>NC_138378.1:58424992-58442095 GCF_054177405.1 Leptonychotes weddellii
TTTTTTTTTTTTAAAGATTTTTTTTATTTATTTATTTGACAGAGACAGCGAGAGCAGGAACACAAGCAGGGGGAGTGGGAGAGGGAGAAGCAGGCTTCCTGCTGAGCCGGGAGCCCGATGTGGGACTCGATCCCAGGACCCTGGGATCATGACCTGAGCCGAAGGCAGTCGCTTAACCAACTGAGCCACCCAGGCGCCCCATGGTCTCAGTTTTTAAATTCAAGTCTTTAATCCATCTTGGATTCATTCTGATGTAGGTGTGAAACAGGGAATCTAAGTAGTTATTTTTCTAAATTATTAACTGGTTGTCCTTATAGCGTTTATCTGATAATCTGTCCTTTCTCCATTGACTTAAAAAAATGCACCATTTATCACATAATACATTTTTTGTCTCTACATTTGTCTGTTTCTAGATCTTCTGTTGTCTTCCTTTGTCTGTTTCTTTGGTTTGTTTTGAAAAGTTTTATTGGGGATTTAATTGGCATACAAGAACTGCATATATTTGAAGTATACAATTTGACAGGTTTTGGCATATGTCTGCACCCTTGAAATCATGGTCAAGACAATGCCCCTTAGTAATCTTTTTTTTTTTTTTTTAAGATTTTATTTATTTATTTATTTGACAGAGAGAGAGAGAGCACAAGCAGGGGGAGTGGCAGGCAGAGGCAGAGGGAGAAGCAGGCTTCCCGCAGAGCAGGGAACCCGATGTGGGACCTGATCCCAGGACCCCAGGATCATGTCCTGAGCTGAAGGCAGACGCTGAATCGACTGAGCCACCCAGGTGCCAGCCCCTTAGTAATTTTTACTCCTGCCTCTCTGCCCCCATCTCCTGACAATCTGCTTTTTTTTTTTTTTTTAAATTGAGATGTAAGTGACGTATATTATATAGTTCCAGGTGTACAACATAGTTATTTAACATTTATATACATTATAAAGTGATCACCAAGATAGGTCTAGCTACCATTTGTCACCATACAAAGTTGCTACTTATTATTTATATTCCTTGCGTTGTATGTTTGTATCCCTGTGCCTTATTTATTTTATAACTGAAAGTTTGTACCTTTTAATCCCCTGTCCCTATTTTGCCCATCTTCCCACTCCCCTTCCACCCAGCAACCATCTGATTGTTCTCTGTATCTGAGTCTGTTTCTGTTTTTTGTTTTGTTTTGTTTCGTGTTGTTGTTTAGATTTCACATAGAAGTGAAATCATATGGTATTCGGTACAAGTCCCTATGGCTTTAGTTAGTGTAGATTATAACTGGAATGACAAGTCCCTCTTCATTATTTTTCTTTAAAAAAGTTCCTTGTCGGGGCGCCTGGGTGGCTCAGTTGTTAAGCATCTGCCTTTGGCTCAGGTCATGATCCCAGAGTCCTGGGATCGAGCCCCACATCGGGCTCCCTGCTCAGCAGGGAGCCTGCTTCTCCCTCTCCCACTCCCCTTGCTTGTGTTCCCTCTCTCGCTGTGTCTCTCTCTGTCAAATAAATAAAATCTTTAAAAAAAAAAAAAAGTTCCTTGTCTGGGATGCCTGGGGGGGCTCAGTCGGTTAAGCGGCTGCCTTCGGCCCGGGTCATGATCCCAGGATCCTGGGATCGAGTTCCACATCGGGCTCCTTGTTCAGCAGGGAGCCTGCTTCTCCCTCTCTCTCCCTCTGCTTGTGCTCTCTCTGTCAAATAAATAAAATCTAAAAAAAAAAAAATTCCTTGTCACATTAGTAAATGAAGTAGTGTATGTTGGTGTGTATCTGAATTTATTGTTGAACCCCACTTAGGATTCTTATTTGTGTAGGTAGGATCAGGGAATGATACGAACTTTTTCTTGAATTCTTATGATGCTTTTTCCATAGCCCCTTGTGGAGTCTGTGCCTTACGAAGAAGCACTGGCCAACCGCCGGGTCCTTCTTAGCTCTACGGAAAGTCGAGAAGGCCTTGCCCAACAGGTATGGTGCCTGGCAAATCATGCTACTTGTTAAAAGAGCATAAATGTTAAATCCCCTGGAAAAGGCTTTTAACACAGAACAATTTAAAAGGTTATATAAGTAAACATGTAAAATTAGTGGTTTAACACATGCTAAAAAGCACCATAAGCATAATTCACTGAAGAACGTTTGTTGATACTCTAAATAAGTCATCTTGATTCAGTTGGTGGTATAACTGCCACTAAAGTAATATCAACACACTTGGGACATGGTGATTCTTTTTTTCTCTAGGCACTAGATTTAGATGTCGGGAATAATAAGGCAAAAAAGGGGGAGGAGCTAGAGACTCCGTTATTTTTATTTCTTAAATGATCAGGAAGGGAAATTTCCAATGTTCAGTTAGTTGGGCAGTTGAACTTGGGGGCTAGGTGGAGGTGGGAGGGACTAACTTTTCCAGAAGTTGGTGCCCGCTGACACTGGTTTAGCTTTTGTCAGAGACTTACTCCCTTCAACAGCAGGCTTGCTTTAAGTTTTGGAAGTATTTATCTTAAAAGACAGTGCAAATAAATTCACCTGAGACTTTATTTTGTCCATACTGGCACGTATCACTTATCTTTTTGACATTAATATGCTAGGATGTTGGAACTGAAAACTTAATTCAGAGAGTAATTCCTGAAAAACAAAATTCCTGGGATAAACAATAAGATGGAGAACACTTTAAAAATTGATTTTCCATTTTCTTCTTATTTTATCAAGAAAAGTAAGGCTCCAAGAAAGTAAGCAGCTTTTACCCAACGTAGCTAGTAAGTGGGGAGAGCTGTCTGGCTTCAGAGCTGTTGCTTTTCCCACTCTGCCGTTGACCAGCTGCAGGCTAGTCTGATAAGCACTGGGCGTCACTTCCTGCCTCTCTGCACTGAGGATAATATCTGCCTTTCAGGGTCGTGGAAGGATTAATTGAGCCAAGGGGAGGCAGTGTGATACAGTGAAAAGAATCAGAGTTGTGAGCCAGACACGTGGGGTCCCGATCCTTGCTTTGCCATTTGCTAGCTTAGCAGGTGGTTCAGCTGCTGGGAGCTTTAGTTCGGTTCTTTGAGAAATGAGAATTGAAGGACTGGGAGGCTTCAGTGGGTTAATGTCAGGAAAGTACCATGAACAGTGTCTGCTGCTTGGTAATTGCGCAGCCATGATAGTTGGTAAAACATTTGGAACTCACTGCAAGCTTGCTTTTATTTTCATGTAATTCTCAAACTTTTATTTGTCCTGAGAATTAGTTTTTTAAACTTCTTATTGAATGGAATATAACATACTTAAAAAAAAGTATACAAATACTTAATGTATAGTTGACCCTTGAACAACATGGGGGTTAGGGGCATTGACACCCCCCCCCCGTGCACTCAATAATCCGTATAGAACTCTTGACTCCCCAAAAACTTAACTACTGTTGACTGGAAGCCCCACTAAGGGCATAAATAGCTGATTAATAAATATTTTGTATATTATGTGTATTATATACCACATTCTTACAATAAAGTAAGCTAGGGAAAAGATGTTATTAACAAAATCATAAGGAAGAGAAAATACGTTAATAGTACTGTACTGTATGTATTGAAACAAATCCTTGTATAAGTGGATCCACGTAGTTCAAACCTGGGTTGTTCAAGGGTCAACTATATATATAGCCCAGTGAATTTTCACAAGTGAACATACTGATGTAACTAGCACCTTAGATAAATTTTTTTAAAAAGAACATTTCTTTATGTAAAGTATACCTTTAAAAAAAATTGCCAGAAGCCTTCCTTGTGCCCCTTTCCAGTTATTATTCTCCTTGCCTCCAAAGAGATCGATCATCCTGCACTCTAAGATTAGTGTAAAAATTCAGTAAATGGACTTTTCATTAAATGAGGTTATATAACATATATTCTTTCAGGTCTGGCTTCTTTTGTCCAACGTATTTGTAATACTCATCCGTGTTATATGTAATTGTGATCTGTCCATTTTCATTGTTGTTGAGTATTCTATTGTGTGAGTAGGCAGTATTCTTTTTTACGGCCTAAGGAGTGTTTGGGTAGTTTCAGGTGTTTGGCTATCCTGGTGCTCCTGTGAGCATCCTTATACATGTCTCTGGTAAATATGCACACTGTTCTGTCGGGGATACACCTGGAAGTAGAATTGCTGGGGCATAGGATAGGATGTCATCAGCTTTAAAGATCCAGCCAAACGGTTTTTTAAAGTGTTTGTCCCAAATTCCAGTCCTCCCAGCACTAGATGGTAGTTCCAAATGCTCCACAAATATGCCCACCTTTGTATTTTCTATCTTTTTAGTTGTAATCATGCGGGCGGTTTTAAATTGCTTTTTCTTGATAGTGACATTGAATACCTTCTTTTTTTATGTTTTTAGTCTTGTTCAGTGTCTGTTCAGGTCTTCTTTTTTTTTTTTTCTATTTTTCTACTGGGTTGTCCCATCTTTTTCTTATAATTTGTAGAAGTTCTTTATATATTCTAGATAATAGTCCTCTGTTGGATACATGCTTTGCAGATGCCTTCCATTTTGTGGCTTTCCTTTACACTCTCTTAATGATATCTTTTGATGAATAGAGATTCTTAATTTTACTCTCCACTCTCTCAGTTTCTGTTTGTGCTTTTTGTATCTTGTTCAGTATTTCCTTTTCCGTGTTTAACAATCAGGCTTTTTTGTTTTTACTTCTGGGAGGTAGTTGGGGTTGATGTTCTGTGAAGCCTTTCTTGAGCCACTAAGTTTTATCTGCATCATCCTCTAAGGTGCAGAACTCTATTGCTTTTCAAGGTTCAGCAGAGTTTGGAAAAGATCTCTAAACTGGAGCAGGAAAAAGAACATTGGATGTTGGAAGCACAGTTAGCCAAAATCAAGCTGGAGAAGGAAAACCAGCGAATTGCAGATAAGCTGAGGAGTACGAGCAGTGGACAGGCGCTCGGGCTGGCCCAGGAAAATGCCACCGGCGTGAATGCGGCGAGCCGGGAAGAAGCCTCAGCCAAGGCTGTGCTGGAGCCTGCTCACAGCACCAGTCTGGTAAGTGTCTTCTTTTGTAATGCCAGTTGGTAAGGACTTAACCTAGTGTTTGGTGTGAACCATTGAAATTACATGTCAGTGTGGGCATCTGGTGACTTAGTCAGTTAAACGTCTGACTCTTGATTTCGACTCAGGTCATGATCTCAGGGATGTGAGATCAAGCCCTGCGTTGGGCTCTGCGCTGGGCATGGCGCCTGCTTGTGATTCTCTCTCTCCCTTTCCCTCTGTCCCTTACCAGCCCTGCCTCTTAAATAAATAAATAAATAAATAAATAAATAACAGGTCAGTCAGTGTAAAACAGGTATAATCCACACATACCAGAAAAAGCAAGTGGTAAGCAGGATGCCTCCTTCAAAAAGCTATTCCATTATATTTCCTTTGATTTTGCATGAGACTTCCCCATGGTGAGGACTGTATTCCTGGAAAAGGTCTACTAAGTCAAATTTAAGGTGATTTTGTTTTTCCATAGAAACATTTGTTTTTTGTTGTTGTTGTTTTTGTTTTTTAAATTTTATTGTTATGTTAATTACCATACATGACATCATTAGTTTTTGATGTAGTGTTCCATGATTCATTGTTTGCGTATAACACCCAGTGTTCCATTCGATACGTGCCCTCCTTAATACCCATCACCAGGCTGACCCATCCCCCCACCCCCCTCCCCTCTAGAACCCTCAGTTTGTTTCTCAAGAGTCCATAGTCTCTCATGGTTCATCCCATAGAAACATTTGTAATATGGGTTATGTTTCTGAACAAGGGCTTGAATGTCTACCTTTTCATAGAAATGGCCACGTATACCATTTTAAACTAATTACATGATTCCTAAACAGTATAAAGTTTCACAACATATATATAATACAGAAACCCATCAGGTTATCTTACAACCTTATATTTCTTTTGTTCTTTTTTTTAAAAGATTTTATTTTTTATTTATTTGACAGGGAGAGAGAGCACAAGCAGGGGGAGTAGGAGAGGGAGAAGCAGGCTCCCTGCTGAGTAGGGAACCTGATGCGGGGCTCCATCCCAGGATCCTGGGATCATGACCTAAGCTGAAGGCAGATGCTTAACTGACTGAGCCACCCAGGCGCCCCAATATACAGATGTTTCTTAAACTTTTTCCCCCCAACTTTCTGTATGTTTGGAACTTTTCTTAATAAAATATGGGGAGAAAAAAAGAATTAAAATTTTTAGAAAAGCAAGAAAACATAAACTGAACTTCTCAGGGTTTTGACTTGTGTGGACACCATGCTCACAGGATGATCCTATAGTGACGCCCTGGTCCCAGGTCTGAGTCCCAGACACGAGTCCTGCACGTTGCCTCTGGCTAGGGGAAGCGGACTGACTGCCTAGGGGCACATTCAGCACACATAGCAGGATGTTGACATCTGTTCAGGTGTCTTTGGGTTTCCCTTCAGAGTCTGTCTCATTGATCTGGTCAGACCTTTCTCCCTCTGGTCGGATTTCTTCTTTCAACCCCCTCTCTTTCTGCTTCCCTGTATCTGTTCCTTCCCTCGGCTTTCACTTGCGCTAGCAGTGAAGTTGCTTGGGTGGCCAGGGAGTAACTTGGACCAGACCAGCCAGGAAGAGTGCTCATACAACAGTGATGTAGTGATTGTGCTCTGGCGCTGGCGCTGCGGACCTTGGGCACGTTAACTCAGGCAGTTCTCTCACAGGTCCTACAATATTGTAGGTACTGTCATCTTTATTTTGTAGATGAGACTGGGGGACAGAGAGGTGAAATAACTCAGCTGAAGTCACACCCTTGGTAAGTGATGGAACTAGGATGGAATCCAAGGTATCTGGGGCCATACTCCCCTCCCCTCTTAACTGTGGCCTTGTGCTCTGATGATTGGTGTCAGAAAACAGATCAGCTGACATAAAGTCATTTGTTTACTGCTTGCCTTCCTTGAAGTGCTGGGAGTTGGCAACATTGGTGTATTTGAGTCATTAAAGTCACTTGCTGAAAGTTCAGGCCTGTCTTTATTTGAACATCTTCAATGGCAAGCATGGTTATTAGGTATGTAAGTGAGAAGGATTTCCAGGGACATGGGAAACCTTTAGTGCTGAGCACTGTTGGGCCATGAGTGATGATAATGTGATTTGTGTTTGGTGAGTTTGGAAGTCACTACTTTCAGTAGTCTGTCCAATTAGCGTGTTTGTACATGGCCTTGATTTCTTCTGTTCACATCTCTTAAGGGTCTCTTTCCTCCCACCCAGCTCATAAGGTGCTATCAAAGTAATTTTCCTAGAGTATATTACTGATTATGTACTCTTGTTTTTAGACTTCTGGTGGCTCCCTGTTATCTATAGAATATAATCCACTCACTTGTTTGGCATTCTCGGTCTGTGGATACCTTTTCCAGACTACCTTTCTTGCCCTGTCTTCTACATCTCTTTGTACAAAGCCAAACTGAGCTCTTCGCTGATAACATTCTTTGCATTTTTGCTTCCTTGTCTTCGTTCAAGCTGTTTCTTTTGATATCTGTTCATTCATAACCCCTATCACCTGTATACTCACAAGCTTTTGCCTTCCAACTCCTCTTTCCTTCTCCTTGACTTTCTTGAATTCAGAATTCTACCCATGATTTCAGGTACAGCTGAGGTGCCACAGTTTCCGTGAACCCCAGTTTTGGGTGTTGTCTATGATGGTCAGGATTAGAGAACCAAGACATGATTGGCCTCCTTTCCTTTTTCACAGTAGGTCTTTGTTGCTTTCAATCTAAGGGAGCACAGGCATGGGTAGACATCTGTGGAGTGCTGTGGGGTCACAGAGGAGGCCGCTGGAGGGCACAGGGAGGATGGCACAGAAGAGGTAACATGAATGGGTTTCAAAAGTAAACAGGAGTCCAAGGTAGCAGAAGAGTATTTCAGGCCAGGAGAAGGGTCTCACCATGTAACTCTTCTTCCATCCTGTACGTGGAGGATTCCTGCCAAAAACAGCCTGGAGACCATTGAGATAAAAAAGTGATGGTGTTTTCTGCCTTCCTTGATGTTTCTCCTTTTCAGCCTTTCTTTTATCCTCCTGTCCCCACCTGCCCTTAGTGAACTTATTGAACTAAGTACGCAGCTCTGTGTGTCCTTCCTTTCGGGTGTCTGGAGCACGTCTGTGCCCATTTTAAAATTAACTGACTAACGGAGCTCATCTTACAAGCCCTCAGAAAATTAGTTTGGTTCAAGCACCTTGGGACTGAAAAAGTTACATCATATAGAAATACTATTTCTAACCCTATGGCACTTCAATAGTTGAATGCATAGTATTTGTCATTAAAATACCTAATAGTGTAATTTGATCTTTTAGCCACCTGCTGATTTATCGTAATAAAAGATGGCAGTAACCTCAGGAAAGGAAAAGCACAGAATAATACAAATTTCTGGTTCTTGCTGGAATTAAAAAGCACTCGTAGAATTTTAAATGTTTTATGTATAGAGAGAGTACATGTACACTGTAGATAATTAAAAACTACAGAAGTGTAAGAGAAGAAAAAAGTTGACATGCTCCTGAATACCCAAGCAACTACTGTTAACATTTTCCTGCAGAATTTCACACATGGTTGATACTGTGCTATATAAAATTTTCAAACCTTTTAGGGTAATGTGAATACACAAACATTTATCATATTATCAGAAATCTGTATAAACTTAGTTGTTGATTGCATAGTATTCTACCTAAAATATACCTTAGTTTGCCTATAAGTGGACATTGGTTATAATTTTTACTATTTTAAATACCATCTCCTTTTATGCATAAGGTTTTTTTCTGCATCTTAGATGATGTCTTTGGGATGTAAATCTCAGGGTTAGAGTTTACTAGGTCAAAAGGCGTGAATGTTTTAGAGTTTCTTGACCTTTTAATGCCAAATTGTTTTCTAAAAAGGCTGTATCAGTTTACACTCCCATTAGCATCATATGAGAAAATGTTGAAATTATGTACATTAAGTTTTCCTTCCATTTATATAATACCTTTTCTTTGTGGGTCTGTGTGCTGTAACACATTCTCAGATTGTAACCTGGGAGTCAGGGGATAAGGGTGGGGAGGCAGAATATAGATGCACACTCAGAGTTTCTTTTGCCAAATGTAGTCTAGTCGTATTTAAATATATAAAATTAAATGGTTGGCGTGTTACCACAGACAGTTTTTAACTAAAAGAGAAAGACTAATTGCTACTTCTGCTTCAGTGAGTAGAAAATTATGGTTCTTTAAAAAAAAAGTCTTATAAATGATCCTTTTTACAGCTAGGTGGGCATGACATTCATTAGCATACACTCAGTTGGTATACGGTTCACTGTTAAGAGTAATACTCTTGAGGAGATGATTTAGAATCTGTGAAAACTGTTTATTGGGTGTCATCTGTGAGAGTATCAGAATCCACTGAAGCTGAGTTTCTACGTTTCCTTAAGTTATTATGCCCAAGCACATGCCTTTCCACCTTGGACAGTAACCTGAAACCATTATTCATGACTCTCTGTTTTTGAAATCTTAATCCACAAAAGCAAGCTTTAAACAACTTGGCAGTACATTTTCTTTTTCATTAATTTAAATCTGAAGTGTGAATACTTACTAATGTCATAACATTGTATCAAAACATATATTTCTTCTTTCTCCTTTTGAACTTTCAATAGAGTGTTATTTGTGTTTTCTGTTTGGAATGTTCAGTTGTTATGGTCACCATAAAACTGTCTTTACCCCTCCTTGTCTACTGCTTTGGAAATAGGCATAGAAATGACGAGATGAGTCAAAGCTGTTCTTCCTCTTTCTCTTCCCAGGCAGTTTTTGGATTTCAGTGAAAAGAACTACAGCATTTTGATAGGAAATAGTGATCGTTATCCATTACTGCCTCATGACGGAAGTAGGGAACGCAGTTAGCTCTCTGTAGGTACAGCTTCCTGGTAGGTAGAAGACCAGACAGGTGATCTTCTAGGTCTGCACTCATGCACTTAAACACAGTGTGAACTGAGAAGAGAAAGTATTACAAGTGTTGCAGCTATTGTGTTGGAAGTGAAAACAGTCTGTTCTAAAGCTTTTTTTCCTCTTATGTTCTAGATTGGGATTTTAACCAGGACATCTGACAATGAGGTAATGTGTGCTTGGCATCACGTTTGTTTGTAAATATTTGGCTGTGTGTTTATTCACAAAGTCCTGCAGAAGTCAGCCTTGTCAAATTGTTTTCTGACGTTTCTAGCAAATGTGGAGCCAGTGTTTTTCTCCTCCATCCGTGGATCCATGTTGCTTTTCTTTCTGGTTCTACTTTAACTGTCACCAACAAATTATAGCCTGTTTTTGTAATCGCCTCGTTGAATGACTTGGCTTGGCAGTTTGACAAGGTGTGGTGGGAGCCTGGCCAGCAGCTTGGCTGGCATCCTGCGTGAGGCTGGAGGCATCAGCCCTCCCAGTGGGCAGGCTGGGGAACAGGGCTTCTCAGGGCCTTGACCAACAGTGTGCTTGTGAGTTCTTCCCACTCCTCAAGTGAGGGAACCCAGGTCAGATTTGGCTTTTGAGTTTGGAAGTATTATAAAATGTAACTTTATAAATAACCACTCAAGGAACATTGAAGTTCTTCAGCTTTCTACTCAGTGTGACAAGCTGGTAAACACAGTTCCAGTAGGTTGGTAAACTCTTTGATTTCCTTATTGGGCTTTTACTTTAGGTAATCTTGAACTTCTGTGTGTGTTTTTAAATTAAACTCTATAGCATACCATTGCTAGAGTAACTAGAAGAAACATTGGTCTGGGACAAGGGCTGTAAACTGTTCATTATAGAAATAGTGTAATTGGTTAGTGTGTTTAAGAGTATTAGAACCGTCTTAAGATAATTTGGGGGAAAAAAAAGAATGTTTGGCTTTTAGGGGTTCTAGTAAATGCTCCCTGTCCTGTGCCTTCTCCAACTGAGAGGGGGATGCAGGTGTCCGACGGATGGGGATTTTGAAGGCCAGGTTTGTGGCTTGTCAAAGCCGATGGAGGGACATGGCCCCAAAGGTCGTGGGCCTCCCAGTACTTCACTTCTGCTCTGTTCTTTTGAAGCCACAACCTTGTTCTGACATAGGCAGGATGCTGAATAAGAGAAATGTGGAATATACATTTACCTGGTTTGTCTGAAGTTTCTTCGAGGGGTAGGGAAGCTATGATTTCCCATCAGATTTCACATGAAAATGTACAAAATGTTGTCTTTTTTCCTTCTTCTTCTAGAGTGATGGTCATCTTTTCTAGAACTGCTTCATTTCACTGGCATTTATTTACTTAGTTCTGTGTGCTCTGTTTAGCTTCCAGATGTGGAATCTCGTGAAGACTTAATTAAAAATCACTACATGGCCAGGATAGTGGAGCTGACTTCTCAACTACAGCTGGCTGACAGTAAGTCAGTGCACTTTTATGCTGAGGTGAGTGGAGAGGGAATTCGATTTGGTGGCTTTTCCCAATCCGGGCAGGAATTAGGTCACCATCCAGGTCCCCTGCTGTTCACTGGAAGACAGATGTCTGTGTCTGTGCATCCATGTGAATTTGGTTGGAGTTCATATTGATTGGCCTATATCCAATCAAAAATCTTCATTTCAATAAATACAGGACTGATTTGTCATTTCCAGGTTACCGAAAGATAGTTGAGAGACTTCTAGGTCGCCTTTCCTATGGTCACATCACAGATGTTCGAGTGATTACTTGTTTTAGAGAATTACAGGCAGGTAGACATTCACAAGTCAAGGAATTTTCCTGCAAAGAAATTAAAAAGCAAAATATGCCTGGTTCTTCTTCTTCTTTTTTTAATACTCTTTAATTTCTAAGTGACAAGTTGTAGAAATGAGGCCCTATAAATGATGAAATGAAAAATGTTAAATGTTTTAAGCCTTTGTTATATAATCTTAGTTTTTGTTACATTTTCTTCTTCCCTAACCAAATAATTCATTTTCTTAGGAGAATTAGAAAAACACTATGCAAGATACTCAATAAAATAATACACAGTTCATTAATTACAAGGGAGAAAATGAAGGAAGAAAGTACAGAAATCAGAGTACAAGACAAATGATAAGATAGAATGGCTGTCGCTCAACATATAAGAATACCTGTAAGGTATCTGATTTAAAACTTTCAAAGGTCAGTTACAGATGGCAGACGGAGAATTATGATGCTTTAAGTTGTTAAAGAACTTGAGAAAGAAAAGACAGCACCCTTTATGGGGACTGCGTGATTTTTCTCCTGTACTGCGGACTTGGAGAGGTTGATGGGAGGCCGGTTGCTCAAAGTGGAGAGGGGCTTTGCTGCTTCTTCCCTGCTGAAATAAATGATGTCTTAAGCTCCGTGTTGCTCACCAGCTGCCATTACCTCCCTCTTTGGTAACAGCTGGTTGCACTGTAGAAAATCCTCCAGTGTGACCTCAGGGCTGAGCTTCTGAGCCTGGGAGTCCTGTCCTTGTCTGGGTCCCTAACTGCCTTCTGAGGTATCGTCTCAGGCTTGATTGCCATCGCCCTGAAGACCCATACCTTGCAAAACTCTCTCCCTCTGTTTCAGGTGTGGTGCTGAGCACATAGTAGATGTTTGGTTAATAGATGGTGGTTGATTTGACTGGCAGAACTTTCCTGAAATTCTCTTGTGAGGAATGAAATGAGTAGCTGGGGAATATCTGAGGCTCTTTTGTTTCCAAGAGATTTGCTTGTCTTGGTAAATGTCTTCAGCACAATGTGCTACAAGAATTTCTACATTGCCCTAGTTTTTCCTTGTTTATAAACAGGAAGTGGTGACCCCCTCCATATGACTTTACTGGAATGGTTAGTCTGAGTGTCTGATGTGGACACAGATTCAGATGTGTCTCGACAGATCCTCCTTGTCAAAGTCGCCTGGCCTTATCAGAAAGTGTAGCAAGCCTTTTAATGGCACACCGTCTTTGAATAGTGAGAAACAGAATTTTTCTTTCTTCTTCTTGATCAGCTCTGTCTCTGGGTAGCCTAGCTTTGGTAGAACCCCAAAGAAAGCACTGGGATCTTTGCATTCCTGCACTCACTTCGTCCTCCCCGTAGAGCAAGCCTAATCTGTAGCTTGGGGCTGTAAAGCTTTTATTGTTCTGTAACGTGGTCTCTAATAGAGGACTTAAAACACAAGAAAAGTGCCTTAGGATTCATCTTGCATGGTCAGATGCCATTGATAACTTTTGAAATAACCACTTCTGTTCTCATCCGGTGTGAGTATAAATGAATCCTGGGTAAATGTATAAAAACTTCTTAAGGGGCGTGCCCGGCTGGCTCAGTCAGTATTATGTGCCGCTCTTGATCTTGGGGTTGTGAGTTCAAGCCCCACATTGGATGTAGAGATTACTTAAAAATTAAATCTTAAAAAAAAAAAACAGCAGAAAAACTTCTTAAGTTGTTTGTAACTACTGGTCATCAGGCTAGAGCTAGGAGAAACCTTGACGAGCTTGGGTTGGTAGATTTTTTTCCTTATTAAAGTGGTGTGAGGGGGACCACATCTTATGTGTACTCCAGTGTGTGGTACAGGCCTGAAGTGAATTTGGTTTGGGGAAATGCCCTCTGAGGTCATGGGATGTTTTCTGATTTAACAGTGCCGAGCGCTCTCGAAGAGACTGGCCTTGGCTGAAAAGTCTAAAGAGGCACTGACAGAAGAGATGAAAGTAGCGGGTCAGAGCATCAGCAGACTTCAGGTGGGTTCAGAAGTGCTCCCTGCACGGGGTTCATATGGTTTTCTCTGGAAGTTCTGGGGCGGCAGGGTCCGCATTTCCTTTCCAAAGTAGTGGTGTTCGCCCTCTAGACATACATTTTTCCATCCAGTTTATTTCTAACTCATTTTAAAGTAATATCTTACTTATGTCAGGCAAAAAGTTGTATATGGCTTGTTTCTCTGACTTGATTTTACTTTCAAGAGCTTTGTAGTCAGCATTTCCTTAAATGATACTTACGCTAATCCCTGTCGTGGTGGGCTGGACACTTGTTCTGTTCACATGACTCTGTTCCTTCTCTTTACTGTTTCATAAAACTGGCCTAAACTGAAAGCTAGGGCAGCAAAATAATCTTCCTTACTCACTGCTTTGTTTTGAAGCCTTGTTTCCAGAAAGCCTCTATTAAATATAAACATGATACAGGTGGAGAAAAAATACATTAGCACAGTTAACACCTGCTTCCTCCTGGTTTCAGATTAGTTTATCAGATTAGCTAGGAGCACAGGATTAGATTTTAAGGGGCTGGAGAGAGCAGAGAGATGGGAAGCCAGACAAAGGTGCTTCTTCCAGGGAGGGGCCTGCCCTGAGGGCTGAGGGCCTTGAGCCAGTAGGTACTGGGCTGGTGGGAATGTGCCAGAGGCAGACTTGCCCACCTCACCAAAGGCTCTGGAAAACCCGAAGGGATTTGGAAAGATAATGTAGCCCTTTTGTTTTTTTGTGACAGTTTTATACCTGATGTAGGACAGTCTTTTTGCAAAGAGATTCAGAACATATTTTGCAGGCTGAAAAGAAAACCTTCCCCCGCATTTGTTTTAATTTTGTGCTCTTATTAGGCCTGTGGCTTGTCCTTCAGGTTAATTGATCAGATAGGCCGTCTTGATAGGTTGCTTTTCTCAAATTCCTTCTATAAATTAAAAAAGCTTTGGAGTGGTGTGACTAGTGGGGTTTTGATTTTTCTTTTTTTCCCTCTGTTCCTTTGCCATTTAGGATGAGCTGACAACTACCAAGAGGAGTTACGAGGATCAGTTAAGTATGATGAGTGACCACCTATGCAGCATGAACGAGACATTATCTAAACAGAGAGAAGAGATTGACACACTGAAGATGTCCAGTAAGGTAGGGGAGGAGGAGGAGGGAGTCTCTCTGCAATATAATATTTAATATGTAATGTATCTAATATAAGGTATTTCATTGCTGTGCATTTCAGGAGCAAAGGTTAAGAGATTTAAAGTGTTTTTAAATGATTTTTCTTCATATCATTTGTCCTGTTATCCAAAAGTAAAATTCAGTGTCTTTGAGTTGTAAGTTGAGAGAAGGTCTGACCTTTAAGACTTAATACTATGTCCTTTGATTTTTGGCACTTTTGGCATTTCTGCTACTGTTTTGTCATTTAGGGGGACTTTTAGGGAGGTTATGATGGCTATACTTTTTTTTATATATAGGAGTCTAAAATGGTGCTGTTGAAGACTCACCTTCTTTAGCAGGTTTATTTTCATACACATCCATATAACCTAGGAACATCTTGTCCTTTTCCAGAAATTTCTTTTGATTTCATTTCCCATAAAGCCACTGCTTGTCTAGGCTGGGGTCAGTAGATATTGGCAGTACCTGTATGTGGAAGCGCATATCTGCATATCCCATGTCTGTTGTTGTAACATAATAGATATGCTCTTTTACCGGGAAAGGTAGGCTTCAGGAAGCCAGGAACTTGGTTTCATGCATCATCTCAGATGCTTTGCACATTTTGTAACTCAGACAGTATGTACCACTGCCAGTGGGGATTTACCGTCTCTAACCTATGCTCTTGGAAATCTGCTGTTGCCTGTCATTGACCTAGCAGCCATGTATTGAGTTCCTTCTGTGTGCTGGCACTGGAGAGGAAATAGAGATGAACACACTATGGCTTGATCTTAGCATCGGCTAGTGGTGGTGAGGGCAGCATTCTGCTCAGTTGGTGTCTCCTTGGAATCTGTCACGTGAGTGCATTCGAACCCGCATTATGTAATATTGTTTTCCCGTGTAGTTTCAGGTTATTGATCTGCCTCTGGCTACTTTGGAGAGAGAGCAGGAGAGCATCGTGATACTTTCCTGGGGCATCTTGTAATGATTGTAGCCAGACAGTGTGGTTTTGATTATGGTTCTTCAGTTACTTGTGCTTCAGGAAACAAGCTTGGAGGTGATGAGTAGGGGGGTCGGTCCTCTTGAATCTTGCCTCCTGGAACTCCTTTGGCCTTTTTCGTGATGTCCCAGCAGGACAACAGCTAGTTCACAGGTTATGTTCCTCGTCATGGTAGAAAGCACGTACATTAGTTTGAATATTAGGAAAAAGCCTGGTTTAATGCCTGACATTTGGAAAGAAGTAGCAATGATTTTAGGGGAGCTTTTCTGATTCTAGAGCTGTAGAAGGCTTTTTTTTTTTTTTTTTTAAAGATTTTATTTATTTGACAGAGACACAGCGAGAGAGGGAACATAAGCAGGGGGAGAGGGAGAAGCAGGCTTCCCGCTGAGCAGGGAGCCCGATGCAGAGCTCGATCCCAGGACGCTGAGATCATGACCTGAGCCGAAGGCAAATGCTTAACGACTGAGCCACCCAGGCGCCCCTCTGTTAACCTTTTTATGATCATTCCATGATCCCTATATTTTGCGCCCTCCCCTGTCCAGTTTGTTAGTAATTTAGATTGTTGGAGCATCATCTTATGGTGGAGTTGACATGGTCTCTGTTGAATGCCAAGTAAACATCTTGGAACCATTTGTTGGCTATCATCTTGTTATTAATGCTTGTGTTCTGCAAGCATTAACCACACACATGACAAAAATGTATTTGTACCTAACAGTTAAGTATAGGAATCAAGTTACAATGTTTTCTTTCTTTTTTTTTTTTAAAGATTTTATTTATTTATTTGACAGAGAGAGACACAGCGAGAGAGGGAACACAAGCAAGGGGAGTGGGAGAGGGAGAAGCAGGCTCCCCGCAGAGCAGGGAGCCGGATGTGGGACTCGATCCCAGGACCCTGGGATCATGACCTGAGCCGAAGGCAGTCGCTTAACCGACTGAGCCACCCAGGCGCCCTACAATGTTTTCTTACAAAGTGAACTTCTCCAGAAAGAAGGGAAGTTACATAAAACTGGAAAGTCCAAATCTCCATATGTGGGGGGACTGGGAATGAGTTAAGACATCTGCCCTTAGCTCATTTTCAGCCAGTATCTGAGCTTCCTTTTTCAGATCACTGCCATTGGGGTGTTACTTGGCACATATTCAAAATTAGTATCTATTAAGACCTCTTTCGGGGGCGCCTGGGTGGCTCAGTTGGTTAAGCGACTGCCTTCGGCTCAGGTCATGATCCTGGAGTCCCGGGATCGAGTCCCGCATCGGGCTCCCTGCTGTCAGCAGGGAGTCTGCTTCTCCCTCTGACCCTCCCCCCTCTCATGTACTCGCTCTCTCTCATTCTCTCTCTCTCAAATAAATAAATAAAATCTTTAAAAAA
>NC_138378.1:58442195-58455874 GCF_054177405.1 Leptonychotes weddellii
CAAAAAAACCTCTTTCGAAGGTATTTGTTAAGCAACAAAGAAACCTGTGTAGGCTAAAAATTTTTATTCAGTGTCTGAAATCAATAAACTTCCCGTCTTTGGAACAAAATGAGTATTTGAGGTTTGATAAATCCCGGATAGCTTTGTTTTCTTCCTTTGTTGCTGATCCTCAGTCCTCAGGGGGATAGGGTCCATGGAAATAAGAGCGTGGGGGAGTTAAAAGTAACAAACTGCTTTTTTTTTTTTAAAGATTTTATTTATTTATTTCAGAGAGAGAGAATGAGAGAGAGCACATGAGAGGGGGGAGGGGCAGAGGGAGAAGCAGACTCCCTGCCGAGCAGGGAGCCCGATGTGGGACTCCATCCCGGGACTCCAGGATCGTGACCTGAGCCGAAGGCAGTCGCTTAACCAACTGAGCCACCCAGGCGCCCAACAAACTGCTTTTTGATTAAAAGTTAGCGACGCAAGGTTATCAGCAGTTCTCTTTTCCAAAGAGAAGTATGGCCTTCCAGACACCTTGGGCTATAAACTAGGAGTTATTTTTCTAGATGTTTGTGTTCTTATTGTTGATATTTTTCTTTGCACAGGGAAATTCTAAAAAGAACAAGAGTCGATAGTTTACACATAGATGGTTGGCGACTTCTTTCCAAAGCTGCTACTGTTGCACGGAGCTACAGGACCCAGACCCCTCGTCCAGTGTCCAGTGCTGGCCGCCTTCAGGAAGTTGGGGTGTTGTCGGACTTAGTAAACTAGTCAGTGTTGTAAATGGCCTTGAAACATTTAAAATATATTTGTAACCAGTAAGGCAAATACAGAATTTAATGTTGACAGTAAAATGGAGAACAATACATGTACCATGGATATTGTAGGTTTCCTTACGCAGTTTTTACTGTGCACTTTTTAAAATTAGGTTTTAATTTCAGTATGTAAGAACAACAGATATTTTGTATATTTTCAAACTCAATTGTATGGTAATCGATTTGGTATCTATGAAATAGATCTATGTTTCTGGATAAAATGCTTAAATTGTCCAACTGTCATGACTTCTTGCTATAATTGGAAGCAGTCTCCAGATTCTTTTTGAAGACTTACTCATATTTTCTCTCTCTCTCTCTCTCTCAGAGGGGGTGGGTCTTGCAGACTTAACTTCAGATCTTGTGGGTTTATTATCATTGTCTTCAGCTCTTCAGTACTTTCTCTGTGTTGGAATAATAGCTTAAGGAAATTGATGTCAATAAATTCATACTTCTATCAAACTTTCAGGCTATGAAAATTTGATAAGGGAAACTGAAACCTATTAAAGTATGTTTTATAAAAGTTACAAAATCCCAGTGGACTTAGATATGACCTTTCTGATTCCCCAGATTGTCACAATTGTCTGGTCAATCCTTTATTAAGGCTTTGAGTTTTGCCTTAACAGGTACCTGCCATCATACTTCAGGCTCTTCTTGGTTTAGTTCATCAACATTGTATCATTTCAGTGTCAACCTCAGGGGTATCTCTCCCAGCATTCCCTAAATATATTGCTCCTTTCTTCCAGCTGCTTGTACCGGCCCATTCCACCCCATGTTCAAGTCCCCAGATTTGCTCAGGTGTTCCTAAAACCCCTCCTCCCCACCTCCGTACCTGCTGCATCTCCTTTGAACCTCCTCGCTAGCCAGTTGCTAGTCACCCTCCAAAATGTTTTATTCTGCTCTGCCTGAGAGCTCATTACCAGCTTCCCTCTGTGCTCAGCACAAAGGCCAACTCTTTGGCCTCTCCTGCCTGGTGTAGAGAGAGACCCAGTCCTCATAGTCATGACAGTGTTGGGATCCTGCCTTGGGGACCTCTGAGTGAATCAACTCAGTCCCATTCTGCTCGGCCTGTCTGGGCTTGGCCCCTTAGCCCTTTCTGTTTTTGTGACCTGCTCATTTCTAGTTCTCTAACAGTTGGACCAGCTGTCTTCACTGCAGCTGAGTCTAGGCCCCCAAACACTGTGGGGAAAAGAGCAAATGACCATTCTGATTAGCTCCCTCATAAACTTAGGCTTTCCAGCTCCTGTCTGGCCTGCAGTGTTCTGTGACAGTCCTTGTGGCATTTCTAGTCTGTTTCTATGCCTCCTTTGGAGGGTTTGGGACAGAGAAGTCCTTCCGGTGACTGCCTTATCCCTGTACTTACCACTGCAACCCAACTCTCAAAAGACTTGTCTCTTCTGTCTAGGCCTCTTAGGGCATGGAAAGTGCAAAGTGAGAGGTGATTCTAGTCTAGGTACAGAATCGGGACTTAGATAGTTGCCTGAAGTCCATGTGGGAGTGAAACTAAAATGGAAAAAAAGAAAAAGGAAAAAAGTATTTAATCATGCATTGCTTCCTGCAGAAGATGGAGTCTTCAGAACTTATTGAAATGACATGTCCTACTTTTTCCTGATGATGTACTACTTGCTAACTGTTGAAAATTTGGAAAATGAGGAAAAGTATCAAGAGCATACATTTCATTAGAGATTCAGCCATTAACGTTTTTTGTTTATCCCTGCTCTTTTTTCAGGCATATGTAAAGATGCATGTTTTTAATCAAAATTGGGATTATATGAAATTCCAAGTGAAGAAAAAAAGGCTCTTTAATAGGAAAGGGATAGTGGTTAGCCTGCGGCACAACTCAAGGTGGCGCTGTTCACCTGAGCAGCCCTGGCTAGGCTGAGACTCCCCAGGCACAACTTGAGGAACTGATGAACAGTATGTGTCTTGTTCTATCACTTTAAACACCACCCCTCGTTATGCTGTGGTAAGCAATACTGTTCACCTTTCAAGCTGATAAAACTGGATTCTCCATTGCTTTTGGTAAGAAACTAAGTCTATCATAAGTTAAACTAACAGATACTTTTAATAACATGACCATTTTCCAAATTCATTATCCATTAAATTGAAACAAAACAAATACGCAGCCACACTATTTCTGAACAAAAATGTGAGAAAAAATAAGTAAAACGAGGAGCCAGTTAGCTAAGAAAGCCAGCGAAACAGCGAGCAAAAAAATTCTTTCCACAGGACTATGAATTAAAGTCCTTTATAATAAAAATCCCCAGACAGAAAAATGTACCGTTTATAGTTTTGTTTTATGCAGAATTAAACCTGGAAGTTACTTCCAGCTCTTAAAAGCCTTCAGACTCCTCTGTAACTTTAACATATGAAGAGAGCCACTTGGTTGGTGATGGCTAAGAAACCATCTGGCAGAGCCGCCCTGACTAGGAGGTGTCTGTTCTGTGATGGTGGAGGCAGCTTCTGTTCTCGGCTAAGGGCCATGTCCTCGGCCACCGTGGTGATAAATGGAAAGCCTGTCAGTAGATGGTTGCCTGTGCCTTAAATTTTTAGGCAGCTCAGTAATTAGCTCCAAATTAGGAAATTAACTGGCAATCAAAGCATTAGAGCAGGAAAACCCGTGATAGCTCTCCCGAATCTTTGAAAGAAAAGGCTATTCAGCATCAGAATAACTTTTCCTAAGGAGAGGATTAGAAGAATGGACTCCTGGTGGAAACAGGCTGGGGGCTCTTGTCTTGTTTGTGGGCATAGGGGTCTTGAAAGGCACGTCCACTTGGAACCTTTGTGTTTGTTTTACCAGGAGCTTTAATCTGAACCCACTGCTCCCTAAACACCATTGGAATAGCTGAGTGGTGACATACCGTTGGTCCAAGAATAGAAACCACACAGTTCAGTTAACTAACAAAGAACACAGTGTCACTCAGGGCTTGCTCAGATGCTAAGGCATATTCACCCTCTCTTCAGCTTTCTTTTATTTCTTCAGAACACCTCTTCTGTTAAACTAGCAACATACCTCATGCAGTCATCATACTGTGTGCCGTCTCCCTGAGCAGCTACAGATGCCATGAGGCAGGAGCCATGCTTTTATCCATACTTTCCCACAGTGCCTAGCAGAATGTTTTGTAGCAGGTGGCCAAGAAATACTAATTGGATACATTTTAGGAAGCAGGCCAAGGGACTGGCCAACTGTATAGCTCAAGCCACAGCTAAGAGTATCCCATCCCCAGGATAAAGGATAGCCAGCCTTGGGCCATTCTGAAGGAAGTGATCATCCCCGTAACCATCACTGGTTTTGATTGACATTCTCAGTGAAGATGTGTTTATCTCTGGAAATTTCTATCCAAAGAGTATTCAGGTTTCCTCATGGAGAAAGTTGTTTAAAAATCGTGTATTCTTCAAACATCAGGTCAGAATGCATCATACAGGTAAAACGGTGATTTTTTCCCCCCGTTTCATTTTCACTTTTGTTGAAGCCATCCACTGGGTAATATTTTTTTGAATATAGTTTTCCAAAAGCCCTCCCGCTATTTTGAATGAATGTTGTAATATAAATAGAGATTTGTAAAGTTTTTAGAGAGGAATGTTTTTATCAAGTTTTTAGGGCTAAGCTTGTCCTAAATCTGAAGTCCTCACTTTTCCCAACCATGTCCCCTGCAGGCATTTCTGCAAACTGGTTTGAGTTTATATTAATGGATCCTGACTGTTTCAGCTGATTTGAGTTTTGTGGAATTCCAAGTTAATCTACTAGGTCATATCTGCAGACACTTTGGGGACCCTTTGTTAAACAGCACGAAAGTTTTAAATGATTTCTGTGAAGCCTGCCAGGAAAAGAAAAACTGTTAATAAAAAGGAGAATGAGTTAGTCTGAGAGTCTACTTATTATAGAGCAAGGAAAAGAACAGGAAGTGGAGTAAGATGGGCTACCAGCTGGTGACGGAGGGCTGTTGTGGCTTAGCTCTTGAGGCCAGGCTGAGCTGTTTACCACCAGATTTGGACACAAAGGGGCATTGCCAGAAAGGAGTCTTTGGAAATACGTGGTGGAGTTATAAGAAAGAAATCTGCATGCGAGAAAGTGGCCACCTTTGGGGCAACACTGAGTCACACAGAAAGGGGAGGGACAGTCCCTTGTAAAAGGTAAGTGGTTTTCAACCAACTATATTTGGTCTTTAGAAAATGATGGGACTGTACGTGTCAAAGTTTCCAAAGAGATTTCTTTCGCCAGGTGGGCAACCTACTGTTCAAAGCCATACTACTTATTCAAAGATGGCAGAATTAAAAAGGTGCACTCAGAACTCTCTTTAAATGCAACGACGATTGCCATTTGTCAAGTATATTGTTTCCTCTATGAGTGCTTTCTCAAGTTGTTACCTGGGCATTTCCTGAGATATGCTGGCCTCCCCAGAAAGCCTCTTGACTTGCTCACAGGACAGAGGAGGTTCAATGTGGAGCTTCAGCCAGAATGCCCAGGGTCAAGGCACCTTTTTCTTCCCTTCCTCTGCTTCCCTCTTCCTTTGTTCTTGCTCTGCACCTCTCTCAGCTCCTACCAGAAGGCTGACTTGGGGCCATCACCTGTCTGGTTCCACAGAAGACTCTGAAAAGCTGCCCATCAGTTCACTCCCTGTTCTCTCTTTTATCCTTCTTGGACCCTTGACCATCACCAAGATGGTGGCTGGAGGAAATAGGGAAAAGAGTAGGACCCAGAACAGAAAAGTTCGTTGAGGGTGTTTTAAGCATAAACACAACTAGAAATTTTATCTGAGAATAAAAGTATCCTAAATAGATCCTGGCGGTGTGACTAACTAGAAATTTTATCTGAATAGAAGTATCCTAAATAGATCCTGGCGGTGTGACTTCAGGCACCGCTGTGCCCTCTCTGAATGTAGTTTCAGGCTGGTGGTTGAAAAGGATACAGAGTATCTTTTCTATTTCACCAAGGAACTCCATCCAAGGTCAAAAACAAGCCTACACCCCAAAGAGCATTTAAAAGAGAATCACATTGGGTGCCTGGGTGGCTCAGATGGTTAAGCGTCTGCCTTCGGCTCAGGTCATGATCCCAGGGTCCTGGGATCGAGCCCCGCATCGGGCTCCCTGCTCGGCGGGAAGCCAGCTTCTCCCTCTGCCTCTCATGAATAAATAAATAAAATCTTTAAAAAAAAAGAGAGAGAATCACATTGCTATGCAAAGGCAAGGAAGTGTCAACGGAATTCCCTCATCCTCTTCACCATCCAGGCATAGCACTTCAGGTTGACATGTTCACTAGAGCCTTCTAACTCCTTTCCTTGGGCTCAAGCTCTTTCTTCCCAAATAGTTTGTCTTTCAGACTGTTCAGTCAGTATGCTTCAGTCGCCATTTTGAGTTCACAGGATTTACTGGTACCTACTGTATGCCACGCTCTGGGAACACAAAAGTGAATAGGACACCACCTGGATCAAAATATTCCTTTGCTTAAAAATGTTCACGGGTTTCCTATTTTCTGCCGGTTCCACCTTCCCATTCAAACAGTTCCCACCTCCTCTAAGCTTTCCAGTCTTGCTGGCCTCCAGAGCACTAGTCCCAGGGCCTGGAATGGCCTCTTTTCTCCCCACTGAGTCTGTTCAAACCCAGCCCAAGCTTTCCATCCTGGGGTTGGATGTCCCTCCAGGATAAAAGGCACAGGCAGATCTCCTTTCATTCTGACTGGCTCCCAGTGAGGCAGCCCCACTTGTGCAAGAGGCTGAGATGCCAAAGGACTTGCTTGGAGGCAACTCCTAGCAGGTGATGGAGTCGGGACTAGAAGCCACCCTCTAACCTCTCCTGGGAGGACAGCTCCCCTTCTCTTCTGTACTCTGCAGGCAGCATACAGGGGGCATCTATCAATAGTTACCTCCTGCCCCATCCACACAGCTTGGCCCTTCACAAGCCATCCAGTGGCCTCCACCTAGGCACTGACTCACCCGGGAAGCTGAGGTTCTGTCTGTACCTCTCATCTTACCCTGACCAGGGCTGGTCCCACCTGCAGGGAAAAGAGGAGGCACTCAGGAGAGGCTTCAAAAATGATTCTTTAGTTCTCCTAATCACAAGAGAAAACCAAACAAAATAAAAAAACCCTCTCAATGAAGCAACGCAGAAAGCATGACCACAGAGACACCCCCCCCCCCAATCATCCCACCATCCCACCACCCAGAGATGATGACAAAGGCCCAGAAAGTGCAGGTTGGCTTCAGACCTGCCAAGGGTCCCTAACATCTGCTTCAAGGGGGTGTCCTATACCCATATATTGCAGCTCACATAAATCCCTCCCCACCAACTTCTGCTGGAGGGAGCATGCTCTCCCCCTCCTGGGGGCCGGAGACTCAAGGGAAGGAAGACGCGCCAGAGGGAAGAGAATGGAGAATCAGACACCAGAAAGACTTTGGGGGGATCCAGGGCGGGAAAGAGGGAGTGAGGGGAGAAGGGGGCCGGCAGGGAACGGGGCGGGGGTGGAGCAGCGACGGGAGTCTCTACGGAGTAGCCGCCCCCTCCCCGCCGCGCCACTCCTGCTGGCTCCGGGCCCTCCCCCTCCTCCCCCTTCCCCGCCACCCCTTCCCCCTCCCCCTCTCCCTCCTCCCGCTCCTCCTCCGCTGTGGATGGCGGCGGCCAGAGTCGGAGCCCCAGCGGCCTGCCCGTAAGTGACCAGCCCCAGGGGACAGTCGGGGAGGCATGGGGATCCCCCTCTCCAGGGTGGGGCCACCCCCACTTGGCAGGGAAAGTTTGCGGGCGGGGAGCTTGGGCGCCCCCGGGTCGCGGGCATCTCCCGGGCTCGCTGGGCGCCGTCAGCTGGCGCCCCATCTCCCTCCCTCCGCCCCTGTCGCCCCCTGAGGTGTCCCGGGCGGGCCCCGGCTGGGCTTCCCCTCCGCACCTCGGCCCTGGGGCCGCTGGGACCTGGGTCCGGCTCTAAAAAGATAGAAAACTCAAACAGCAAAGAACCCAGACACACTTCCGAGGGCGGGGAGCCGGGGGCTCGTACAAACCCGCGCGCGGTCCGGGCCTCCCCGACCTGAGTCCTCCTCCCTCGCGGGCTCTGGCTCCCCCCATCTCCGGGACTCTCACCTGCCTCCTTCCCGGCTTCGGCTCTTCGCGCTGCTGCCCCTCCCCCGCCCCTTGCCCGGCGAGGCTCTGGTCCCCCAGCCTCCGGCCACAGCTGGTGTCTCCATCCCGGCTGTCCCCTCCCGCTCTAGCAGGCAATGACCCAGGACGAGGGGCAGCAGCCGCAGGGGCCTCCACACTTGCCCCAACATTTCCTGCACGAATGACGTTCACTGGGATTTAGTGTTGCGTCCTCAGGGCTCACAAACTCTACCTTGTGGGTCCAAGGGGAAATTAAAATATATCCCTCCTTAGGATTTTACTATTTCTGTTTGTTGGACAGTTTTGTTTTTTGTGTGTTTGTGTGTGTGTGTGTGTTTTTAGCCTAACTCTCCTTTTTCCAATAATAATGTTACTTCACGTAATTAGCCTTTCTAATTTCGGAAAAAAATTTAAAATCCAGGAAAAAATAATGAGAGAGAGAAAAAAAAAAAGAATGCTGGCTAAAAATAGTGAGCAGAATCTGATCTTTGTAAAGTAAGTACTTCATTCCACAGTTAAGTGTTGTGGGAGGTGGGAGTTCAGATCGGCTTGTTTTCAGACTACCCCAAACAGACTGTTGGCCCCCCGCAGGCCAGAAGTTGTAATTTGCCTGACCGAAACCGCAGTGTTGGTTGGCATTCCCCAGCCTGGTGTGAGTGCTCCGCCTGTCTCTGCTCCTCTCCAGAGGGCTCCCGGTCTCTCTCCCACCTCCCCCACTCCCACGGTCTCATAAACAGTTGCAAAATCGAGGCAGTGGAAGAGGCTAAAATGAGCAGGACCACAAAGGAAAAAACCAAAACAAAAACCAACAGCTTATTTTAATCCTGAGGCTCTTGCTTTAGCTTGCCTCTGATTGGGTGGAAGAATGTTTAGTTCATTTGTGTGGTTTTATGTCGATTCTCATTATGGTTGAATCAGTGTTTCCATGACAGGCTTAGTTCTCTGAGTGCCTAAAAGAAGCTCGTTAATTCTCAGATGGGTCTGGACAGATCAAGTCTGGAATCTGCAGGGTTTTTGTTTGGTTTTGTTTTAGGGATAGATCTGGGTTCATATGGCAAGCCTCTGCCCGCTCCCTCAGAACTGGAGAGAGGTGGGAGGGAGCCCAGTTGAGGTTTGTGTCCCCATGACTAAGAAGGAAGAGCTTGCCTGAGAAGTGAGCTGTGTGAGCAGGATCACAGCGGGTGTTGAACTTTTATTGTTTTTAGGGAGAGAACTCTTCTCAGGAACTTTAGCCATTCCTGTTTTTTGTATGAACACTCAACGTGGTTATAACAAATGTATTAGGTGCTGAGCAACCTTTCAAAACAGGGCAAGATATTGAACTATTTGGAAATAAAGATTAATGGGGGGGGGTGGAGGAGCAGAGGGAGAGGGACAAGCAGACTCCCCGCTGAGCATGGAGCCCGACCAGGGGGTGGTCCATCCCAGGGGGCAGTCCATCCCAGGACCGGAGATCCTGACCTGAGCTGAAGTCAGCTGCTTACTGAGTCACCCAGGCACCCTGGAGATAAAGATTTCTTTAAAAAAAAAAAATTGTTTTTTCATTGGAAGTGAAGGAGTTTAGTTTAAAAAGGATGTAATTCATTTTTCTTCAGTGATTTTGACAGTTCCCCATTAGTGTGAGTTAGTAAGGTTTTACGGTGGTCTCAAAATGTCATTGATAAGGGAAGTGTTTTTGACTTTCATTCAAGTAGAAAGCCTGTAAGTTTTGAACTTGTTTGCCCGTTGCTTAGAAAAACAATGCACTCAGATAAAAATCTTTTGTCTCTTCCTCTTCGTGAGAATTTTTAATACTATATTTAATGCTCTAGAAGTCAGCCTTACGCTGTTGGGAAAGAAATTGCCTTTCAGCCTCGTTTAGCTTCTGTGCTGCTTCATGGAATCTTGTTGAACTGGGTGGTTTGCTGTGCTGCCCAACAGGGTGTCCTGCATGATGGCGACATAATGCAGGCCTGCTAGTAAGGTGAAGGCCAAGGAGCAGGTAGTCTGGGTGGTAAGAAGAAGCTGCATCCCCAGTCAGCCAACAGAAAGCAGCCACTTGTCATCTGGAGGGGCAGATGAGTTGGAAATACATGAAGTGTGGCATCTGCAGAGCGGAAGGAGGACAGGGGTTGTTAAGAAGTAAAAGTGGCCTTTCAAAATCATATTGTATAAGAATACTGAATTACATAGAACATGCTTTGGGTATGGTGTTAAGTTTTAAAAGCAAGTTATGAAATAGAAAGCACTGTAATCTCAC
This sequence comes from Leptonychotes weddellii, assembly GCF_054177405.1. Taxonomy (NCBI): domain Eukaryota; kingdom Metazoa; phylum Chordata; class Mammalia; order Carnivora; family Phocidae; genus Leptonychotes; species Leptonychotes weddellii. Next base: position 58,452,315 of record NC_138378.1, read on the forward strand.
TCTTTGCAAATACATCCAGAAAATATTGGAATTAGACACATCAAAGTGGATGGTTGGATTAGAGGTGCTTTTGAGTTTTTTTGTGCTTGCTGGTATTTGTCAGATTTTTGCAGTAGTAATAGCTACCATTTATTGAGTGTAAAGCCCTTGCATATGGTGTTTCATTAAACTCTGTGAGGTAAGTACTGTTATTATGCTCATGAAACTATTATTCTAATGCAACTAAATTCAGAGGGGTAACTCACCAGGGTTGTATAGCCACCATGTGCTACAATCAGATCTTGCATTCAGGTCAGTGCCCAAAGTCTATACATCTCAGTCACTACTGTCTACCATCTTCCAGCCATGTACTCTTCGTACGATCTTAATTATAAGAAAAAAATATATAGAAAAGAGAAGGCCAAGTATTTTGTGCTTTAGTAAGAACTGATATTTTGGTTAATTGTAAAATGTCTCTGGCTTCCATCTCTTCTGTCTCTCATTATCACTTCTCTTTGGAAGTCCTTGGGAATTGCTCCAAACTTAGCCAGAGGTAGCTCGCCTTCCCTTGGGAGCCAGCTGTACCCGCAAAAGGTATCCCGAATTCATTGGAAGCTTCCGAAGCAGCCTGGAGTTCCAGGAACTCCATGCGGTTCTAGGGCCCCTTCTAAGGTAGAAGGCAGGATTTTTAAAGTAGATCAGGCAAATCATGTCTTCAGAGCTCTGCCAGTATGGGCTTTCATTGTTTTTGACATTGTCAGGGGAGCGTGATGGGTAGGAAGACCCAGGGGTAGCTCCCAGGCTCCCAGTTGCCTGTGTGTTACATGGACTGTCAGGGTGGATAGGTAAAGGATTTACCATGGAACAGGAAAGAAAGAGAACAGCTTATTACCTCTTGGTGCTTATTACTATGAAATAAGATATATATTTTTTTAAGACTTCAATTATTTATTTGACAGAGAGAGAGAGAGAGCACAAGCAGGGGGAGCAGCAGAGGGAGAGGGAGAAGCAGGCTCGCCACCGAGCAGAGAGCCTAACTTGGGGCTTGGTCCCAGGATCCTGGGATCATGACCTGAGCCGAAGACAGACACTTAACTGACTGAGCCACCCAGGTGCCTCACAATAAACTATTTTTTGGAAGCTTGGCTATGTGGGTGATCCCATGCATTGGCAAAATGAATTGGTTTAGTGGAGGTGGAAATATTCAGTGTTTTCTGAGTGATTCTAGGGGTAGTCTGGGAAAAAATGCCCACATCCTGTACTACCATGTACCCTCACAGCAACCAGGCCCCCAGAGGTCACCTTAGCCATCCTCCTCCTGGAAAATACCTGAAGATCTCCAGAAGCTTGGGCTTTTTTAAAAAAAACATATGGTTGTTCAAATAACACACCTTAAGTAGGAGGCTTTATCTCTTCTATTCTTCAAGGAAGAGATTCTGGAAGGGTAATGTTTCTAAATCGCATTGTTGAAAAAAAAAAACTGTAAGAGTCAAGGACTTCTTTCTCAGATTATCATACTTGGACCGATGTTCCAGATCTTGTATCCACTTAACTATGTGGGAAAGGTCTTTCTGGTCTCAGGGTCAGGAATGGTTCTTGTGAGCAACTTGGCTGTTTTGTCTTGTGGATTCTGTGAGTCCTTTAATTGACCGTTTCCCGTTTCTTATTTGGCCCAAAGGAAGCACATAGCCAACTTAGTGGCCTGCTTCTAGCATGTATATAGGATGTTATTAGACCTCTTGTATTTTCTGTGTGTACTTTTCCTTTAGTCCCACTTTTCTCACCTACTTTATAGGCACCCCTCAGAGATATTGCAGATTTGGTTCTGGACCACTGCAGCAAAGTGAATATTGCAGGGGCACCTGGGTGGCTCAGTCGGTTAAGCATCCGACTCTTGGTTTTGGCTCAGGTCATGATCTCAGGGTCCCGGGATCCGGCCCCGTGTTGGGCTCTGCACTCAGCGTGGAGTCTGCTTAAGGTTCTCTTCTCCCTTTGCCCCTGCCCCCATGCTCTCCCTCCCAAAATAAATAAATATAATCTTTTAAAAAAGTGGATATTGCAATAAGGGAGTCAGATGAATTTTTTGGCTTCCCAGTGCATAAAAATGTTATGTTTACACTATACTGTACTTTATTAAGATGTAATACCATTACATCTAAAAAAAACAATGTACATACCTTAATTAAGGAAATACTTTATTGCTAAAAAATGCTAACCATCATCTGAGCTTCCGGTGAGTAGTAATCACTAATCACAGATCACCGTAACAAATATAATAATAATGAAAAAGTTTGAGGGGCGCCTGGGTGGCTCAGTTGGTTGAACATGCAACTCTTGGTTTTGGGTCAGGTCATGATCTCATGGGTCCTGGGATTGAGCACTGCATCTGGCTCCCTGCTCAGTGGGGAGTCTGCCTGAAAATTCTCTCCCACTGCCCCTCCCCTCACTCTCTCTCTGTCAAATAAATGAATAAATCTTAAGAAAGTAATAACGAAAACGTTTGAAATAATTGTGAGAATTACGAAAGTGTGACACAAGGACATGTGAGCGAATGCTGTTGCAAAAATTGTGTCGATAGACTTGTTTTATGCAGGGTTGCTGCAAACCTTCAATTTGTAAAATATGCAGTATCTGCAAAGTGCAATAAAACGAGGTATGCCTATACATTGTTTTATTTATTCAGTGCAGTTTGGAGACTGCTACTTAGGACACTCCACTTCTTCCTTCTGAGTTCATTTTTCTTCATTTTTCTTCATGTGAATTTGGAAGTTCTTTCATAAAAGGGCTCTGGTAAACTTGAAAGTATTGGTATTCCTGAAAATGTCTTTATTTTGCTCTTACAAAGGAGAGTTTGTAGAGTTTTTTAGACTCACAATGATTTCCCCTGAGTACTTGAAGATATTACACCGTTGTCTTCTTGCATCTGGTGCTACTCCGGGTACCAAGTAACCTTGGGCAAGTCTCCTTGTCTGTAAAATAGGTAATCGTATCCTTGTCTATAAAATTTCTCCTGGTCTCCTTGTCTATAAAATACATAATAGTACCCACTTCGAGGATAATTGGGAAGAGATAATGTATACGAAATGTTAGAATAGTGCCTGCCATATAAGGAAGCACACACTAATTGCTAGCTCTGACAAGTACTTTTATATTTTTTTCATAATTTTTTGGTTTCCTTGGATTTTACTAGTTCATATAAAAGTTAGTTTGTCTAGTTGCACACAAAGACTAAATTGTGTTGGGATTTTTTTTTTTTATTGCAGTTGCATTCACATTATATTCCAGGGAACTGATACCTTTACAATATTAGGTCTTCCCATCTTCTCCTTTTATTCAGGTGGATGGTGACTGGTGATTTTTCCCTACTAATGTCTTATACAACTTTTTTTTTTTTTTTAAAGATTTTATTTATTTATTTGAGAGAGAGAGACACAGCGAGAGAGGGAACACAAGCAGGGGGAGTGGGAGAGGGAGAAGCAGGCTCCCCGCAGAGCAGGGAGCCCGATGTGGGACTCGATCCCAGGACCCTGGGATCATGACCTGAGCCGAAGGCAGTCGCTCAACCGACTGAGCCACCCAGG
>NC_138378.1:58455974-58481394 GCF_054177405.1 Leptonychotes weddellii
GTCTTATACAACTTTTGCTGCATTTATTTCCTATAGGTTTTGTTGATATTTTAGATGATATCTTTTTTATTATTATTGGCTTTTTGCTGGCTCACAGAAACATTTCTGATTTTGGGATTTTGGTCTTGTATCTAGCATCCCAGCTGACTTCTCTTATTAGTTCTCAGAGTCTATTTCTAGATATTATAGAGCTTTCTAGGTAGACAATCACAAAATGATACTAATTTGTCTTTTTCTTTTCATTCCTTATGACTCCTTATGATCTTTTTCTTGTCTTATTGCATTGGGTAGACCCTCCAGTACAACATTCAATAGTAACATTGGTAGCTGACCAACTAGTATCCTAACTCACATCTGTGTTGAAAGAAAAGACTTTGTGGAGAGGTTCCTGTTCCCTTTGGTCATGGAGATGATGTTCTCCCTCTGCTGGGCATGTGAGTTTACCTGTGTCTCTAACAGTGCAGACAGATTTATACTGAATGATTGACTCTTTGTACGTGGCTGGCAGCATCTCTGGGAATGTTTGGTATCAGCAGAGCCTGTTTATAGGAAATATTTAAGGAAATCTATATAAGCATATCTTTCCCATACCCTCCCAACAAAACCTATTCATTTAAAGAAACTAAATCAGCAAATGTCCTTGGCCTTCTCCTCTGGTCCTCACATCAGCCCTATGTGATAATGGAAAAAAAAAATGGACTTTGGAGTCAGGCAGATCTGGGTTTGAGTTTAAACTCTGCCACTAACTAGATGTGTGGCTATCTTAGTGTGTTTGGGCTGCTATAACAAAGTTCCACAGACGGGGTGGCTTGCAAACAACAAAAGTCGATTTCTCATGGTTCTGGAGATTAGCAGTCCAAGGTGAGGGGGCCAGCATGGTTCTGGTGAAGACCCTCTTCTGGGTTGCAGACAGCCATCTTCTTACTATGTGCTCACATGGTAAGAGGGGTGAGGGAGCTGTCTGCTGCCTCTTCTAAGGGCACTGATCCCATTTAAGAGAACTCCACCCTCATGACCCAATTACCTCCCAAAGGCCCCATCTCCTAATCCCATCACCTTGGGCGTCAGGATTTCAATATTTGAATTTTAGGAGGGGACACAAACTTTAAGACCATGGCAGTGGCCTTAGGCAAGTTACTTAACATCTCTGAGGCTAAGTTTCCTTCTCTATAAAACAGTGGTAACAGGACCTGCCTTAAAAAGTTGTTCTGAAAATTAAGTGAGATAATAGGAAATGATAGGAACCAAGTGCTTGACATTTGTTGAAGCTCACAGATGGTGGTCTCCTGTCATCTCCCCTCTCCTGCTCCGTTTTTTTCGAATCAGGATTGTGCTTCAGACTAATCAGAAAGACTTCTGGGGAGAGGCCATGGGTATACCTCCTAATAATTTATGTTTTCTTGGTAATCAATGTAGATTTCTCTTGGATAAATTTCCTTAATACTTTGAATTACCATTTTGATTTTGCTTCTGTATCAACAGCTCTTAGTTGCCCTCCCAGTCTGTTGATGGACCTTACTATTGAATAACCATGTTATTCCTTATGAACCATGCCCCTCTTAACCACAAGTCTCTCTCTTTGCTTTATTACTTGATGTTCCTGTCCTTCTGAAGATGAAAACTCTTTATTTCCTTATTGAAGAAAACACTTCAAATACAAAGACCCCAGAGAGAGTCTGTAAGAAGTGAATAACAAAACAACTTCTGGGACTAGGTATTCACAGGAGGGATCATAAAGTTCCTGAGCAATTGAAGGGTTGTTAGGGTTGGGGAATTGACAAAGAAGAGGCAGCCATAGTGGGCAGAAGAATGGAAGGTATCCCTTGAGTGTTTCGCAAGACCTAAAATCTGCCTATTTTACAATGTCATTTATCTGGGCCCTGTGGAATCTGTACTTGGCCCAGAGCTTTTCTGCAAGTGTCTTATCAGGCATAATAATGATAAGTAATGACTGTTCTTTTTTTTTTTAAAGATTTTATTTATTTATTTGACAGAGACAGAGACAGCGAGAGCAGGAGCACAAGCAGGGGGAGTGGGAGAGGGAGAAGCAGGCTTCCCGTGGAGCAGGGAGCCCAATGTGGGGCTCCATCCCAGGACTCCGGGATCATGACCTGAGCCGAACGCAGACGCTTAACGACTGAGCCACCCAGGCACCCATGACTGTTCTTAAGTACAGGAAAAGAGCATCAGGGAAACAAAACATAATTGGAATTATGGGGATGTGCCTCTATATAAATATCTGGAACACAAAAATAACTTTTCCATAGCAGAGCTAAACCAAGAGTTTCATGGAAGCGACATTGAGCATCTAATTTAAAACATCCGTAGCCCAGGAACTCAGGACTGTCACACTGGCCTCTGTGTATCCCTTGGAGAGTGTTTTTCCCTAGCTCAGGGTAACTCATATTCAGAAATGTGGAGGCGCTAGAAGAGGTAACAGGCTACAAACCTTGCTTTTGTTGGCCTCAGTTTCGCGTTAATACCACAGAGAGAAATGTTTCAGTCTCACATCTTTACAACTGAGACCCTCCCCTGGGGCAGCTCCAGGCCTCTTGCTTGTTTGTGGCTTGAAGCAGAACCTTGTAAATTTCGTGAACATTCTCCTGGTGGCTGCCGGATGGGCGGGGCTTCGGTGGAGGGTGCCTGGTCTGGGTCATTGTAAGTAGCACAGTGGCTACTTCCCAGGTGCTCCTGATTTTCAGAAAATTATCTTTCTTTTTTTTAAAGATTTATTTCTTTGACAGATAGAGAGCACAGTAGGCAGAGCAGCAGGCAGAGGGAAAGGGAGAAGCAGGCTCTCTGCTGAGCAGGGACCCCGATGCTGGGCCCGATCCCAGAACGCTGGGATCGTGACCTGAGCCGAAGGCAGCCGCCCAACCGACTGAGCCACCCAGGCGCCCCCAGAAAATTATCTTGAGGGAAAAAAAAAAAGTGATCAGGCGGTCCCGGGAACTGGGCGATAATGTCAGAATCCTTCAGTTCCAAGAAGGCTCGGACTTGCCTAGATAGGCGTTTTTCTCCCATGAGGAAAGAACTTGTTATTTTAGGCTTCCGGTCTCATCCTCATCATTCTTTGACTCTAAACTCCCAGCGGCAGTGGCTCTGTGGCACCCGTGATGGCGTTTACCCGGGTTTAAACAGCCCCTGCTTGTCACCATCTGCCTGCTTCCCACCCACACATTCATATCCCTCTCCTGCCAGATGTTCTGCCTAACTGCGCACACGTGCCCATCCGCAGGCACACGTGGGCTTCCGCCCGTGGCGGGGCGGGCACCCTGCTGTCCGCCGCACCGATGGTGGCCCGCGTGTTGCCCGTCTGGCCAGAGGGGGCGCCTCTCCCGAGTCTCAGGAGAGAGTGCGGCCGGGGCGACCTCACTGCTCTCTGCCTCCAGGGACAGGAGACCCATAGAAGCTCACCGCCTGAGACAGGTGCCGGCTCTTTTATGGGCTTCCAAGTTGGCTGAGCTCTTTACCTTCTGTTCTTGTGAAGAACTGGTTTTTGGGTTTTTGTGTGTGTGTGTTTTAAGATTTTATTTATCTGAAAGAGGGGAGCTGCAGAGGGAGAGGGAGAAGCAGGTTCTCCACCAAGCAGGGAGCCCGATGCGGGACTTGATCCCGGGACCTGATGGATGTTGGTCATGCATGCAACCACCGCTTACTGAGCAGCTGCTCTGTTTGAGGCTCCTGCATCTCACAACTGGTCACAGAGCTACAGCTCACATCGCTTTTCTGTGGCCACGGTGGACGGTGGTGGTGATGATGTCATTCTGCAAAGCTTTGGGCAACCATCCCCTGTGCCATGAGAGATGTACATGAAAGGCAATCTCTTGTCTTCTCTCCTCTCGTATTTCAGACTTTAAAACCACGTGTGTGCAGGCAGGAGCCCTCACGTTCAACCCTGGTTTCTTTCCTGCATTCCCACTATCGCTCCTATCTGGTTCCCTGTCTCTGACCTCCCCACCTTGCAGTCCGTCCTCCACGGTCAGAGCTTTCTTTCCAAAATTCTGATCTAATCCTGTTTCCCTTCTCTTAAGTCTTTCACCAAATCCCATTGCCTTTAGGATAAAATCAGCTCCGTTGGCATGATACAGCAGGGCTTCCGTAGTTTTCTCACCTATCGGCCTCTTTCCCGGCAGTGCCCACGTAAGTCCTGCCTCCAGCCGGGCCGTCCACCTGCAGAATCAGGCTCTCTTCTGCTGCCCTGTCTTTGTGCACACCTCTCTCCGGTCTGCTCTGCCTGATCAATTGATATCAGCCTTCAGGATTCAGCTTACAAGCCTGCTCTTCCCGAGGCCTTTTCAAACCACCAGGACAGGCGGTTTCATTCCCTCACCACGTGGACATACGCATACCACTACGTGGGCTTACTACCATCACTCTCCCCAATCTTAACCAAGCATCTGGCTGTGGGTCCCCACGGTACCCTGCATTAACAAAATGTGGGAATTGTCTGTGCTAGACAGAGAATGTGCTGGGGTAAGGGACTGTGACTGTTTTCACTTGTACCAGCGTGGAGCACGATGTTAAGGATGCTCAGCTATCACTGGTGAGTGAATGTGTGCGTGCATGAAAGAATTAATTAATCTATACACACATCGAGATGCGGTCCCTATGGGAAGCTTACTCCAAATCTCACTGAGAACATTTGCAAAGCACATAGTAGGTGTTTAGTGAATGTCTGTTGGGTCAAAGAAAGAATGAATGCACATACACACAAACTGTGGAAAATTTACCCCAAAATGTACTGAGAGCCACAAGATAACTTCGCTTCCTCTTGACTGCAGTGGAAGGAATGTGGGACTGAACAATCAAAGATTAGAGCTTCTCTTCATGGCTGTGTTCCTTGAGTGAATCCTTTTACCCCTTTGGCCCTCTGTTTCCTCATCTGTCAAATGAGGTGTTAGAACATATATTTAATGCCTATCGAACATTCTAGATTCAGTCTTTAGCAGGCCTAAAGTCAAACAACTAGCTGCTTTCTATGAAGTGGCATGAATTTGGGACTCTCATTTTTTGGTCTCATTGTGGAGTATGTTTATGATAAGCCCTTAGCAGTGGGCAGAGCCACAGAGCTGGGACCCTCTTGGACCAGAGTTTGCCAAAAGAGGTAGGAGGAGGCCAAGACTTAGTTGGAAAGCAAACACAGCTAGGGCATCACGGCCAGGATGAGATGCTCTGAGCATGGCAGGGGCAGCAGTCTGAGGTCACAGCTGGCCAGAGATTACCAGGAACAAAGCCTTGAAGGGGGCTCGAGAATATGCTCTCAGGGGTGTGTTGAAAATGCGTCTCCCTCCTGGGCAAGTCTGTGGGAAGACTTGCAGGTCATCAGAACCAGCTGTCTCCAGTTGGCTGAGGATGGGTAGGTGAAAAGCCTGTGTCCCCGCAGAGCAGAGATGGAAGCCAGGAGGAGGTTAATTTGGGGTTAATAGGAGGGAGAAGAGTTTAATCCTGTCCAAATGATAATGAAATGAACTCACTTATAAAGTGATGTGGTCTCCATTACTGAAAGAGTTCACGGAGCAGCTGAATGATTCCTCAGCAGAGATGTTGTATTAGAGATTCCTCACTTGTGAAGGTTGGACCAGATGATGTTCAAAGTATTTTTCTGATTCTGAGAGAGCCTTAGCTTCTTGTGTCCTCCCCAAATCTTGTTTGGAGACACACTTTCAGATTTCATAGTCCCATCTTTCTGGGACGTGGTCTCAGCACACCCCACTGTCCTGGTGACCAGCCTTTGGGAACTCTACAGTCTTTGAATGTCCCCCTTAAAGCAGAGCACTCTGGATTGGACGTCGTGTGCCAGACTGTGGCCTGGCCGGCGTCTCTCTCGGGACATTACAAATTTTTGAGGGTAGTGGGCCTATTAATTCCTCATCTCTCTCCTCACTCTGAGCTGAGCTGTGAAAGCAAACAGCAGTGAGCCTCGGCTTCTGGTAGGTCTCATACCACCGCAGGTGGTAGATGGACTTCATTTCCTTCCATCCACTTTACTCTGCTGGCCTTGAACTTCATGTGTCTCTGTGGCAGATCTTCTCATCCAGACATGGACTCTCAGGCTTGGGGGATACTTTCTGTACTGGGAACTTCCAGGGCATTCCATCGGGGCCTTCTCAAGTGCCTCCCATTTCACCCCAAATGCAGCTCTCTTATTTGTTCCTGGTTCCCCTTCACGTGTCTTTTGCATCTCTCCTCTCTCAGCTCCCCGTGCCTGCTGAATACTACAACATTCCAACTTGTGTAGTGTTTTTCTTTTCAAATTCTTTGCCTTCTTGGCATCCTGGTGAACAGGAATGTGGATGGCTTGTCAGTTCCATTGTGCATATGAAGAAAAATGCCCAGCGAGGTTAAGCGATGCGCTTAATTTCCTGGCAGGGCCAGAGAGGCGGGAGCTTGGTTTCCTGACTTCCGGCCCAGGCCCCCCGGCCCTCCCCGGAGCTCATGCTGCATTTGCTCATGGCACTAGAGTCCCAAAGAGCATTAAACTTTGCTCTGTGTGTGGTCATTGTACCAAAAGAGTTTACCCGGGGAACAATCCCAGGCCTCTAGAGACTCTGGAGACCACACTGAAATAAACGAACAAGAGTAAAAAGAGCAAAAGAATTTACAGAGTGCTTCATATTTTTCAAGCAGCTTCTGAGTCCTTCACCTTTTATGATGCTCCCCAAAGCCCTTTGAGGTGGAAGAGCTCATATGAGCCTCATTTTGCAGGGGAGGGTCTTGGGTGGAGTCCAGGCGTGAGGTCGGGGGAGGAGGCCCTGGGCAGACACTGGCTTCTTGTCCACAAATTTTCCCTGTGGCCATGTTCCATGAAAACCAGGAAAAGGGAATGAGTTGTTTCCCTCTGGTATCAAAGGCAGTGGAGACCTAAGGTGCAGGCCTAGTGTTCTGGGCTTGGCATTGGCCCAACAGGGAGCCTCAGGCCATGATTGGCTGTGGGAGCTGGGCCACGGGGCTGGGGTAGGGGCAGTGGGGCAGACTCTGATCCTGGAAATCAGGCTGGCTCCAGTAGACTGGAATATAAGGCCCGATGGGAAGGAAGCGTGCAGGCTGGGAGAGTTGGTTGTTAAGATTTGGGTGAGGTGGGCTGCAGAGAGCAGATTGCCTTCTAAGATCTGGTAGAGACACCAGTGGGGATTCTGCCATGTGGAGAGGTACCGCTGTCACCAAATGTGAGCCTCGTTATAATCTTGGGGGTATTTGGCCATTTATTCAGCAGGTACCAGCAAGCACCTGCTGAACATAAGAAAATGTCTAACCTATTTATAGTTTAGTTTTTCCCGCGAGGACTTCCTATATATGTGTCTGTATCTGTCTGTCTCTCTATATCTATATCTGTATCTATATCATCTCACATATAGTTACTCTTGTTAAGCACATAATGAAACCATGGGAGTACAAAGTATTTTCCTTCATTTATCATTATGAAACTGAGACCCAAAGAGGGTAATTAGTTTGCTTAAAGCCCCGCAATTACTTAGAAGCTGAGCCAGGTTCAAAATCCATGTTTCTTGAACTCTTTTATTGGTGCTTATAACTGCTTTCCCCATGGTAAGCAGTTTCAAACCTTCAAGGTTGTAGGCTTTGAAGAGGAATAGAGACAAACACCTTTGTAATTAATACTCGGGGTTATGCTTTATCTTTAAAGGCTGGTAAAGCTAAATGCAGAGTCGAACCATAATGTGAGCCCTTTTTGTTTCAATCCCAGGTGGGCATTGGTATGGTGGTTATTCACTCTTTAAGTCAACCAGAAACAAGTCCTCTCAGATTTGGAATTAATGTCTGTGCTCTGCGGCACCCTGACCTGTGCCCCGGCGGAGCAATCCAGCAGGAAGAGAGCATTGGATTTCCTTGGCAGAGTGATTAAGGGTGAGAGGGCGAGGGTCATGGTTCAGCCAGCCTGGCTTCTCCTGTAGTGAAGGAAGGTCGCTATCCTAAAGCCCCCAGGGCTCAAATCTGTAACTCAGCTCCCCCCTCAGTCCCCCACAGCCCGTTAGGGCGCAGGCCTGAGCCCCTCCAACCCCAGCTGCCCCCCTAATGGGCACACGAGGCTCTACTGCCCTAAGCCCTGGGAACTGAGCCCGACAAGCTGAGCCGGGCTGATCCTGAGATAGCTCGTCCTATTGGCTCAGCCTGGTACCCAGCACGCCCTTCCCAAAGGCCCTCCCTCCCCCAGGTGGAAGTCCCGCTCAGTGGTGGCTGGGTCAGTGTGGGGCTTCCACGCAGATCCTGCGCTTCCCCGAAAGCCTGGGCCTGGCTGTGGATTTTTCCCTGTCAGATTGTCCCGCGGCTGCTACTTCCCCCTTCCCTTTCCAGCCAGAAGCAGCCTTCCTGCACTTTCCCTGGCCCAGTTCTTTCCCTACAGGGAGCCCATGAGAAACTCCGACATGGCCCAGAACCTGGCTTCAGCGTCAGGGACATTTTTCACTCATTCGCCAGACGTTTATTGGGCCTATCAGCCTGTGCCAGGGCAGGGCACCCCGGCATGAGTAAGATCCTGCCAGCCCCTGTCCGGGGGTCGCGCCCAGCCTAGAAGGGAGACCCCAGGAGACACCCCGCCTGCTGTGATGAGTGCTACTGGGAACTCCAGCCTGGATTCCTGGCTGGTCACCCACTCTGGAGGTTAGTGCCCTGGTGCTGTGTGTTTGTGCCGGACTTCCCAGCTCTCGAAGTCTGCCTTCGGGGCCTCGCTCTGCTGAGCCGCGGTGGCATTGCCCACTGCCCCACGTACGTATTGCTGTCCACCCATTGACGGATGAATGGATACACAGACTGGGGTATGCATGTACAGTGGAGTGTTTTTCAGCCTTAAAGAGGAAGGAAATCCTGGCATATATTTCCACATGGATGAACCTTGAAGACATTATGTGATGTGACATAAACCACTCACAAACAGGACAGATATTGTAGGAGTCCCCTTATATGAGGTCCTTAGAGTAGTCAGATTCACAGAGACAGAAAGGCGAATGGTGGCTGCCAGGGGCTGGGGTGGGGCTTGCACAGTTCAGAGTCTTAATCTGGAAAGGTGGAAAGTTCTGGAGATGGATGGTCATGATGGTTGCACAACCATGTGGTTGATTGTACTTAATACCACAGAACTGCACTCTTTAAAGCAGTTAAAAGGGTAGCTTTTATGAGAATGTACATTTTACCACACAAAAAAGTGTAGAGGCTTAGAATCACAATTTCATATTATCTCTTATGGTTCTGTGGGTTGACTGGGCTCAGCGGGGTGGTTCTTGCTTCGAGTTTCTCATACGGTTGTAGTCAGATGGCGACTGAGGCTGGAGTCACTGAAAGCTCCAGTGGCAGGATGTCCAAGATGGCATCTCAGTGTGGCTCCCCCACCTAGCGTGGGCTTCGTATGCGGTGGCTCAGGGCTCCCACAAAGCAGGAAAGGCAGCCTCTGGGTCGGGTCTATGGCTAGGATTGTCACAGTGTTCCTTCTACCACGCTGTATCGGTCTGAGCAGTGACAGGCCCACCCCGGGGAAGGGGGAATGGAGCTTCCCTGCTCCATGGCATTCCAGAAGAGCATGAGATGGGAGGTATTGCTGTGGCCATCTTTGGAAAACTTCTATCTGGAAGCATGGTTGCAGGAGTCCTAAAGAGTTTGGACAGGAAGGGGTCTCCAGGGAGGCACATACTTCTCTGCAGACCTCTTTTGTAGGAGAATTCATCTTCATAGATTGTTAGAGTTTGAATCTTCATAACTGATTAGGACTTTTGGAAACCACTTGCTAGCAATGACTTGTTCTAACTTACGGAGCCGGAATGAAGCGGAACAGGCACGAAACCTCCTGGCTTCCAGGCTGGGCAAACAGCTGTAGGGACCTCGCCCAGCGGGACGTTTCTTGCTGCGAGCAGTAGTAGGAGGGGCTGGTGGAGAGACAGGTATGGCGAGAGAGGCCCTGGGAGTGTCCAGTGGAGGCCTGCCCGCATCTTGCAGCTGGGTGAGCCCCTTATGCTGGGCTGGACCTGTCAGGAGCCTCAGTGGGCAGCGATATGCAGAGGCACCTGGGTGCTCTGTGAGGACCCTGGGAGTTACTCATTTTAATGGAGACTCAGTCGAGATGAAGGGGGCCATTCTGCTACAGGCTCAAGCACCCAGGCTGATATGTAGAGATAGTAAGTTTTTTTTTTTTTTTAAGTTTATTTATTTATTAAGTAATGTCTGTACCCAACATAGGGCTTGAACTCATGACCCTGAGATCAAGAGTCTCATGCTCTTCTCACTGAGCCAGCTAGGCACCCCATGATCTGTAAGTTTAAATATAATTTAATGCTCATTGTTGAGAATATCAGTGGACAAATCTATTCATTCACACCTACTTACATGTTTCTAATTAGACTTTGCTGTAAGTGCAAAATTCTTTGTTAAAGCATTTAGTGTCCTTTGAAATGCAGTGAAGTTCACAAATATTTTGCACACATTCCCTGCAGACTGAGAGACACAAATATTATTTTTGTGTGTGATGTCTGCATTTGAGACTAAGAGCCCAAGTAAATGTTGATCTTCTGTACTTGTTTTATAAATAGGACTTTCATAAGTGATTTTTAAAATCTTAGAATTGCTCCAGGGTGCCTGGGTGGCTCAGTCAGTTAAGTGTCTGCCTTTGTCTCAGGTCATGATCCCAGGGTCCTGGGATGGAGCCCCGCATCGGGCTCCCTGCTCCATGGGGAGTCTGCTTCTCCCTCTGCCTCTGCCCCTCCCCCTTGGTCGTGCTCTCTCTTTCTCAAATAAATAAATAAAATCTTAAAAAAAAAAAAAGAATTGCTTGGGTTGTCACATATGTATACACATGTACATTCGTGGAATTCCCGGGAGCGGGGAGGATTGAGCAAATGTGCTTTGGTTTTCTGTAAGTCAGTGGTTCCTGCCTGTGTATTCGCAGTGATGTGGACTTTTCCAGGTGAGCTTGATGGTCAGCAGTAGCCCAGGACAGGCCACGGATAAACCAAAATGCATTTGGTCTGAGGCTTGCACATGCCCAGATCACCTCTGACGTCCTTCTCTGGCTTATGGTCCAGTTTGGGCAGCCGGAGGGGAGACCTGCCATAGCAATGATCTGCCTGTGCCTAACTGGGTTTTGTGTCCGCTCTGTGGGGTGGATGAGGCCGGGTGGGAGGCTCTCCCTTAGCTGGTGTTAACTGGCGTGTGACTCGAATGCACGGAAACCTGGGCAGCGGGGATGGTCCCGGATGCCTCATCTGCTGCCCCGTGTCTCTGCCCTAGCAGATGTCCCCTCCCCAGGGAGCCAAGGGCGTACTCTCCCAAAGCCCCAGTGCGCTCTAGCTCAGGGGGGTGAGCACATTTTGTCTTTCATTTGTTGTTTCCTCTGGTCTTTCCCACCAGGTTCTAAGCACCTTAGGAGCAGGAATCTAGTGATAACGGCCTCTCTTCATGCACCTGCCATCCTACAGGTGTGACTTTATTTAGTGTCACAAGAGGCCTGGCTCAGTTTGCTCTGGCTGCCATGACAGGAAACCATGGCCTCTGGGGCTTAAGCAACAGAAGTGTGTTTCTCGCAGGTCTGGAGGCTGGAAATCCAAGAGCAAGGTGTTGGCAGGTTTGGTTGCTTCTGAGGCTTCTCTCCTTGGCCTTGTCCTTACGTGGCCTTTTCTCTGGTGTCGCTCTGTGTCCTGACTTCTTGCAAGGACAGTGGCCAGGCTGGCTCAGGGCCGACCCTAACAGCCTCATTTGCATGAGTCCCTCCTTCTAACGACAGTCACATTCTGAAGTATATGGGGGTTAGGGTTGAATTTGGGGGAGGGCACACGTCGGCCATAACGAACACTAAAAGTTAACTATCATTACCCTTTTATTTACACCCGAAGAAACCGAAGCTCAGGGAATTCACATCACCTGCCCTCGTCATACAGCTGGTCAGTGGCGGGGCTGAGAGTCACACACCATCTCTCTAACTTCCAAACCCTTCTTTCCCCACCACTCGAATCAGGTCCTACTGGTTTCTGTTGTCTGCCTGGTGTTTCACCCAGGACCTAGCCCTTAGAAGACACTAAGTAACTATTTGCTGAGTGAATGCGCAGGGGGCTAGGGCCCACAAATTTGTACCAGAGCCCGGCAGCCAAGGATCAGGGTCCTGGGTCTCTCCCAGCAGGTGATGGCCCTTAACTTGTCAGACCCTTCCAATCTGGAGTGGCCTGGTGTGGGAGGGAATCATATTCTAAAGCATTAAATATCCTTCCTGGGCCATTTAGCTACTGCTGCTTCTGAAAACACTAGAAGTAATTACATGGTAATTAAGATAAATTACTTGACCAGTTTTCATAGCTGGTTGCTGTTGATCCCCCTCCCCTCCCCCCGCTTAAATATTTAAGTCAGAGAGAGAGCCTCTTTAGAGTTCTTTAAACTTCCAGGGCTTTCTGCTTACCTTCAGGAGGGCCCCTGGGCCTGTAGAGAAGAGGGGAAGGAGGAGATTTGCATGTTTAAGATGTGTGATCTGAGCCAGGGCCCCTTCAGCCTACTTTATCCCACATCTTTTTCATGGTTCCCTCTGAGAATGCAGAATCAAAATCAGGGAGCCACGCTCCAGTCACCACAGCGCCCTGCACCCCCATCCCCTCCCAGCCCTGGGGGCCCCTGAGGAGATAATGCCCTTTCTCATTTCTGACTCTTGAGCGCCTTGCTCTTCCCACCGGAGGGTCCTCGGGAATATAAATACCAGAAGGCAGCCCTGAAAGGAGGCCTTGTTCGCCGGCCCTCGCCTGCACGAAGGCTCGCTTGTGTGCCTCCTTCCCCTGGCCGGAGGCGGGCTGGATTTTTTGGAGAGTGGGAAGTCCTGGGGCCCCTTAGTGCTCCTGAGACCACAATGCAGATAGGGTTCAAAGAGGGGGGCTGTTACTAGGGCTGCCAGGAACCAGTCCCCCTGGGAGACAATGCCGGCCCAGAGCTGCAAAAACCCAGGAACTGGGGGCTGGGGGTTGAGGTGGCCAAGACACAGACAGCTGAGCCCAGCCCCAGCCTGTGGGCCTGAGCATCTGTGTTCCCTTTGCTTCCACACAGGCAGCCTGGCCTCACCCCCACCCACTGCTAAAATTGCTCCTACCCTGTCACCGCCGACCTGGTCACTAAACCCAGTGGCCTGTCATCTCAGCTGTCCCTGCCCTCTGCTCTCTTCAAGGCCCCAGGAGGACATTCTTTCCTGCCTTGGGGGGTCCTTGTACCTCCTGGTTTTACCTTGGCCTCTTGGATGGGTCTCACTTTCTCCTGTTCTTTTCCGCCTCCTAGAAAATGACCAGTCCTCAGCTTTGGATGCCATATGGCCTCTCCTGTTCTCTCCTGCCTTCGGCTCTCACCTAGCCTAGGAGGACGCCCAACTCTTCATGTGTAGCCCCTGGTTTTCTCTCCACGTACTGTCTTGTGTTTCTAGCTCCTTGCTCGATATTTCCACTTGGATGCACCTCAGACCTGATTTTTTCCTGCTTCTCCTATAGCTCCACGTTTCTAAGTGCCAGACTCCCCCTTTTCCCGTGTTTTCTAGATCATGTTGGTGTCCAAGTCCTGTCAAGAAGACTGCTCTCCTGCTGTGATTCCTGCCCTGGTAGTCTGTGTGGTGTAGTGGAAAGAGCATGAGATTTGGGACCCAAACAGGGTTCGATTCTGATAGCACCTTTTTCTGGTTGTGCCCCCTCAGGGACATTGCCCAGCTTAAGCTTCCAATTCAATGTCTACGAAGTAGACACACGCAGAAGGGCGGGACGCCTTACGTGGCATACTCAGCTCCCTGACCTTCTCAACAAAGAGCAGGGTTTCTCAACCTTGGTGCTATTGATATTTGGGGCCAGATAATTTTTCACTGTGGGGGCTCTGCTGTGCATGGTAAGATGTTTAGCAGCATCCCCACCCCCTACCCACTAGGTGCCAGGAGTACCCCCTACCCCCAGGCGTGACAACTGAGCGTGTCTGCAAACACTGCCAAGTGTCCCCTGGGGAGTTAAGTCATGCCCGTGGGGACCCACCGGGACAGAGCCATGTGGAGTCTTGGGTGTGGGTGACGAGCGTGGTCCCAGGTTTTCACCTTACAGTGGTCAGCCCCATGTAGAGAAGGACTGTGTCATTTTTGAGCAGTCTTTTCCCTGATTACTTGCGACATCTCCAGGTGCGGTGCCGACTTGCTTATGCAGTGCTTTTTATCTCACAGCTCGGTTCAGCACCTTGGTTTTCTCTTGCGGGAGAATGGGAGACCATTCCGGGCTAGACAGGAGCCCCGGGGCCCTCGCTGGTGTCCTCTGCAGTCCTGGCACGGCCTGCTGCTCGCCTGGGGGCTGCTAGCGATGGTCAGTGCTGACTCAAGAACCCCCCACTTGTAAGCACTGTGCCACCATTTTTTGAGTGCCTATGAAGTAGCATTTTACTTACTAATTTAGCATTAACTTATTCGGACCTTGGGAAGTAGGTGTTACTCATTTTCACTTTATAGATGAGGACATTGAGGATGTTAAGTAACATGCCTCAGGGCTAATAAGCAGAGGAAGCGAGATGAGAGGCCAGTGACTTGGGCACGAGAGCCTATGTGCTAGACCTCTGTGCTCTTCTGCCTTTGTGGGTTGAACCTTTGCTGTGACTAAAGGACAGGATGCCATGAAGGAGGAGCTCCTCTTAACTGGCTCAGGAGGTCCCCGTCTTGCCACTTGCAGGTCCTCAGGACAGAGAGCAGACGTTTAGGCCAGGCAGATGGCTGGTTGAGACCATGAGTCCCAGCCCTGTGTCCAGCACCAGGAAGACTCTGATTGAGGTAATTTTCCTTCCTTCACACCTTGGACAAGACTTGGCTATGGAGGGCGCCTGGGTGGCTCAGTTGGTTAAGCGACTGCCTTCGGCTCAGGTCATGATCCTGGAGTCCCGGGATCGAGTCCCGCATCGGGCTCCCTGCTCAGCGGGGAGTCTGCTTCTCTCTCTGACCCTCCCCCCCTCATGCTCTCTCTCTCTCTCATTCTCTCTCTCTCAAATAAATAAATAAAATCTTAAAAAAAAAAAAAAAGACTTGGCTATGGAATGTGTTGGGTGCTCACTCTTTCCTAAGAGAATAGCCCAAGAGTTTAGTGTCACTCAGTAAAGGGGCAGATGAGAGGCTGAGCCCAGCCCCATAGCCCCACACAGTGCCCTCCCTGACCCTCTATAGTGGGAGACTGAGGAGGGTCCCAGAACCCCGGGAAGGGAAGATGAACGGGGCTTCATAGGGTTGGGGAGATAGGGGCTGTGGCTCCATGGCCCCAGGCTGAGTGTGCTCTGGGCATCCTGCAGCATTACAGAGCTTGATTCCCATGGGAGGGTCTGAGGCCCCTGCTGTGCTCCCTGCCTTGGCCAGGAGAGGCGGGGACCTGGGGGAGGGAGGCTGTAGTGCTGACAGTCAGTGATGGAAGCTGCCAGATGCCATCCTCAATGCCAGACGATGACCTGGGGAACAAAACCCTCACATGCTTGCAGAGGTCAAAGGCAAGAGTTCACTTCAGTCATGGCCTATCCAGAAGCTCTTTGGTGTCCTGTCTGGGTAAGCAAAGGGACTATGTCCTGCTGTGAGGCCTGCTGGTGTCCCAGGGGAAGAACCTGTGGCAACTGCTCATCCTGAAAGTGAAGCGGAGACTCTGCTAAGCCAGAGAAGCTGCTATGGGCTCAGAGCCAATCCTCATGGTCAGAGCAGAGATGGTGGCAACAGAATGAAAAGGCCAAGGTATTCAGAATTAAAGGTGGACCTGTGTTTCCTGGCCCCAGGCATTTATTTTAGAAGAGCATGTTCTGGAATGTTCTGAGGCAAACCATCCATGTGGATCTTTGAGGAGAGCTGCCTGTGACCCCCTCCTGGAGCCCATGAGAATGTTAGCATCCTATAGGCTCTGGAAAGGAATGCTGTGAAGAGACCTATAAGCCCTTGTTTAACCAGAATTTGCCAAATACATTTGACCATGGGTCTTTTCCCCCATGCCTGTTAACTTCTCTCCACTTTGGGTGATGCTGTCTTCAGGGAGAACCCCTGAGCAGGGATTCAGGCACAAGGGACTAAGATAGGAATAGATCAAATCTGGAGAGCAGGGTAGATAGAGGCATGGTCATGGGCCAAACAGAATGGACACCCAGTTCTAGAGAAGGGTTTGTAGCAAGTTGACCTGCTGCTAAAGCAAACTGCAGAGTCTGAGCATTTTACTTTCTTCCTGACTAGGAAAGGAAGGTCAGAATGGGGAGACAAGGGAAAACAAAGGAGGGAGAGAAATAGAGTAGATACAGTGAGTACCCATTATGTGGCAATTTATATATGAGGCAAATATCACCATTTTACAGATGAAGAAGCTGAGGCTCAGAGACCTCTGCTTAGCAGATCTCCATGGCATTTATGACACTGACGTGAACATGGTTTGCCGACTCCATAACCGTGTCATGGTGAGAAGAGTAACATTCTGAAATCTGCATGGCCCACCCAGCCCCAAAGCTTTTCTTTGTTCATGTAAAGACCATCTCCTGGGACAAGTCCATTTGGGTTGGTGTCTGTTTATACTACTCTCTAAATTTAGGAAATGAGGGCGCCTGGGTGGCTCAGTTGGTTGGGCAGCTGCCTTCGGCTCAGGTCATGATCCTGGAGTTCCGGGATCGAGTCCCGCATCGGGCTCCCTGCTCGGCAGGGAGTCTGCTTCTCCCTCTGACCCTCCCCCCCTCATGCTCTCTCTATCTCATTCTCTCTCTCAATAAATAAAATCTTAAAAAAAAAAAATTTTTTTTTTTTAAATTTAGGAAATGAGCAGATTATTAAAAGAAGGTTAACAAAATAGCCAGGACCCAAATTCATCCTGGAAAAGTGGAGGTTTAATCCATAGGGGAGGTGCGGGGTGGGGGCGCTGAGCTGGAATCAGCACAGATAATATTTGAAGGCACGGATAGGTTGAGCTGTGGTTTAGTATTTTACAAACGGTATTTCCTGTCACATAGCTGAGCTAAATAGTACATATGTTTGTGATTAAGTAGGACGGGCTGCGGAACATCTGTGGTAATAACGCAGGCTCTCCACGCAGCGGGCACTTCTGTGACCCAAGGTGAGGGTGCACGCTCCAAGGGTTTTCACCGCACGTAGGGTTTTGTGTTGTCTTAGAATTCCTCTCGGTTTCAAAGGTTTGGTTGCCCCTTTATTTTTATTTTTTTTAAAGATTTTATTTATTTATTTGAGAGAGAGAGAGAGTGAGCACGAGAGGGGGGAGCGGGAGAGGGAGAAGCAGACTCCCCGCTGAGCAGGGAGCCCAATGTGGGACTCGATCCCGGGACTCCAGGATCATGACCTGAGCTGAAGGCAGTCGCCCAACCGACTGAGCCACTCAGGCGCCCTTGGTTGCCCCTTTAAAGGGAAAAGTTCTATAGGGAGGATATTTTAAACCCTCGCGCAGCAAGCGTTTGCGGACGCATTTAAAGTCAGGCTGTCCCGGGCGCCTGGGTGGCTCAGTTGGTTAAGCGACTGCCTTCAGCTCAGGTCATGATCCTGGAGTCCCAGGATTGAGTCCCGCATCGGGCTCCTTGCTCAGCGAGGAGTCTGATTCTCCCTCTGACCCTCCCCCCCTCATGCTCTCTCTCTCTCTCTCATTCTCTCTCTCTCAAATAAATAAAAAATAAAAAATAGAAAAAAAAAATAAAGTCAGGCTGTCCCTGACTTTGGCTTTGTTTCCGGGACGTACATCCCAGAATGGCAAGGGGGGTAACTCGATTGCAGACCTCCAACCACACAAGAACCACAGGGAGGCTTTGCAAACACAGCCCCTGTCTGGTTCCAGAGGTGCAGTTGAGGAGTCCAGTACTGGGAGAGTCAGAGAATTCCTTCCTTGGGGGACAGCCAGTGAAACCACACAGATGCTGGCATGAAGACATTCTTTCCCTAGATTATGCGGCATTGTTGTGTGGAGCAAAAAAGGCTCAGGCATAAAAGGACTAAATCCAGCCCTTTGCAAAAGCAGAGGCGTTGCTGAAGGTCCAGATGTGTTCCTGAGGCTTGAGTGGGAGTCAGCCTGACAATGACAGTCGGGTGGAGCTAATAGCAGGAGGGGACTGCTAGGTGCCTGTGCTACTCTTCTGAACTGAACACCCCTTCCACGTCCGTCCTCCCCCCAGCATCTGGTTGCCCCAGAGAAGCCAGATCCCAGGGACCATCTGAGAGGCTCTTGTTCTCTGTAAGTGGGGACAGTCTTCAGCTGCAGATGAACAGGAATGCTGACTCGACCACCAAATGCATCTAATTTGATTTTGATCATCTGCAGGAAAAGGTAGAGCTTCATATTTACACTTCGACTGGTTTCTGAAGAAAAGTGAAGGAAACCTGCAAAGAACAGCAGGAATAGACCCTCAAGAGTAGAGCGGGGTGGGGTGGCGTGGAAGGACCATGCGGGGCTTTACGTGAAGTTTGGGGAATTCAGCCGTATATCCCAAGATGGCCTAGTACTAGAAGAGAGGGTGGCACCTGAGGGTGTTTGTTGGGCAGCAAGGCTGAAAAACCATTCATTGCTCGGGGTGGGGTGGCTGGTTGATGCAGTCGAGAAAGGATAGGAACCAGGACAGGCTGAGTTATGAAAGCCAGTCTCAGAATTGACCCAAATTGCTACTGAGCTGTTGTTGTTCTTGAGCAATCAGGGGGAAAACTGTCTCAGAGTTTGTCTTTCCCACAGCCTGATATCCAAGCGGCAGATACGTGTGGTGGGCTTTGTGGAGAAATAGGCTCTTTTCAGGTGAGAACAGCATCTTTCCAGCTTAGAGAGTTCCTGCCTCCAGGAACTCTCCTTAGTGGAAGGTAGAGTGGTGGGAAGTGTTCGGAAATGAGAATTAAGACACCAACACCAGCAAGTCATTGGATCTCTTGGGACCTCTTGGGTGGTGGATGGTATGGAGCATGGGCTTTGGGATCAGACAGATCTGCCTCTTTTGGGTTGGGTGACTTTAGGCAAGTAGATTAACCTCTCTGAGCCTTATTTTCCTCTTCTACAAAATGATATTATTACCTGATGGGATTGTGAGGATCAAATGCACACATAGCCCTTAGCATACCAAGAGTGCATAGCAAGTATTTGATAAATGTTTGTTGGTGTGGTTAATTGAGCAGAATACCTCCAATTTCTGTCTAACTCTGAAATGCAGTGGTTCTTTGAACTGAGGAGGGCAGTGTAGAGATTTCCTTTATGGGAAACTGAAAAGACTATTTAAAATTATTCAATCAAAAATGCGTTGAACTGCCTAGTGATGTCGGACATTTGTAGACAGTGTGAAAAATGCCCTAACGAATGAGACGTAATCCCTCTCTGAAAGAGCTTCACTCTGACTCTCAAAAAACATATGTATTTTTCCTACGACAACTTGATGATTTTCACCCCCAGTTCTTTTTGGTGAGATAATTATTCCATACTAGTGTTGCTTTTTCATAAGGCTTATTGCAAGTAATTTGCAATAATTCTAATAACATTCAAGGTGTTGCTATTTTTGAAAGATTAACTTTTTGAAACAATTTAGAATAAATTCATAATCTCCGTGATACTCTTATGAGAATTCCAGGATGATTTCTTCAGTGAAAGAAAGAAGTGGAGTCCCAGGATTGTGTGTAAATTCAGACTTACTCATGTTTGCTGTGGCCTGCGGCCTGCCTTTGCTGATCCAACGGTGAGAAAGGTGGGGATAATTATTTCAGGGCTTCCCTCAATATTTTGGGGGCTGTTAAACTCTGGGTACCTCCAAGAGAATGTGCTAGGCCCTGAATGCCGTCTGTCACATGTGTTAAGGTGAAAGGTTGAAAACCACTGTCTACCTGAATCCTCGTTATTCCCAGTGTGAGTAGGCATGTGTGCTTGCTTTTAATTTGTTCTTGAGTTCAGTGTACTCTGATGCCACTTTGAAAATGGGCAGCTCAAAAGGATGTCTAAGAGTTTAAGGAGAAGCAGACACTCCTCTAGAAACCTTCAAAACCCAGAGATTGATTTCCAGCAGCTTCCACCATGATACATTTTTGTTTTCTGCCTGCGCCTCATTCAGTCTTGGTGTCTTGCCCCGTCTCTGAGTTTTGTCTGGCATTGTCTTCCAGGAGTTAGCAGGATAATCCAGATTGACTGAAAACAGACCTCTGGAAGGATTAGGGCAGGTGGGGTGGGATGCAATCCACAGCTGAGGAAAGAGCCACGGAATCCAGCCAGAGGCACCTCTACTTTGGGGGAAGGCAGCTGGGGACGTGGTGCCTGGATTCCAAGCTCTGTGCTAAATGGAGCCCGGACTTTGGAGAAGGTGCCTGGGTGCTGCGGTCTACTCTGGATTGTGATGAATTTAAGTGAGATGTTGCCTGTGACAGGGCTCTGTAAATGGTAGGACTTAGGGCCCTGGGGGAGGCACAGACACACACTGAGATCCTGCCACACTTGCAGTGCCGAAACCATCTTGAGGCTAAGTCGGTGCTGCTGCTTGAATAGTTTTGGTTCCAGTGCCTTGAAGGAGGTGGGGTGAAGTTGCAGATGACTGAGGCAGGACACATTCCTGACCTCTCCACTCTGGACTTTCGCATCCCTCCCTGAGACCCAGGGGGCTTTGGACAGTCCGAGGCTCTAGAAAGGATATGGGCTTCTTTCCCTGCTGAAGGAGGGGGTGAGTCAGGAGGGAAGGAAGGGGAGGAAAAGCCTTAGATGGAATCGATTCTAGTTGTTTACTTTGCGAAAACTGATGGTGTGGTCTTTGAGACTAAAATAGAAAGATGAGGCCATATGGAAGGAAGAGGCAGAAGAGGTCAGAGAGAAATGAAATGAATGTGAAAAGGATTGCTAAGGAAGGGCAGCAAGAGGGATACAGAAGAGGAGCAAGAAGAGAAGAGTGGGAAGCGCACCTGCCCTTGACCGCAAGGAGCCAGAGTCTTAGCCCCTCATTCCAAGTCCTGCCTTTTATTTTTTATTTTTTATTTTTTTAAAAGACTTTATTTATTTATTTGACAGAAAGAGAGGGAACACAAGCAGGGGGAATGGGAGAGGGAGAAGCAGGCTTCCTGCGGAGCAGGGAGCCCGATGCGGGGCTCGATCCCAGGATCCTGGGATCATGACCTGAGCCGAAGGCAGATGCTTAACGACTGAGCCACCCAGGCGCCCCCCAAGTCCTGCCTTTTAAACACGGACAAAGGTTTGGGCTCCTCTTGGGCGTGATACAGAATTCTGTTTGGTTGTATTAAACTCACATTACATGTGTTGAATGCCTCCAGTGAGAGAGTCCTGCATAGGGGGGAAGAGTACACTCTTCATAGATTTTGCGTTTAAGGTCGGGCATTTTTTGCAAAGTGTGCTTTTTAAAGTTCAAGGGTCATTTAAAAAGTCATGAAATTGATTTCTTTATCTGGTTTATGGAAATTACTTTTTTTTAAAAAAAGATTTTTATTTATTTATTTGACAGAGAGAGCCACAGCGAGAGAGGGAACACAAGCAGGGGGGGTGGGGGAGGGAGAAGCAGGCTTCCCGCCGAGCAGGGAGCCCGATGCGGGGCTCCATCCCAGGACCCTGGGATCATGACCTGAGCCGAAGGCAGACGCTTAACATCTGAGCCACCCAGGCGCGCCGCCCCCCCCCCGCCTTTTTTTTCCATAAGAAGCAAAAACTCTGAGGAAACCAGTATCAGTGTTCGAAATTTTGAAGCTACGGGTGGAAAACAGATGAGGCAAAATGTTTGGTATAGGTCAGAATAGATT
This sequence comes from Leptonychotes weddellii, assembly GCF_054177405.1. NCBI lineage: Eukaryota > Metazoa > Chordata > Mammalia > Carnivora > Phocidae > Leptonychotes > Leptonychotes weddellii. Next base: position 58,477,660 of record NC_138378.1, read on the forward strand.
CCCTCTAAAGCAGGCTGATTTCTTCTCTTAGTCTTCTTTTTTTCTTTCTTTTTGATAAAGCCAGCTAACATAAATATTTACAATGATCTCTCACCCCATATAAAGAGTGATTTTGGCTGGATTCCTTCTGAAGAGGGTAGGATAGGATGGGTCAAGAAATCCTGCTGCTGATTTCCTGCCTCTGAGCCTCCGGGCGGTGTCCCACTGATACACGGCTCTGCCCCGCTTCGAAGGGAAGGTGCTTTGTGGCAGCTCCAGCCCAAGGGCAGTGACAGTAAAAGGCCCTCCAGAGAGAACCAGTTGGCCTGGACTGCTGCTCCGCTGTGTGTTTGGTGCCCTCAGGAATGTGCGGATTTAGCAAATGACAACACTGAGCGTGCCCTGTCTCCAGTGGAGCCCCAGGCTTGCTCCCTCACTAGAGCCTGGCTCTTTTCCAAGCTGGAAGGATTGCACTGGCTGAGCCCCCGTTATCCACAAGGGGAAGCGAGCAGGCCTGCGGGAGGGGGACAAAGATGCCGTTCTCATGGGCTTTATTCCAGCAGGTTTTGGGTTTTCATATCATGGAGTTTTACTCTCTGTTAGTTTGAGAGTTTGGTCAAAAATCCCAGTGGTAACATAATTTCTGCTTTTGAAAAAAATGTCTACTGGATGTCAGCCACCACAGAAGTATTTTCGAGTGGGAAGTGACCTCAGAGATGATTCTGCTCTCATCACTGAATGTCCAGAGGGGCTTTGCACACAGCTAGTGGGTGACAGACCAGCACCCAGCATCCCGGGTGCCCAACTCCCAGCTCCGTGCCGTGGCCCATACAATACAGCTCATTGCCTCTCCTGTCATTACAATCATCTCAAGAATTCATGCTGTATTATTAGATCAGGATGAAGTGACCTGTGCTCACATTCTGGTTCTTTCCAAACTCAGGTCTATACCTGAGAAAAATGATCACAAAAAAACTTATATAAAAACATCATTCGTAATAGCCAAAAATTAGAAATAAACCAGATGTCCATTGACCGATAAATGACGGATAAACAAAATGTGGGCTGTCTTCACAATGAAATATCATTCAGCCACCGAAGGGAATGAAATACTGAAACATGCTATGGTGTGGATGAACTTTGAATGTCCAGACCAGGCAAATTAAAAAAAAAAAGTAGATCAGTAGTTGTCAGGGACTTGGGGGTGGTGGTGGGGAGAATGAGGAGTGACTGCTAATACGTACAGGGTTTATTTTGGGGGTGATAAGAACATTCTGGAAATGTGATGGCTGCACAACTCTGAATATACTAAACACTGAATATACTAAACAATCCCTACTGAGTTGTCGTTTTTTTTTTTTTTTTTAAAGATTTTTTTTATTTATTTATCTGAGACCGAGAGAATGAGAGAGACAGAAAGCACATGAGAGGGGAGAGGGTCAGAGGGAGAAGCAGACCCCCCTCTGAGCAGGGAGCCTGATGCGGGACTCGATCCAGGGACTCCAGGATCATGACCTGAGCCGAAGGCAGTCGCTTAACCGACTGAGCCACCCAGGCGCCCCTGTCGTTTTTTTTAAAAGGATGAATTTTACGTGTGTGAATTGTATCTTAATAAAGCTGTTAAAGAAAAAAATCTAGTTCTGTCTCTTACTAGTTGGGCAGCTTTAGGCAATGACTCTAAACCCAAGTAATCTCAGTTATGAAATAGAAATGACGATACACACCTCCCAGGGTTGTTTTGATAAATTAGGTCATGAATTTGAAAATGCTTCTAAACAATAAGCCTTATGTATTTGGGGAGCAATCAATGGGTTATAAGAAGTTCATTATAAACTTCTTATAAGTTTATATATAAGTAAGTATATATATATACTTACATATATATATATAAGTAAGATAATGGGTTTTTATCTTCTATATTTTCTACAACACTAGCAAGTTCTCACTACACAGTCATTCAAATAAAGACTTTCTGAATTGATTAAAAAGTGTTGTGGTTTTTAAATTTTTAGAAATCTTTTTGCGGTTTTTTTAAAATTGTGGTAAAAAAATAACAAGTTTTTAACAATTTTTTTTTGCCCTCAACAAATTTTTAAGTGTACAGTACACTATTGTCAACTGTATGCACACTGTTTTACAACAGATTTCTAGAACTCTTTCATCTTGCATGACTAAACCTCTCTACCCACTAAGAGCCACACCCCTTTTCCCTCTCCCCTTCCCCCCACCCAGCCCCACCATTCTCATTTCTGCTTATATGCATTTGACTGCTGTAGATACCTCATGTAAGTGGAATCGCATAGTATTTGTGTTTTTGTGCCTGGCTTATTTCACTTAGCATAATGTCCTCAAGCATCATTCGTGTTGTAGCCTGCGTCAGGATTTCCTTCCTTTTTAAGGCCGAATGAGATTCACCATATGTCCATATACCACATTTTCTTCACCCGTTCATCAGATAGTGGACGTTTGGGTTGTTTCCACCTTTTGGCTATTGTAAATAATGCTGAAAGGAAGATGAGAGTGCAGATACCTCTTTGAGATCCTGTTTTTAATTTTTTTGGATATGATTCCTGAAGTGGGATTGCTGGATCATATACATGGTAGTTCTATTTAAAATTTTTTTTGAGGAAGGTCTATGTTGTTTTTCATTTTACATTCCCACCAACAGTGCACAAGGGTTCTAATTTCTCCACATCCTTGTCAACAGTTGTTATTTTGTGTTCTTTTGTTTGTTTTTTGCTTTTCTTTTCTTTTGGGTTTTTTTGGTAATCACCGTCCTAACAGGTGTAAGGTGATATTGTGGTCTTGATTTGCACTTCCCTGCTGATTAGTGATGTTGAGCATCATTTCATATACCTGTTGTCCATTTGTATGTCTTCTTTGGAGAAATGTCTATTCAAGTCTGCTGCCCATTTTTAAATTGGTTTATTTGTTTGTTTCTTTGCTATGGAGCAGGAGTTCCTTATGTATTTTGAATATTAAACCCTTATCAGATATATGGTTTGCAAATATTTTCTCCCATTCTGTAGGTTGCCTCATCACTGTGTTGTTTCCTTTGCTGTGTAGATTTTGAGTCTGATGTAGTCCGATTTGTCTATTTTTGCTTTTGTTGCTTGTGCTTTTGGTATCCTATCCAAGAAATCATTGCCAAGACCAATGTCATCAAGCTTTTCCCCTATGTTTTCTTATAGGAGTTTTATAGTTTCAGGTCTTATGTTTAAGTCTTTAATCCATTTGTAGTTGATTTTTCTGTATGGTGTAAGATAAGGGTCCAGTGTCATTTTTTTTGCATATGGATATCCAGTTTTCCAACACAGTTTGTTGAAGACACTATCCTTTCCCCATTATATAATCTTGGCATCCTTGTTGAGGATCATTTGACCATGTGTGTGACTTTATTTCTGGGCTTAATATTCTGTTCCTTTGGTCTATATGCCTTTATGCCAGTACCATATTGTTTTGAGTACCACAGCTTTGTAATGTTTTAAAGTCAGAAAGTATGAGACTGCCACCTTTGTTTATCTTTCTCCAGGTTATTTTGGCTATTCAAAGACCTTTGAGGGCGCCTGGGTGGCTCAGTTGGTTAAGCGACTGCCTTCGGCTCAGGTCATGATCCTGGAGTCCCTGGATCGAGTCCCGCATCGGGCTCCCTGCTCGGCAGGGAGCCTGCTTCTGCCTCTGACCCTCCCCCCTCTCATGTGCTCTCTCTCTCTCTCATTCTCTCTGTCTCAAATAAATAAATAAAATCTTTAAAAA
>NC_138378.1:58481494-58501696 GCF_054177405.1 Leptonychotes weddellii
TCTTCCAGCAATTACTTTTCAGTGTAATTTATTTCAGTATTAAATTTATTTCTAAATATTTTATTCTTTTTGATGCTATTGTACATGGGATTGTTTTCTTAATTTGCTTTTTGGATTGTTAATTGTTTGTGTATAGAAATGCAATTGATTTTTGTTTGTTGATTTTGTATCCTGCGACTTCGCTGAATTTGTGTATTACTTCTAACAGTGTGTGTGTGTGTTTAGGGTTCTCTATAGATAAGATCATATCTGTAAGTAGACAAAATGTAACTTCTTCCTTTCTGATTTGGATACCTTTTATTTCTTTTTCTTGCCTAATTGCTCTTGTTAGAACTTCCAGGACTATGCTGAATAGAAGCGGTAAGAGTGAACATCCTTGGGGCGCCTGGGTGGCTCAGTCGTTGAGCGTCTGCCTTCGGCTCAGGTCATGATCCCAGGGTCCTGGGATCGAGCCCTGCATCGGGCTCCCTGCTCCGCAGGAAGCCTGCTTCTCCCTCTCCCACTCCCCCTGCTTGTGTTCCTTCTCTCACTTTGTCTGTCTCTGTCAAATAAATAAATAAAATCTTAAAAAAAAAAAAAAAAGAGTGAACATCCTTGCCTTGTTCCTGATCTTAGAGGATAAGTTTTGGTTTTTCACTATTGAGTATGAGGTTAATTATGGGCTTTTCATAGATGGCCTTTATTATTATTTTGAGGTTTTCCTTCTTAGTTTGTTGGCTGGTCTCTTATCACGAAAAGGTGTTGAGTTTTGTCAGGTGCTTTTTCTGGATCTGTGGAGATGATCATGTGATATTTATCCTTTGTTCTGTTGATGTGGTATATCACTTTGATTGATTTTCATATGTTGAACTGTCCTTGCATCCCAGGAATAAATGCCACTTGATAATGATGTATGATCCTTTTAATCTGTTGTTGAAGTTGATGTGCTAGTATTTTACTGAGGATTTATGCATTTATATTTATCAGGGATATAGTATTTTTCTTGCTCATAGTATCTTTAGCTTTGGTATCAGAGTAATGCTGGGCTTACAAAATGAGTTTGGAAGTGTTCCCTCCTCTTCAGTTTTTTGGAAGAGCTTGAGTAGGATTGGTATCAATTTTTCTTTAAATGTTTGGTAGAGTTCTCCAGTGAAAACATCTGGGCCTGAGCTTTTATTTTTTGGGAGGTTTTGACTACCAATTCAATCTCCTTGCTAATTATAGGTCTGTTCAGATTTCCTATTTCTTTATGTTTCAGTCGTGGTCGATTGTATGTTTCTAGGAATTTGTCCATTTCTTCTAGGTTATCCAACTTGCTGGCATGTAATTGTTCATAGTGGTTCCTTATAATCATTATTTTATTTCTGTGACGTAAGTTTAAGGTCACATCTTGCATTTCTGGTTTTGAGTATTTTCTCTTTTTTTCTCAGTCCAGCTAAAGGCTTGTCAGTTTTGTTGATCTTTTAAAACAAACCAACTCTTAGTTTCCCTTCTTTTCTGTTTTATATTCTCTATTTCATTTATTTCTGCCCTAATGTTTCTTCTTTCTTTCCTTCTCCTAATTTTGGGCTTAGTTTGTTTTTCTTTCTCTAGTTCCTTGAGCTTTAAAGTTAGGTTGTTTATTTGATATCTTTCTTTCTTTCTTTTTTTTTTTTAAAGATTATTTATTTATTTATTTGAGACAGAATGAGAGAGAGAGAGAGAGCACATGAGAGGGGGGAGGGTCAGAGGAAGAAGCAGGCTCCCTGCCGAGCAGGGAGCCCGATGCGGGACTTGATCCAGGGACTCCAGGATCATGACCTGAGCCGAAGGCAGTCGCTTAACCGACTGAGCCACCCAGGCGCCCATCTTCTTTTTTTTTTTTAATGTAGGTGTTTACCACTATAAACTCTATTCTGTCTGCTGCTTTTGCTACATCCATAAGTTTTGGTATGTTGTGTTTTCACTTTGCTTACCCCAAAATATTTTCTCACTTCCCTTTTGATTTCTTCTTTGGCCTATTGGTTGTTAAATTTCGATCAATTGCTACATTTGTGAATTTTCCAGTTTTCCTTCTCCTGTTGATTTCCAGTTTCATTCTATTGTGGTCAGAAAAGATGCTTGGTATGATTTCAGTCTTCTTAAATTTGTTAAGACTTGTTTTATGACCTAACATGTGATCTAGCCTGGGGGATATTCTGTGTATGCTTGTAAAGAACGTGTATCCTGCTGCTGTTGTGTGGAATGTCTGTCCGGCCTATCGTGTTGTTCAAGTACTTTGTTTCCTTATTGATCTTTTATCTGGATGTTCTATCTGTTATTCAAAGTGGGGTATTGAATAATATTATTATGTTGCTGTCTGTAACTCTCTTCAGTTTTTTAATGTTTGTTTCATATATTTGGGTGCTCTGATGTTGGCTTTATATATACTTGTAATTGTTATATCTTCCTGGTGAGCTGACCCTTTTATCATTATATAATGTCCTGCTTTGTCTCTTGTGACAGCTTTTGACGTAAAATCTATTTTGCCTGGTGGAATATGGCCACCCCTGCCTGCTCTCATTTCTGTTTGCATAGAATATCTTTTTGCTTCCTTTCACTTTCAGCCTAAGTTTGTCCTTAAATCTCAAATGAGTCTCAAGTACACAGTGTACGGTTAGATCTTGTTTTTTTTTGTTGTTGTTGTTGTTAATCCATTTAATCATCAGAAGTGTTACAATTCTTAAGCATTTCTTTCAACTCAGTTAATCTGTAAATCTGGTTGCTTTTATTTTTATTTTTTTAATTTTGAACTTCTATTTGTGACAACACTTTATTTTATTTTTGTTTTTTTCTTAAGTAAGCTCTATGCCCAGCATGGGGCTTGAACCCATGACTCCAAGATCAAGAGTCTCATGCTCTACCAGCTGAGCCAACCAGGCGCCCCCGGGTTTTGTTTGTTTGTTTGCTTGTTTTTAATCTAAGTATTTCTCAGAACTAAAGTCACTTGAATTTCCTCCCCCTCCTCATTTAATATTTTTCCTGTCTCTTTCTCCTTTAACAGATACAACACACCTGATTCATAGACAAGACCACAGTCTGATTCCAAAGATGTGTTCTACAAACCCAGGCAACTGGGTCACATTTGATGATGACCCTGCTTTTCAGTCTTCTCAAAAGTCAAAGAATTTACCTCTGGAGAATCAAGGCATCTGTAGGCCCAATGGACTTAAGCTGAACCTTTCTGGTGCTAAAGAATTTCCCAGTGGATCTTCCTCTGCCAACAGTACCCCCCTCTCCTCTCCCATCATAGACTTTTACTTTAGTCCGGGACCTCCAAGTAACTCTCCTCTTTCTACACCTACCAAGGACTTCCCAGGTTTTCCTGGTGTCCCCAAAGCAGGGACTCATATGCTTTATCCTATCCCAGAATCATCTTCAAATAGTCCACTTACAACACCAGGAGCAGACTCTTCCTTACTGTCTACTAAACCAACCTGTTTATCCCATGCTTCCTTACCCAGTGACCACTCATGTACACATCCAGCTCCCAGAGTGGGTCTTCCAGATGAAGTTGGCCCTCCCCAGGCTGAAAGCCTAGGGTTTCAGAGTGATGCCCCCCAGTTTCAGTATTTTCGGGAGGACTGTGCTTTTTCAAGTCCATTTTGGAAAGATGAAGGTGGTGCTTCCCAGTTTGCCTTTGACCCTTCAGGAAGCAGAAAGATGTACCCATCAAGAGACAAAGAGGTGCCTCTCGATCAAAAAAGCTTAAATCAGGGTTCACTTAACTACATCTGTGAGAAGCTTGAACATCTCCGGTCAGCTGAGGAGCAAGACCCCTGTGGAAATTTGTCTGTGCAGTGTTTGTATGCTGAAGACACTGCGTCTTCCTTTGTCCCCCAGACGCTCTTCAGGAGTCAGCCAAGACCTGGATGGTCTTTCATGTTGAGAATTCCCGAGAAGAAGAACATGATGTCTTCCCGTCAGTGGGGACCAATTTTTCTGAAAGTCTTACCTGGTGGAATTTTGCAAATGTATTATGAGAAGGGGTTAGAAAAACCATTTAAGGAGTTACAGCTCGATCCACATTGCAGGCTTTCTGAACCCAAAGTTGAGAACTTTAGTGTGGCAGGAAAAATCCATACTGTGAAGATTGAACATGTGTCTTACACAGAAAAAAGGAAATACCACTCTAAGACAGAAGTAGTTCATGAACCAGACATCGACCAGATGCTGAAGTTAGGGTCCACAGAGTACCACGATTTCCTCGACTTCCTGACTACTGTGGAGGAGGAGCTGACAAAGCTGCCAGGTGTTTCAAAACCAAAAAAGAACTATGAGGAACAAGAAATTTCCCTGGAAATTGTGGACAACTTCTGGGGGAAAATCACTAAAGAAGAGGGAAAATTGGTTGAAAGCACTGTCATAACTCAACTCTGTTGCCTCTGCTTTGTGAATGGGAACACAGAATGCTTTTTGACCTTGAATGACCTTGAGCTGCAGAAGCGAAACGAACGCTATTTTGAAAAAGACCAGGAAAAGAAGGGGATTGATATTCTTGACCATCATTTTCATAAGTGTGTGAAAGCACAAGAATTCGAGCAATCAAGAACCATTAAGTTTGTACCGCTGGATGCCTGCCGGTTTGAGCTGATGCGTTTTAAGACTTTGTATAAGGGGGAGGATCTTCCCTTTTCCCTCAAGTCCGTGGTGGTTGTCCAGGGGGCATATGTGGAGCTTCAGGCCTTTGTCAACATGGCCCCCTTGGCTCAGAGACCATCCTATGCCAGTTCCTTGAGGTCCTGTGACAACATCATGATACACTTTCCTGTCCCGTCGCAGTGGATCAAGGCCCTCTGGACCATGAACCTCCAGAGGCAGAAGTCCCTGAAAGCCAAAATGAACCGCCGGGCATGTCTGGGGAATTTACACGAACCCGAATCTGAACCTGTTATACAGGTCACTGTGGGGTCAGCAAAATATGAGAGTGCCTACCGGGCCATTGTATGGAAGATAGACCGGCTTCCTGATAAAAATTCAAGTAAATATTCAACACCCCAAGTTGATTTGCTCACTAAGTAGTTTCAGTGTTTTCACCCTCCTCCTTGGGCTGAAACCAGGCTGAGACACAGGATCACTTCAGTCCCCAGGGGCCATGCTAGCGTTGCTCTGGTGGGAGGGGCAACATTTAGTCAAACGGCGGATTTAGTTTGTCCTCTCTGCCTATTTCTGCCAGATTAAGTTTAATTTAAAAAAAAATTTTTTTTAATATCATAAAAAAATAACCCTAAGCTAAGATTTTCTTGTGGATGGTGGCACTGAGGGAAGATTGCCTCGTTGGACTTTTTGACATCAGCCACCAACCTCAGATGTTAAAACTGTTGCTCGCAGAGCTTAGATTCCCTAATTAACCTTTAAAGATCTCTCATCCATGAATATACCTGAACTTTTTTGTATTCTCAGCCAGTACCACGTTCTCCTTAGGTTTTGCTCCCTGTTCTTTGAAATAAGACTGCCTTTCATTTTTACCCAGATTGATTTCTTTAGCTGATTTAATTTGGCCATCTTGACTAGTTATTTCAGAATTAAGTAGATACAACCCAAGTATTAAAAATTCAGTTAATTTTCAAAATATTTTCAAAGAAAACAATGAATCTAGAAGTTCAGAACTTTAAAAAGAGAGTCCTGGCACCACATTTATGTTAGAATAGTAACTTAGTCTTGGGTGTATTCTATAATGAGCAAAAAAGCAAATTTTGAAATTAAGGCTGCTCCTTGTGTTAGTACAGTTATTTCTATTTTTTTAAAGATTTTATTTATTTATTTATTTGACAGAGAGAGAGAGAACAAGCAGGGGGAGCAGCAGAGGGAGAGGGAGAAGCGGGCTCCCCGCTGAGCAGGGAGCCTGACGTGGGTCTTGATCCCAGGACTCCAGGATCATGACCTGAGCCGAAGGCAGACGCTTAACCCACTGAGCCACCCAGGCACCCCGTACAGTTATTTCTAGCAGAACACTGGGTTATGGGGGGCAGATTTGGGGATCTGAGTTGATGCAGTCACTCGTTCAATCAAACCTTTATTGAGCACTTACTGTAAACCAGGTACCACATCAGGTGCTGGGGCTAAAGATGAATAAGAGCCCATCCCTGCTTCTAAATAGTTCACAGTTGGTCTAGTCCATCAGGGAAATTTAATTTCATCTTAGGACCCTTCAGGCTGTGGACTTCAGAGGAAGCATTTTTATTAGGGTGGACCCTAATTGCAGTATTTCTCAAACTTGACAGTATGTTAGGATAGCCTGAGAGCTGTTGGATAATTTTGATGTTCAGGCTCTATTCCATGCCAAGTACATCAGAATGTCTCGGGGAGGGGCCTAAGCACCTGTATGTTTTGAGAGCTCCCCAGATGAACCTAATGTATGGTTGAGGGACACTGCTCTGTAGGCTTTGGAATGTTCTGGAGAAGGAAGAGCAAACCCTAAACTATATTGGACTTGAGGGGTAGCATGGATCATGCCCTTGGTCCAGGACCACTCTGTCTGACTTGCGGTTTGCTAACTTAACATCTGTCTGCTGATTGTCGCCTGGGCAAAGGACAGGGCCCAGCAGGTGAGAGACACAGCTGGGTGGCTGAGGAGTCCCAGGCCCTCATGCAGAAGGGAAGGCACTGCACAGTAGTCCTTCTCGACACCGCCCCCACCCCTCAGTTGATGCCAAATTCTGCTCTGCAGCGTTCTCATGATTTATATTAGTAGGGTTCTAGTTCCAAGGAATAGCAAGGAGAGCTCAGGCTCAAGGCAGGGCAAGGTGGTGGTGGAGTGGCCTGGTCACACAGATGGCTTCTAATGGTGCCTTCTCGTCAACTCCAGCGTGGCGGGAATATCTCCCGTGATTCAATCCACAGAGGTAATGTTCCCTCCCTTCTTTTATAACTTTGTTGGAGAAGCAAGCTAAAACCATGCTCAGGTTATCTTCATCCCAGGGAAACAAGTTTTGAGGTTTTGCGTGCAGGGTTCCAAATGATCTATTCTCAAAGTTACCTGTGCTACTTTTAGGTGAGAGGGATTATAGAAATCATATTATTGCCTTTAATTTTGCTAAACACGAAGGGAAAGAGAGGAAGACAGGCTGGAATGCCTACTGTAATCTCCTCAGTCCATAAATGTCCCCTGATGTCTGGGTGATCACCCGACTCCTGCTTATACTTTGGAGAGGAGCACAAGGGGCTCATCCTGCCGGCTTGTCCTGGTGGGGTCGAAGGAACAGGGCGACAGGCTCGCAAAGAGCCCGTTCCAGTTGCTCTGCCTCAGGGCAGGCACTCCTGTTAGAGCCAATCAGAGCAACCATGCTTGTTTTCCAAACGGAGAGCCCATACAAACTATTCTTTTCTAATTTTGGAAGGGGAACAACATGGAAATGTTCTTGTGAAAATGATCCTGTTTATAACACTATATTTTCCCAGAACTAATGGTATAGTTAATTGATTCAGTCACCAAGAATTTATTGAGAAGAGGGTTCACTCATTCATTCTGCAAACACCACTAAGTTTCGTGCAGGTACAGGCTCTGCGCTTGGTGCTCGGGAGACACAGATGCAACCCTGCTCCCCGCCCTCCAGAAACCTAGCAGCCTAGCAGGGGAGGCAGATCTGGCAGCAAGCACTCGAAGGCGCTGTGGAATTGTGCTGTGTTCCAGGCAGGAACACACACATGGAGTTGGGATTCCAGAGAAAGGAGTGATAAACCGCAGGGGGCACTCTGGAAGTCTTGGCCCAAGAGGTGATGGTTCAGCTTGGTGTGGAAGAATCAGGATTCTACCAGGGATAGAAACAGCAGAAACAGGCCTGTAGGTGGCAGATCGTAGTTAAGTGCTGCGACTGAGCGAGTGGAAAGAGAATGAACCAGCACATGGAGGACATTGTGAGCCATGCTTTGGGGTATGGACTTTGTCTGTCTACTGGGCTTCCGGAGTGTTTTCGGGCACAACTGTGACAGAATCATCCCTTGTTTTAGGAAGTTAGGCATACATTGCAGAGGAGAGATTCAGGAGTATAGACATGCAGAGGCTTGGGAGAAGAGGGGGCCTGATAAGCAAGACCAGGATGGTGAGGAAACTCAGAGGAGGTGCCCTCAAGACAAGGACAGATTACCTGTGGGCACAGGGGACGGGAGGGGTGCAAGGAGGTCGAGGGCTCTGGCTTTGGTAAACAGGTGGGCCATAGTGCCATTAGCTGAGATAGCTTGGAATCCTCTCACTATTCCTTTAGCAATCTGTTTCCTAGCCCCTGCAGCATGTTGGAGTCCTTAGCATCATTAGAGCTTTAAAAACATCCCCATGTTTGGGCCCCATCCCCACCAATCAGACTCTGGGTGGTGAGGCCCATGTATTATTGGTGTTTGTAAGAGGCTCTATTACGCAGCCAGGGTTGAGAACTCCTGACCTGGGAGCTCTGCTGTGAAACCTGTTACGGTCCCCTAGGCACAGGTTATCCCTCCCCGCTCTGTGTACCCTACGTCTCCCAGCTCTCACTGCTTCCCACCCGTATTTACTAGCAGCTGAGCTCGCTAAGAACAATTACAAGAGCGGATATTTCCAGGGAGGCTGGCCTTCAGGAATTCTTCTGGAAGACAGTCACAGCACCAGGCCTGCACAGAATGATGTTTTACAAGCATTCCAGGCAATTAGACGGTGATAATGCACGGAATAAACCCTTTGGGATCAAAGATGCTTTGTTCAGAGCAGATCTGTGGGCCAAAAGGGGGCCGAGACAGAAGGCAGAGGGCTGTGTCAGGTGGAGTCAGGCGGGGGGGCAGGGAGAGGCTGGGCTAGGACACCTGGGCTTCCGTGGCCTGTCCTGTGGTTTCCCCACTGTGGGTGGGGAGGGCAACGCGAAGAGGGAGAGGGTGCCTGGCAGTTTGCCTCCGGAGGAGAAGCGTAGGAAGAGCAAGGTCAGGGCAGAGAAAAAGTCTTGAGTGGCTTGAACCACCTTTGAAAATGTAGACCGATTCAGCAGGTGAGGCGCCCCCGCCCCTGCTTTCCACGCTGCTCGGGTGATGCCAGTGGCTGCTGGCCCCCGGGCCACGCACGGAGGAGCGGTTTCTTTGAATGCATCTCTGTTTTTCTATCCAATTCTTAAATCGATTGGGTGTTTAGAGAACAGGATTATTTTTAAAAAGTCTTGAAAACATTGCCCTTTTTTGGGGTGACTGGCTGGCTCAGTTAAGCGTCCAACTCTTGGTTTTGGCTCAGGTCATGATCTCAGGGTCATGAGACTGAGCCCTGAGTGGGGCTCCGCGCTCAGCTCGGAGTCTGCTGGAGATTCTTTTTCCCTCTCCCTCTGCACCCTCCCCTCCAATCAATCAATCAATCAAATCTTTTTTTTTTAACTATTACTCTTTTCAAGCAAGTTTCTGAAAAACTGGTACTGTTAGAAAAAAATATTTATAAAATGGAACCTGAAAGAGAATATATGAACTCATCTATTGTGCACATCATTTTTAAAAAAATGTTATGCCTTTCCTCATGTGGATTTTTTTTTTTTTTTTTTACTCACCTCCCTGAAATCAACACCTGATCTGAGATCAAAAGTGGGTTGCTGAGCTGACTGAGCCACCCAGGCACCCCCTTCCTGTGAATTTTTGAGATCAGGATTAACCTTTCTTTTTCACTTCCATGTGATTTCGAAGGAGGTGGGAAGGGCTACTGGCCCCTTAAATGTCTCTTTTACCAGCATGCCAATGTTTAATATTCCTTTAACAACGTGGGCAAGTCTTTCATTTTACAGCAAAGGTTGGCATTGGGCAGGTAGCTCAGATAGCTTTTTCGCACTAAAGTGTGAATGACAACAGAGAAACAGAGGAAACTTTCTCCAGGGTGGGGGTGGGGGGGGGGAAGAGGGACAGATGAGAACACTGGTTAGCCACAAAAAAAAAAAAAGAAAGGGGAGTGAGAGTGGTGGAGGGCCAATTAATAAATATATCTATCTGTACCTTCCCATGTTACCAATTTTTAGATAAAGCCTGCTTTTTTTCATTGCTGTCATTAGCACACTGGTGGCTCTCTCCCCACTTGTGTCATCCTCCTACCATTCTTTCCCTCCAGCTCTCAAAATTCACCTTGAGATGTGAAATATTTTGGTTCAATAAAGACCAGATGTCAACTCCACCAAAGAAGAATTTGTGACTTGCCTTCCCAGTCCTAAGAATGTTGTGAGAGTAGCAATTACCAAAGCCCAAGAGTGCCCCCTGCTGGAAGCCACTGAGATTAAATAACGTGATTGAGCAATATCCATTGAGCCTTAAATGTGCCAGACATTGTGCTAAGAACAAGACACAGTACCTCTTTGCTTGGAGGTCAAAGTCTAAAGTGGAAGGTATATGACTAGACATTGTAGAGTATTTAGAGTTTTTAAAAGCCAGGAAAAATAGGTCAGAAAGCCTGAAGGGAAATAGGCTCTCCTTTTTGCCAATTTTTTAGAAAAGCAGAAAAAGTTTTATTTCTAACATTTTTGGAATATTACTTTATCTTCAACTTGAGTAATTTTGGTTGCAGAAGTTCCAAAAGAATTCTTTCCTTTAAAATGGGAATATCAACTTAGACCGTCTCCGATACCATTTTCAGCTCTGAAAGTGTAGATTTCACAGTCCATTATCAGAATTCTAGTAATTAAATAATAATGGTGGATTTATAATCAAATAGCACTTTGCAAAGTTACAGCCAGCACTCTGTACCAGTCTAGTATACCACGGTTCGAGGGCCAGCTGGTTTGTTGAGTCCTCACGATGATCCTGTAAGCTTCATGTTAGCATCGCCAACATCATCACTCCCAAGTTCAGATGAGGAAACGGAGGCTCAGAGACATCAAGGAACTTGTCTAGGATCACATAGCCATTAAATAGCAGAGTTGGGATTGGACTCTGGGCCATCTGAGTCCTGTGTCTCTCTTAGCCACTGTGCCATAAAGAACTTAAGAGTACCTGAATTAAGTTTAAATAAATTTACTGCCTCCTTGCTGCAGACAGAAGACTAAGAAAGGGTAGTGGATTGTGGAATCCCCCCTGGGTGTGTGTGTGTGTGTGTGAATTATCACTTGCCTGCAGTGATCTGGGTAGCTTAGAGTACCTCAGAGGCCACTGCTGTCCTGCCCTCCATGTAAGTGATGGAGATGGCTAATGAGCATCTGTTGGTTAATTGATTGATGACTTCTTAAGCCTTAGAATTCTATTAGTCTCTACAAGGAACAGGTTGTAAGGAGTGAAAGACAATTTATCTCTTAAGAATTAAGTGAAATCCTTTAAACTCTTGTTTTTTGTGCCTAAAGCTATATTCTGATGGAAATGTTCTTTCTCGAGGTATGTCAGTGGTAAAATAATTTAATCTGGCTTTTCAAATAACTGTCATCTCATACGTTTATTTAAATAAAGATGGCTGCATTAGATGTGTAGATGCTGTGGACAACGCAACAGAATCATGGAACTTTGTAGACTTACTACAGTGGTTGCATTGGAAACATTTTTTACTCCATTGTAACATGTGTGCACGTGCACACACACCTTATAAGACCCCACTTAAGATCTTTGTATGTATCCAATATCCCTGGGTCTGGCACCGAGCCTGGCTTAGCATAGAGTAGATGCTCAATACCTGGCAAATTGAATTAAGTGGAAACAAATATTAGATTAAAACACTGAAAGCAATATGCCCATCTCTACACTGTACATCTGTTCCAGGCAAAGCTTTTGGGGTTGGGGGGTGAGCAAGAATTACAGCAGTAAGAAATCATCCGTTCTACTGAAGAAAGAATTCTTGGCCTAGAGTAGTTTCTAAAATGTAATAAAATTTTGGGGCGCCTGGGTGGCTCAGTTGTTAAGCGTCTGCCTTCGGCTCAGGTCATGATCCCAGGGTCCCGGGATCGAGCCCCGCATCGGGCTCCCTGCTCGGTGGGAAGCCTGCTTCTCCCTCTCACACTTCCCCTGCTTGTGTTCCCTCTCTCACTGTGTTTCTCTCTGTCAAATAAATAAATAAAATCTTTAAAAAAAAAAGTAATAAAATTTTAATAAGTTTCACTTAAAAAAATGAGAATTTTTAATAATGTGACCCAATTTGGGCTGAAGTTTACCTTTGCATTATCTATCAAGAAACAGAATGGTAAGGAAATTAATAAGGTAAGAATTATTGTAAGAGCTTATTCAGTCTACTTAAGGGAAAGGTTTTTTTTTTCCCTAACATCCTTTGTACATTATAGCCTATTAATGATGCTTAATACAAATATTATCATATTTAATTAAAGAAACTTAACATACTCTTAATTAAACACTTTAGGAGTTAATATATATATAGTAATGAACTTGTGCTTATTTTAAAGCTAGTACTTAAAAAATACAGATAGATTTCCCCTAGTTGGTGCAAAATTGTGAATTTTGATGGTATGTTGTTTAAACAGAACTTACACTGCCACAGTGCTAACGGAATTGTTTATTAAAGAGAGGGATGAGTGCTTCTTATGTTTAAGAGAAATGCTCAATGGCCATTAAAAGACTTTGACCATTTGATTTCTTTTCTTCAAGGTCCTGATCATCCCCATTGCTTGTCATACAAACTAGAACTTGGATCAGACCAAGAAATTCCCTCTGATTGGTATCCATTTGCTACTGTTCAGTTTGGAATGCTGGACACCTGTGCCTCGAGGACAGAGGTCAAGTCTCTGGGGGTGGAGAGCGATGTCCAGCCACAGAAACATGTTCATCAGCGAGCTTGCTACAACATTCAGGTATATCCCAAAACCCTTTGGTTCAAATTGAAGCTTCTGGCGCTGTGACCTGATTGGGCTTTAGAGCTCCGTTTTGCTCTCTTCAATGACCGTGTATGTGTATATGTATGTGTGTTTATTTGACCTAGAAAAGAGCCCAGTCATGGAAACGTGATGGTCACCAGTGAGCCAAGTTTCTCTCAGTTCTAGAAATCAGGAGCCTGAGCACACGGTGCCATTTAATTCTGCTCTCAATGAAAAAACCGGGCATTAAAACCGAATTCACATTTCAGAAGCATCTTTATAATAAAAATTATGTTGGTATAGCATTTCTCAAGGTGTGTTCTATGGGAAACATATAATGACCCAAGAAAAAAATAAGTTGGGGCATGCTGTGCACAAAGTTAATGCTAAATAAAGGCTCTG
This sequence comes from Leptonychotes weddellii, assembly GCF_054177405.1. Taxonomy (NCBI): domain Eukaryota; kingdom Metazoa; phylum Chordata; class Mammalia; order Carnivora; family Phocidae; genus Leptonychotes; species Leptonychotes weddellii. Next base: position 58,494,604 of record NC_138378.1, read on the forward strand.
AGAAGTTCGGCAATAAGGAAACTTGTTAGACTTAACTCAGTTTCTCCCAACTTATTGATTACAGAATCTTGTCTCTATGGGCACGTGTATGTAGAACACCTATCAATATCTTCTGGAATAGTATTCTGTGGAGCACCCTTTGGGAAATGCTGAGTTATTCTATTGCAACAATTTTAAATGTTCACCATCAGCTCTTCTGCATTTTTATGCCGGATGAGTTAAAGTGTGACATACACTTGCACCTATTTCTAAACTTGCTTTTCCTTCTCGTCTTCGAAGTTAATAAATATAGAGATAACCTCTGCCACAGATTTCCCACAGTATCTTGAAGTGGTGTGATTATGTACGACATCATTAACACCAACTGGTGGTTTTATAATATAGTAGTATAAGCCAGGGATTTTTTTTTATTTTGGACCATCTGTTTATAAGCCTATGTGTTTGGGCCCAGTGATTTTTTTTCCCTATTAGTAAAATTAATGATGAGTGAGTGCCCTTGTGTGCAGCCTCTTTGGGACCAAGGGACTTAACTCTCCCAGCAGCTGGGAATTGCCCTGCTGAAGACAGCTGCCTTGCCCCCCGTCACACCCCCTTCCGTGGATGCAGGTGTATCAAGACCCTCTTGCCTCCGCTGGGGGTAACTCTGCAGCCCTCCTAGCTCCAGCTCACCCTGGGGATCAGCTGAAGCCTTTCCAGTGACTGCATTGCAGCCCAACTCCTTCCATCTGCTTCCTTCCCTCCCCTTTCTTCCCCCACAGGTGTGGACCCCGACAGCACTCCCCAGTACGCTTTCTGCACACCAGTCTCCATCTCAGAGACTGCTTCGTGGAGACCCTGACTGGTCACACTAGGGATATAAGTATTACATGTGACTGAAATGCGGGTCAAGTACAATGGAGAATTCATTTATAACTATTTTCCTATGCATGGCTTGTTCCAGTTTCCTCTTGTTTTAGAGGACAGCTCAAAATTACATAACAAAGTCTCTGCCGCTTGAATAGCATTTACTAATTGCTTGTCACTTGGTGACAGTCAGTTTCAAAATGTTACTTTCCATTTCATAAGTATTTATTGAGCAATTTCAAAGTGCCAGGTACCACCCTGGATGCTGGAGACACAAACATGAACAAGAGACAGGTTCTTGTCCTCTCGAAGCATACCTTCTAGCGCAGGAACAAAAAATAATTTGTAAACAGATGAAGAGTTTCCAAGAGGGACGGATTCTAAGAAGAGGATAAAATAGGGGAACAAGATAGAGGATGATGGAGGGCTTGCTTATTTCATGTGGCCCAGGAGGGCCTCTGTGAGGAGGTAACATTTGAGATGAGATGAAAAAGATGAGGGGCAGGTAGATGGTTCTGTCCAGCTGGTTTACTAGCTTGTAAATGAGTTCATCTTAATGAGATAATTTGGGGTGGGTTATAAATCTCACGTGGGCCAAAGGCTACAGATATGATACTTGGGGGTATAATTGATCACATGTCTAGCCAAGACCCTAAATGTCTTATCGATATATGTATTCTGTGTATATTTTATAAACCCTCTGTCTGACTTAGAAGGGAGGAGAGTTTCAGTCCTCTTCAAGACTTGACACTAGAGGGAAGGATTTGGGGGGCTCTGTTGAACAAGAGGAGAGCAGGCTGCCTCACTAGGAGCTAGCCTGAGACGGTGGGGGCACTGCGTCTGTGTCCAGAGGATGAGGTGGCTTCAGTCCTTGCGTCATGCGCGTAGTAGGACTGAGCAGTGTTAATGCTGTGTTGGTTAATGCTGTCATGTTTTGCTTTTGCATACAGGTCGAAATAGAAAAGAAGAGGATTAAAATCGATGGAGAAGACCCAGATAAAACTGGTGACTGCGTAACTCAGTAGGAGTAGCAAGAGTAAATGATGACCCACTTTTCAAATATGTAATTCACAGAAACCATACAAAGATCTGCTTCTGTGTACTGGAAATGACTTCTGAATAGAGGGCTTAGGACAGGTCCAGTGGCCGTGTTTCGAGAAGTGAAGACCTGAAACCAAACAATCAGTATTTTATGCTTTTGATATGTTTGTGCTCCAGGGGTTTCATCTAAAATATGTCCAACATGTGTATGATGTTTTTGCTTCCCATTAAAACTCAAAGTTTTAATGTGTTACCGGACAGCCAGCTTGGCGAAAGGGTTTTGGATTTTTAATTACTCAGTGGCTGAGTGTTTTGCACTCTGAATGACCTGGGGGCCATATTTATCGTCTTCTGGTCCCCATTTCTTCTTGCTCTGTTAGCACCACCTACTGGAGGGCGAGGCATTCAAAGGAGACATAAACCGAAATGCTCAATCTTTCCTCTTGCTCATCTCTGGAATGTGGCTAGGTGTGGGATGATGCTGAAACCACAGGCTAAAATGGAGATGTGGAAGTATCTGTAATTTTGAGTAATTTATCTTCCTGTGCTCTTACTACATTGGTGAGTAATCATCAACTGTATTTGGTACCTGTCTTTCCCCCATGGTGTTAGCATTTTTAAATTGTATTTGTATTCTGTTGTGTGTTGCAAAGAAGCTATTTCTGTGGATATACATATTTTAGTACAAGTCACTAAGACATACCACCTTTTGCTTGGAGAGATTCAGAATGGAATGGTATTGGACACTAGTTAAAATATTTATGTATATGAGAGATGAATTTTTAAAGTTCATGAATACTATCTCCCAAAAGTACAGACTCTAAGAATGTATTTTTGATAAAAGTATTATTTGTAATTAACACAAGCCTCTCTTGAGTAGAAGTCTAAATCATATTATGATTATTTTATGCTGGTTCTGCTATCATGCTATTTATGCTAATTCTGCTTACTTTAGAGTGTTTCTCTTTAAAAGATAAAGAAAATGAAAGACACTAGATTATTTTACCTGGATTTTTAAGAGTTGACGTTTCTATTCTTCAAAGTCAGGTAAATGCTTGGTTTCTAATAAAAAGCCAATGGCATTAGCAGTTATAATTCTGTTTATAATATTCTTTCAATATTTACAGTGAAAGGTAAGACTTAAAATTTATGAATTCTATATTCTACATACTTTTTAGTCTGGAAAAACAAAGTCCTCCTTGGGGTATTAATACACCTTCAATTTGTATTGAATCTTAAATGTGTTTAGGAGGCGTATTTCTCTATTTACCAGATTTGTTTTGAGTCAAAGCTGATGACATAATGTTCTTCCAAACAGCATTTATTTGTTGGCCCACAGACTTGATGTCATATGTTTTATTTAATGTTGTATTTACATTTATTTTAATCTGTTCAAAAACAGATGAAAACAAACATCTAATGGTCCGTATCAATTAGTGGATTTTATTGCTCTTTGTTATTTTACCTTAAAAACAAAGGATGCGAAAGGTGGCTGTTCAAATGAATTGGTCTTGCTCTTTTTCACTTGATGCATTCCTTGTAGTGGTCATGTGTTTGAGACTTACTGTGGATGCATAGGAGGCCGAATCTGTGTGTGTGTCATTCAGAAAAAAAAAAAAAAATTCCACTATCTTTCCTCATCATTTGGTGTGGCACGTTCTGGAGTGACTTCAGTCCTGCTCAGAACAAATATGGAGTCAGGCTAGACCCCATGCTGCTCCATGATCCTAAGGAAGTCAGCTGGGTTAACAACTGCCATTCCTTTTAAATCTGTTTTATGGCATCCTGCCCATAAGGAACTCAGAGCCTGCTTCAGATGAACTTGATAAATATTTACACCTCCAAAGAATTCCAGCAAAGGGTCCAGTGAATCAACCCTCTCATGTTCCACAGGTTGCCCGGTATTGGTGGGTACCTCACTGCTCGGGTCATTTACCCAGCTGCCATCCAGCCTTCAGGAGCATCTCAAGATTCAGTGTTGAAAATAGAGTAACAAAAGGCTGACTGAAGCCCAAATTGAGTTTCTGCAGCAATGCAAAGGTTGATAGCATGAACAGTGGGGTGCTCCAGCATAATTGTTAATTTGCACATCTATTAGGATCCTTAAATATTCATTACTTAGCATTAAATTAACATTCTGTGAAGGGAGGAGAGGCTTTTTAATACAATTCTTCTGACCTCAGAAATGGCAGAAGGTCATATGTGACCATGGTGCTCTAAGTGAAAAATCTGGTAGGATTCACTTAGACTTACAAATTGAGAAGTGAAATTACCTTCGCCAGAAGGTAAATGATAATCTTTAAAAAAACCGCAAAATCCCTGCTTTTGAGGTTGGGAAGGAGGAAGGATGTGAGTAAAGGAGAAACTACTCCTTTCTTTCTAACATTTTAATTTAAGTACTTTAGATCCACCCTTGATCAGTTTGACCGTTTGGGGATCCGTTGTTCGATGGACACCATGGTGGAGTTCCAAGGAGTTGACCAGTCTGAGACTAGTTGTTCTGCTCTCCTTGTTCTGATCTGGTTGCCTTACTCGTCAAAGGATCATATTAATCATATTAACCATATTAACCATGTAAATGAATCCATGGCTTGATGGTTGCCTTATCAGTTGTACGGGTCTGAATTTAAGTACATTTCATTTCTCTATGGGAATACAAATAGTTGATCCATTACAGATGTATAAAAATAATTCCTTTCCAGCCCATAAATAAAGGCTGGAATTTTTGACCTGATTTATACATTAGACAGTTTTAGGGTTTTAGTTTTCTTCATTCTGGAGCTGTACTTAGGATACAGCCCTTTTTCTTATAAATTCAGTTAGAAGGCCTTCCTTAATAATAACTATTATTATGTCTTACTCAAAATATGATTTTTATGTCATATCAATACAAATAGAAAACACATCGAGCCTTAATAATCATGTAACAAAGTATTTTGTAGATTGCATATTGATTTTTTAAAATTAAAGGTGTATTTCAAATGGTTCTTGCTGTGCGATGGACTTACATCTTTTTTTGCAAGGTCTGGGGCTATTTTTTTTTTCTTTTTAAGGTATAAAATCAATTTCAAGGATCTTAAACAATTGACTCTCTCTCGGGCAAATGTATACGGTCATTATTAAGGAGTCCAGTGAACGTGACATCTTGGCACATCCTGGAAAAATAACACCGTCAAACTACACTCTGTGATGTTAAAGGATGATTTTTAAAAGTGGGTCTAGTCATTACTCTCGTAGAAAGAAATAATATGAGTATGTGCCCAAGGTTTTAGTTAACTCATTAGCTAATGAGGGAACTGGTAAGATTGTTACAGCTGCCTTTAAGGACGATTCAAAGAGCAGATACAGTTCCAGGCAATATTCTGAAATCAGTTTACAAATAGATGCAAAATGGATCTATCCATAGGGCAATAATCAATAATCAATTTACCCTGTCCCCACACAATTTATTTGCATTTGTATAGACAAAGATCGTCTGCATTAATATCTATTTTCTAAAATTTACAGAGTTGGAAAATAAAGAAAACGAAAGGTGTTGGTAACCTGAAAAAATGAGCTAATAGGGTGCCTGCTGTCAAAAGTCTTTCCCAGTTTTTCCTGACAACCATACACACTTTGTCCACAGGACAATCCTAAGGAATTTTCAGACATTGGCAACTAGTATTATAGAAATGATGTTCATTTAATGCAAATTTTTTTCAGTTTAGAAAATGATTTTTATGCAATTGTACAGAATATATTTCAGATAAGGTGTGTGTTGGGTGGGGGGAGGCCATAAAAGATGGGAAAATGTATCTTAACAACCTCTTTACCTGCCTTTTTTGTAAGAAAGCTGCCATGTGTTGAAATTCAATTTTTATCTAGCTAGAGAAGTTAAATCTCAAAAGGGTATCAGGAAATAAACTTGATGGCAGCCAGATCAGTGGGCACCGCGTTAACCACTACTGGAATGAACAGGGTTTGGCTCCATTTCTGCAGGAACAACAAAAGAATCAAATGGCATAAACTGATTATATTTGTAATCAGATTCCTCAAATTCCCATCAACCAGTTCTTTCCTGTTTTGTCTCAACTCCACCCAGACTACCCTGCCCGCTTTGTGTGTAGACACACCCTGATTCCACTAGCTTGTGCTGTGTCTCTCTCAGACCCTCTTCGTGCTTTTACCCAGGCTTCCGAAGCACAGGGCTGGGTGTATTTGATGTGTAGTGGTCAGTATTTAACCATTCTCGATGGCAGTTTCATGGGGCTCAACCTCATTCCCTGTATATTTTCCCGGTTTACATGAAACAAGAGATTTTTTCTGATTATAATTGTATTAATACGTTCCTGCTTAGAACTGGCATCTAAATATGAATTTGACAGTATGTTAATTTTTAAAGCAAGACAGGTTGCTAATCAGAAAGCAAATAGTTGAGTTGCCAAGAATACCTTACAGAAAAGCTGCAGGTACCATTCTGCCTTTAAAATCATGTTCTGTCTATAAGGAAAAGGAAAACGAATTAGACTAGTTAGTTGCTCCATCTTTTAAAAGATTAAAGTTTATTCCTCAGAGATTTCCCGGGAATGAAATGCAAATGGCCATTAACATCTGGGGTTGCAACTTTCCCCTCATCTTCCCCTCCTCCCTGCTCCAGAACAGTCTGACAAACCTCAGGTGGGAGGACAGCATATTTAAATAACATGATTGTGTGTGTTGACATTTCCCTGAAAAGCCCATGTTGTACTAAGAATTGCTGTGAATTCCACGTAATGAAACTTGTGGTATACTTTTGAGACAGAAGAGGGCGCTCGCAGGCAAGCTGCCGCTACCCAGAGTTACAAGAACCCGCATTTGAGTTTGGTGGTGCTTGTATTATGATTAGTAAAAAGATCTTGGGGGCATTTTGTAAAGCATTTCAAAGCATTGTGAGTCCAGTGGAGTGTAATTAAAATTAATGCAGTAGACAAACAATTTAAGTATTCTTAATGCCCTGTCTAAAAATGCTGTTGAATACAATTTTACACATCCTAGAGATTTAAATACCATGCTTATCTCTAAACGTTTCTAAGTACTAAAGACACAGAAAAATGGTGCCTTCCTTCTCAACAGATTTCAAACAATTTTTGTTTAATGAGAGTTAATAAACTCTAAATCTGCTCACTTTAAAATATTTATAAAATATTACAATGAATCCATCCTGTTTGACTTCTGATCTTTTTTTTTTTTT
>NC_138378.1:58501796-58527362 GCF_054177405.1 Leptonychotes weddellii
ACTTCTGATCTTTTAGTGGATGTATATCAACTTGCATGTGGGCTGTAAAAAGCTCTAGCCCAGGATTGTACTTTTAGGTTCTGAGGTAAGCAAATACATGTTGCCAGGAGAATATTCCATACCACCTTACTCAGGGATAAGCCTTCACCTTGTGTAGTTCTCAGAAACCAGTAATTAACATTGTCTTTATAAGATGGGCTCTGTCTTTCAGAAATCTTTCTGGGTGGGTGTTGTCATTTTCTTATAAAGCCTGTTTGAACAATATATTTCCAAAAATCTTACAGCATGAGTAAGTATATGAATGTGGCTAAACACTTCAGGTGTCCCCAAAGGTGCCTTCCATACTCTGAAGTACAGAAGACTGGCTTGACATTGGCTGCATTAAGTGGTCACTTTGAATCACCTCAAAAAGCTATGGGACCATTGTTCCAATTCATTGTCTTGCTGACTCTAATGTTTATTGTGTGCTTACTATGTGCTTGCATTTTTCTAGGCACTGGGGATAAGCAATCACAAAACAGCGAATTCCTGTAGAGCATATATAATTGGGGGGGGGGAAGTTGGACAATAAACAGTACAGATATTGTGATGCAATCATTGCTGGGGGTGGGGGCGTGAAGCAATAGAGTGGCAGAAAATGGAAACCTGTTTTAGATAGGTTGGCCAGGGAAGTCCTCTCTGATGAGATGACGTTCTAGCAGAGACCTGAAAGAAGTGAGGAGGCGAGTCACCAAGATCTCCCAGAGGAGGGTGTGTCCAGCAGAGGGAAATGCCAGGGCAGAGGCACTGAAATCTGAGTGTGCTGGGCCTATCAGAGAAATACTGAGGAGGGCAGATGGCTGCTGGGTGGTGGGAGCAGATGAACAGGAGGACGGTTGGGGGAGAGATCAGGGAGGTGGGTGGGTGAGGGAAGCAGATCATGCAGGGCTCTGTGGTCTTGGGGACGGACCTGGATTTTATTCTGAGTGAGACAGGAGACACTAGAAGGTTTGTGCAGGTGAGCAACAGGAACTGGATTACATGTTAAGATGATTACATGGATGTAGACGGGGTTAGTGACAGAAGCAGCATGTGGTTGGGAGGCTATTGCAGTAACCCAGGTGAGAGGTGATGGTGACTAGGAGTGGTTTTGGGGGATGAACTATGGCTGGACACGTCTGAAATACAGAGCCAGCAGTGTGTGTTGATGGATTGGATTGGCTCCCAGTGCGGGGGAAAGAAGGAAACAAAACTGACTCCCGGACTTTTGGCCTGAGCAACTAAAAAAAGGGAGCTGTCTTTTATGGAGAAGAGGAAGAATGTTAGCAGAGAAAATTTGGGGAGAAAGATCAGAAATAAATGCAGGTTTGGGTGTGTTGACTTTGAAATGCCTATCAGACAGACATCCAAGTGGATACACCAGGCAGGAAAGAGGGTTGGGCCAGAGATGGGACATTTAGAGACACTAGTACTTAAAGCTGCAAGACTGGGTAAGACCACCTAAGAGTGAGCATGAAGAGTAGAAGTGATCTGAGCAGTGGGCTTTTAGACTTTAAAGTTTAGAGGTCAGAAAAACGAGGATGATCCGGTAAAGGAGAGGGAGGAAGAGGAGCTAGCTAGACTAAGTGTAATCAGCTGCCTCAAATGCTGCTGATCTTACAAGCTGAGGAGTAAGAATTGGCCATTGAATTTAGTAACGTGGAAATCATCGGTGACGTTGACAGACAACTCAAGTAGGAGTTGGAGACGGTGAGTAGTTGGCTTTTTTGAGGAGCTTTGCTGTAAATAGGAACCATAGGACAGTAGCTGGTGAGGATGAGATCTTTCTAACACCCCTCCCCCTTAAGACCAAAGTCTTGGTCTTGGTCTTAGTAGTGTCTGTAGTTTCCATCTTTTTCGTCATTGTTTTCTTAAATCTGATTGATGTTGACTCTTGCTAAAATTTCCCTTCTCTTCCTCATTGCCAGTACTTCTCAAAAATAATTCCTTGTCAACTCTTCGGTCCCATGTCATCTGAATCTTGCGTTGTTTCAATCAGGTGCTTTGGATGCGCCCGCTTGCGTGCTTCAGAGTTTCCATTAACTGCGTGTGGTGTTGAAGGCATTACACAGCCATTGCTTTAATCGTCTCTTGTTTTGCTGTAAAATTTTTCTTGCTTAGGTTCCACCAGACAATGTTATTTCATGTTGGTATGGAGCCTTCAGATTTTGTTATGAAATTTAGAACTATTATGAACGAGTTACTGGTTTCACAATCTTGTGAACACCCACCAGATTCCTCCAAGTTCCCTGCAGGATGAAAACAACACAGCCATTTATTCAGTAGTTTTTATATTTACCCAACAGTTTTGTACTTTGGTTCTGTGTTACAGTCTGGTGTAATAGCATTCTATGTAAATAGTTGTCCAGTAACTAATACATGAATTTTAATAATACAGAAATACCTGCAGTAGGTACAATCTAGGCAACTGCTAATTTAATGTTTTATTTGCTTAATTCCTTCTTCAGTTTTAAAATAATTAATGATTAAGATAGAAGAATAAACTTCAATTTTAAAGGTCCTATTACTTAAGTACAATAAATATTTCATGTGTGAAGTAACCAAACAAAAACTTCCCAAGCAAAAATATTGTATCTTGCCATACACACTCTGTCTCACTCTTTTATTCTTATTTATTTTCTAGGTTTATTTCTTTGTTTTTAAGTAATCTCCACACCCCACATGGGGCTCAAACTCACAACCCTGAGATTAAGATTCTCATGCCCTTTTGACTGAGCCATTGGGGGAGGGGTCACTGTTTTACTCTTTTAAATTTAAAGACACAAATAGCAACTCCAAATGGTCACGCAGAATGACAAAAATGAGGTAACTCAAGTTTCATTTTTTCATCTTTACGATCATTGTTCGTTGTGAATCGATGGTTTATACCCAGGAATCTGTAATACCAAAGGGAATGAAGACCCGAACTGCACCTGAAGCAAGTTTGAACGACTCTGGACTGTTATGAATTCCCAAAATGAATATGGATATCTGAGTCCACAAGTGTCCTGGGTCCAACTGTATAACTCGGGGTTTCTCAAATTAACTTCTATGTAGACTACAACGTTCATTAAATGCTAAGAAGTTAGTATGTGCTGATTTGATGTTTACATATGTATTATTAAAACTCAACAGTAATTGTAGGAATTGTTTAGAACACTATACCCATAAAGAGTTGGGGGGGCATTTTATCTCAGACATTGCTTTGGATTGCCAGCACGTGGTGATAAGAGCAAGCAGACTAACTTTTAGTCATTTTCATTCTTGTTTGTAGATTTTCTACAGACAACGCACATCTCATTGCTTGCATCCGGGGCTGACCCCTCCCTCTCCCACCTTTGGTCTACCCCTGGGTGGTGGATGTCTGTATGTTGGCAGTGATCCAGGAGCAAAAGGAAAATGGATGGTGCCGAAGACAGAGAGAGAGAGAGAAAATTGCTAGGATCATATCCCATGGGCTGGGTTCTGAGGTGTCAGGGAGGGGCTGATTTGGATAAGGGCATGCACAGTTCGCCCATTGCAATAGGACGGAAGGCAGAGTCTATGGGTACAGATGCGAGTGGGCCTCTTATTTTTTAGTTTCTTTTCCAGAAATGGAATTTCGTTCAGAAGCTTTTCACCCTCCCACAGAGGGTGGGTGTCTCTGACTCCCTTTAAGGGCCCTTTAGGAGGGACTTCAATTTATTTTCTGAAGAGTTGGGTTGTGTATCTCAGTTTATGAGTTCTTTACTAGTAGTAAGGCTTGGATATCAACTGTACTGTCCCAAGTGGGGAAACTCGTGTGATTTTGGAATTGAAGATTATTAACCCCCCTAACAGAACAGTTGTTCTGATTGGGGAAACCCAGTTGGGAACACTGTAGAATTTGCTCTTTTTCTGCTGCCCGTCTCCGAGAGAGACACTGGGGGTCTGTAAGTGGCTGTGTGGGGTGGGAGATGGCCCTGGCAGCCACGTTTGGCCTTTCTGTGGGGCTTTATTTTGATATTTTCACACTGTTCAGACAGAATTCCACCCAAAGGTCCTCAAGTGCCATGAAAAGGACAAGGAAAGAGCATCTTTGAACAGTGGCATTGTTAAATGCCAAGAGCCTGCCTCTCTAGTGGATAATTTTGAGACCTTCTGAAACACTTTTCAAAGGCTTTGCTAAGTACTCATTGTGGAAAAGGACAAATTCTATATTAAACTCACACTGGGACCAGAAGTGGCCTTGGGTAAAATTGTGAACAAGATGATGTTTGTCGCCCTCTTTTTATTGCCCTTTCCCTGTCAGTACATTTCCACCCCCTTCCGGTAAACTTGCTGAAGTCTCTTGGGGTCTTCCTCCTCTCTCCCTCTTTGCCTTCTGTGACTGAGCACCGGGAAAGGATACACATCGGTAACTTCGATCTCGTTCTTCCCGCAGACACGACCTCTGCTGCAGGCTTTGCTTTGCTTTGCTTTCTTTCTTTCTTTTTTTTTTTTTTAAAGATTTTATTTATTTATTTGAGAGCAGGAGAGAGAGAGAGCACAAGCAGGGGGAGGGGCAGAGGGAGAAGCAGGCTCCCCGCTGAGCAGGGAGCCCGACTGTTGGGGCTCGATCCCAGGACTCTGGGATCACAGCCTGAGCTGAAGGCAGATGTTTTATCAACTAAGCCACCCAGGCGCCCCAATTCTTCCTTCCCCCACAGACTTGTAACTGCTCTTCTGCTTCTAGTAGCTGTCCTCCAGTCCAGGCTCCACACTGCAGTCAGTGGGGAGCGCCCGATCTGACACTGACCAGCCAAGCTTAGCTTTGCCTCAACTTGGCTTATTCTCTGTCCTCTGGCCAAACTGACCTGCTCTCATTTCCTCAAAACCCACCATGTCCTCCCTCACGAAGTACTCTCCCTTTATCCCTTCCTTTATCCCTGGCTCGTTCCACAGTTTAAGTTGAGGGGTCCTGCTCCAGGAAGCCTTCCTGATTCTCCCTGTTCAAATTAGGTGCTCCTCATGAGTAATTTTTCGTACTAATCTCATTACATTGTAATTGCTTGCATATTTTTCTTTCCTCTCTCCCCGTCTGGGATTTTGATTGGGGTGCCTCTGCCCACAGTAAATTCCCATTTTCTGGGAAGACACCCAAAGACGGGTGGTGGTAGGTGATTGTTATATCAGTGTTAATGCTATGGTGTCGATCCCTTAGCCAGAGTTTATGACCTCTATGTCGAATAAAAAATATTGAATGAATGAATGGAGATATCACTACTTCTCCTATGGATAGTTCATTTTGGTCCCTATTTTTTTCCGCTACAAATAAGATAGAAATTCTGTTTTATAGCAGTTTAATGATAAAATCAAATCAATAACACTTAATGAATGTTTTCTGTAGTGGAAGTACTATGTTAGGAACTCAGGGGGCATATAAGCATAATAATACACAGCTTCAGTCCTCAAGAAATTAAAAATCTATCACACTTACAAATATACTTTTTCATAATAAACACATATATCTTCAAGGAGTTGAAAAAGTGTTTGTTTTAAAATTTGATTTAATCTTATTTTTAAAAGCCGCTGAAAATTAAGAGGAAGCACCTTTAGGCTTTAACACCTACTCTGTGCCAGGGGTCGTGTTTTTTCGTTTAATACCCGACATCCAATAAAGTGGTATTTTTGGGTGTGAAATGAGTGTATCTGTCTTTTGTTAAACATATTTTGGAACCGTTTGGTAGCTTCAGAAGGCTTTTTTCCTGCATCTGAAACAACACCAGGCACTTAATTTCCTGGACCTGCCCCACAAGGATAAAATGCAGTTCTAAGTTAAAATGAAGAGTTACTGTTCGGTGGGTACAGAGTTTCAGTCTTGCAGTATGAAAAGACTTAGATGGATGGTGGTGATGGTTGTGCAACAATGTGGATGGACTTAATGCTACTGAACTGTGCACTTAAAAATGGTTAAGATGGGAGACACCCAGGGGACTCAGTCAGTCAAGTGTACGACTTTTGGTTTGGGCTCAGGTCATGATCTCAGGGTCGCATGATCAAGCCCCACGTCGGGCTTCTGCGCTCAGCGGGGAATCTGCTTGAGATTCTCTCCCTCTGTGCCACACCCCCACTCATTCACCTGAGCTCTCTCTCTCTCTTCTTCTCTAAAATAAATAAATAAAATCTTTGAAAAAATGGTTAAGATGGCAAATTTTATGGTATGGGTGTTTTACCACAATTAAAAAAAATTAGATCCACCCTAGAGAAGAGAGCCTCCCCTGATCCCTTGATCCCTTGTAACAGTTTTCTTGATGACTAGGTCTCATAAAATTCACCGGTTTTAAGTGTACAACTCGAAGATTTTTAGTGCATTCACAGCATTGTATAACCATCACCCACGATCAATTTTAGAACATTTCCATCTTCCCCCAAAACTTCCTTGAGCCCATCTTCAGTCACTTCTCTTTTTCCTTTTTAAAGATTTTCTTTCTTTATTTGAAAGAGAGAGAGAGAGAGCACACGTGGGGGGTGGGCGGGGAGAGGGAGAAACAGACTCCCTGCTGAGCTCGGAGCCCAACATAGGGCTCCATCCCAGGACCACGAGGTCATGACCTGAGCCAAAGGCAGACGCTTAACCGACTGACCACCCAGGCGTCCCTTCAGTCACTTCCTATTTTCATCCCAGCCCCAGGCAACTGCTAATCTAATTTCAGTCTCTGTATATTTGCTTTTTCTGGACATTTCACATAAATAGATTTGAACAATATAAGTTTTTTGTCTCAGGCTTCTTTAACTTAGTATCATGCTTTTGAGGCTTATCGATATTGTGTATCTATGTTCATACAGGTTCATGCACATATCAGTGCTTCATTCCTTTTTATTGTCAAATAGTATTCCATTGTATGGCTATACCACATTTTATCTTCCTATTTCTCATTTGATGGGCATTTGGGTTTTCCCCACTTTTTTGCTATTATCAACAGTGCTGCTATGAACATTCATGTATCAGTGTTTGTGTGGACATGTTTTCATTTCTCTAGAGTATGAGTGGAATGGCTGGGTCATGTGGTAAATTTATATTTAACTTTTCAAGAAACTGCCAAGCTGTTTTCCAAAGTAGCTGCACCATTTACACTTCTTCACGTTCTTGCCAACGCTAGTCTGTGCCTGTCTTTTTCTGTTTCTTCCCTCTATTTTTTATTTCTCTTTTCTTTTCCTGCCTTCCTGTTGGTTACTTGTGCATTTTTTGTTTTAGAATTCCATTTTGATTTGTCTATAGTATTTTTGAATGTATTTCTTTGTGTAGCTTTTGTTAGTGGTTGCTCTGGGTATTATATTATACATACATAACTTATCCGTCAACATTTTTCCAGTTCCAGTGAATTGAAGAAAACTTATCTTCCTCTATCCTCCTCCATTGATAATAGAATTTGAGAACAATATGAGGCAATGTTATAATTTTTGCCTCAACTGTCAAACACACTCAAAAAGCCCAGAGAAGGAAGTCTATTACATTTAACCATTTTTACTTTTCTTTCTTTTTCTTCCTCCCTCCCTCCTTTCTTTCTTCCTCCCTCCCTCCTTTCTTTTCTCTTTCTTTCTTTTGCTTTCTTTCTTTCTTTCTTCTTTTTCTTTCTTTCTTTCTCTCTCTTCCTTCCCTCCTTCCTTCCTTATATTCTTCCTTTTATCATTTCCTTTCTATTTCAAGAACTTCCTTTAACCATTCTTTTAGGGTAGTTTTGCTGGTGATAAATAATCTTAGTTTCTTTTCATTTGAGAATATTTTGATTTTTTCTTTTTTCCCTGAATGATGTTATCACTGCATTTGGGATAGTGAGTTAACAGTTCTTTCAGCCCACTTTCTTCTGGCCTTTATGATTCCTGACCAGAAAGACTTACATTTCAATTTGTCTGTTTTTCTCTTTGTTGTTCAAATTGGGCTATCGTTCTATTTTCAAGTTCATTGATCCTTTCCTTTGTCCTCTCCATTCTGCTGCTGAGTCTTGGATTGGTTTCCTAGGACTGCCATAACAGACTCCTATGAATTGAGAAACTTGAAATAACAGGAATGAATTGTCCTAGTTTGAAGTTTAGCTAGAAGTTTGAAATCAGGGTGTTGACAGAGGCATACTCCCTCTGAAACCTGTATGGGAGAATTTCTTCCTTGCTTTTTCTAGCTTCTGGTGTTTGCTGACAATCTTTGGTGTTCCTAGTTTATAGGTGCATCCGTCCACTATCGGCCTCGGTTGTCATGTGACTGTTTTCTTTCTGTGTGTCTTTGTCCTTCTCTTAAAAGGATATCTCTTAAAGGATCTTAAGCCATCTGCAATGACTCTATTTCCAAATAAGGTCACATTCTGAGTTACTGGGGTTTGGACTTCCACATACCTTTTTGGGAGATATAATTAACCCATAACAAGCCCATCCATAGAATTTTTTATTTTGGTTATTCTATTTTTTGGTCATAAAATTTCTGTTTGGTTCTTCTTTATATCTTCTATTTCTTTGTGGAGACTTTCCATGTTTTCGTTTTGTGAAATTCATTTCATTTCATTTCATTTCAAAGTGGTCATTAAATTGCTTGCTTAATTGCCCATCAAAACAGTTTTAGGAAGACTGCTTTAAAATCCTTGTCAGAAAATTCCAACACCTTAGTCATCTCTATGTTGGTGTCTCCTGATTGTCTTTTCTCATTCAAGTTGAGATTTTCCTGGATCTTGGTAAGACAGATGATTTTCAGTTGCTTGCTGGACATTTTGGTTATTATGAGACCGAATCTTCTTCAAATTTGTTTTGGCAGGTCTCCTAGGACACCGGGTCAGTGGGGGAAGGTGAGAGTGCCATCTTGCTACTGCCAAGTGGAGGAGAAGGGCCTGGTCTCCTCTCAGCCTCTGTGGACACCCCAGGGGAGGGAGGAGCTCTCGTTACTGTTGGGTCAGGGAGAAGCTCAGGCTCCCCCGCAGGCTACCACTGACATCACCCTGGCTGAGACAGGGAGCGGTGCCTTGCTGCTCCTTCTGACCGGGCCTCCACGGGTGCTGCAAGGGGCAGGTCCCACTATTGCCAACAGAACCTTCTCTGACACAACCCCAGTGGGTGATGGGGATGTCTCATTGTAGCAGGGTGGCCTGCAAGTCCCAGTGTCCCATGGGGTCTCCAGTGACATTGTGGGAATGGCTCTACCTCATTACCTGTGGGCAAGAGTGGAAGTCTAAACTCCTTCCTTTGCCTTCGCTGACAGGGGTGGGGTGGAGCCAATCTTTTCTGTGTGTTTGACTGCAGTGTTGTTTAAGAATTTTCTGTCTTGTTGCCCCTTTCCTGGTCCTTTGGCTAGAAAGAGAAGGGTCTTGTGCTTTTTTTGTCTGTGACCTTTGGTATTTCTGGTTTGCTTACTTCACCAGCACCCAGTTTAGGATACATGAGGCAAAAAGAAAGCCAGGGAATTCACTACTGTGCCATTCTCTGGGTTGTAAAGTCCCTAACTGGGCTGGGCCCTTCTCTCTACCATTCAGGGTCTTCTGATGTTTGTTTTATATATAAAATCCAGAGGTTTGTTTTTTTTTTTAGCTATATTTAGCAGGAGGAATAGGAAGAAGTATGTCTACTCCATGTTTTCCCTGCCTCTCCTGATATTTGAAGCACCTAAGGAAACAATATAGAATATTCAAGATGCTGCCATTTACCTCTTATAAAACGAGACAAATTAGGTAAGAAGAAAAGTACAGTTATTGTGGGAACAAAGCTAGTTTGTTCTAACCAAATCATAGCCTTAAGCTCAGCTTTATTCGTCTTTACTTCTATCTTCTCTAAGTAGAAATTTAGGTTGGAAAATTCACTGGAGACAATGGATATTATCCTTGCTAATATTTCATGTTCATGTATGATTATACATATTGTGATTTAAAGAATGAAAATGGAATCATTTGTTAGCTAGGAAATTACTGAATCCTTATCAGACCGTGATGAGAATGTTGAAAAAGTAGCCATGGGGAAAATTGTGTTTGAAGTCATCCTCCACACTTTCAGTGAGTTAATTATAATCACTAATTTTCATACGTACATAATGTATACATCTCTTTAATAGTAAAATATTTTGAAAGAGGCAGTAATGTGATCATTAAGAGTGTTCCACCAGGGGATAAGGTCACCAGTTGGCCATAGCATTGTGAAACAGTCATTTTAACTGAAATCCTGTTGGAGTGGGAAGGGGGAATTTATTATGGAGAAGCAATATCTGATGTTCAAATAATGTAAGTTGATTTTGGATTACAAAATGGAAAATGTTACAAAAGTACAGAATGTAAATAAATCAGAACTACCAACATTGTAACCATTTCAAAGTTACAAGGTGAGGCAGAGATTATCTGCATTTTCATTTCCTGGAAGATGTGAAGGATGAAACAGGCAGAGAAACACAACACTGCTGAGTTCAGTGCAGTGGTTGCAAAATGTTCAGAAACTAATTATGAATATTTGCTCCCTCAAGCCATATAATTCGTAGACTAACTTGTATTTTTCATTACGGATTAAATATATAATTTAGAGTCTGTACAGTTACTGAAATGCCCTGAATTTGTAGAATTTAATATGTAAAAGGTAATGGTAGTATCACTGAGACCTCCAGGCAAAAATAATGAGAATATACAGAATACAAAGAAATTAATCCAATCATTAGATTTGTTTAAATGTCGCAAAACTGGTGTGTGTTATAAATGAAATATTATGTATTCTAGTCTGTAAACAAAGCACGGGAAAATGAAAATCTGATGCTCTGAATTGTGATGGGCAGCTAGGGAAGAGCTTTGTGCTTTGCTGCAGGTGTAATTTCAAAGAACTGAGTGCTCAAGGAAGGACAAAGGCCTCAGCATTCCTTTTTTATTTTCTATTTACTAACATAAAAAATAGTCACTGAAGATTGCCTCACTGAAGCTCGGGGATCTTGAAATTTCAATTTTAGCATCAAAAGTGTTTTGTGTATGCAACACACTGCCCTGATGGGCTTGAAAAATGGACGAAAGAAATATGACCATTACATGACTATAAGAGTTTGCTTGTTTGATGGTCACCTGGGATCAATGCCACCAAATATCAGTCTTTAAAGATTCTTTTACATACCTGTCAAATGCTTTCATGATTGATGAGGGTATTCAAAAAACTTTAAATGCTGAGATTACAATGAGGGAAAACTAAACCTTCGCTAGTCACAATCCAGTCAGACAATGGGTCCTGTATTAGTTATCTCATGCTGTGTAACAAATTATCCCCAAATTTAAGCTTAAATTGGCATGCATTTATTATCTCACACAGTTTCTCAGGATTGACAATCATGAAGTGCCTAGAGGGTGGTTCTAGTTTAGGGTCTCTCAAAGGAATGCAGCCGAGCTGTCAGTTGGGGCTGCAATAAATAATCTGATCACCCAAAGGGGGAAGGATCGATTTCCAAGGTTACTCGTGTAGTTGTCTACAGACTTCTGATCTTTGCTGGCCATGGGCTTGAGTCTCAGTGCCTTGTCACACAGGCCTCTCCACACGCTACCTGAGTGCCCGAGTGTCCTCACAACATGACCTCCGTTGTCTCCCAAAGTGAGTGATCTGAAGGAATCTCAAGGAAGGAAGCCACAATCAGTTTTAACCTCATTTAAGAGTGATACAACATCACTTCTGCTTTATTCTATTGGCCATCCAGACAAACCATAGTACAATGTGGGAGGGGACAACACAAGGTTGTGAATGCCAGGAGGTGAGGATCACTGTGGGCCATCTTGGATGGTGGCAGCCACAGGTCCAGAGCAGACTTACAACTTGGATTCACCTAGATTTCACCTAGAGGTTAAAGTATACCTCCTCTAAAAGCCATTGTTTATTATTGGGGAAAAATTACATCTGAGTCTACTGGTGACCATCCAGACAGACAACAAGGGGCAAATGGAAAGCTGCTGACATTTCTCTGCCAAAGTTACATAACCTCTCTGTGCCCTGAGTCTACTAAGTATACAAAAGCATTAACAATTCAACTCTAAGTCACACTTTTTATGGGGACTAAGGGCCAAATTTAGTTTCAAAAATACGTATGATCTATAGTATAGCCTTGAGAAAGGTAAAATATATGAAGAAGTAATATAAAAACAATGCGCTGTTAGGTGATTACCAATCATATGCATGTAAGAATAAGGTCTTAAAACTTGACTATGAAAAGTTGGAAAACAAGAGACCTTTCAGGTTTCTTATTTCTCAGCTTGAATAATTTAATTGGATTTTATAATATCAGTAGAAATCAATGACTGCTTTTAGCTTTTCTATTTTGGGTGACAGATAAGTCATTTTGAATACTTCTGGTAGTAAACTGCCAGGTAGAGGTACAATCATTAAAAGTTACTATATAAAATTCTTGGCATTTTGTAAAGGAAATCTCAGATGGTTTTTAATTTCAGAGTCTACTAAAGGGTTTCATATAAATCAGCTGCTTGAAACTCCCAAATCATAAGGTACCTGACCCAGGCAAAGCAAATACAGAGTGGTAGGGCATAAAGAGCTCTAATGAATTTATACATACAAATAAAAAACCAGCCAATTTTAAACTTAATATGATTTTTAAATCATTAAATAACCTAGCCATCTGGTTAAGTCAGGACCTATCTGCAGACTAGAAAGGCTATTTAAAAGGCAGAGTAGTGACAATAGATGACTTTTTCTTAAGACTCCACATTATCTATGCTTAGATTTACTCTCAGTCCTAGTCAAGGTATGCTCCTAAATGCTCTACCTTTCAGGGGGGAAGGGAATTATTGCAGGTCAAGAGATGGTGATTTTTACCTGAGGAGGAAAAGGAGTCTGGGTAGTGCCTGGTGCTGACTTTATTTTAGCAGTCGTTCTCCACCTAAGCTGCGTAATAGAATCAGAGTCTCTGCGGCGAGACTCAGGTGCCAAATGTTTATTAAACTCTCCAGGTGATTTCACTGGAAGGCCAAAGCTGAGAATCTTTGTCTTGGGACAGTGAAACTCATTTCAGCGACCATCAGAATCATCTGGAGAGCATGCTGAAATTACAGAATGCTGGGCCCCATCTCTAGAGCTTCTGATTAGGTAGGTCTGGGGTTGGCCCAATAATTTGCATTTTTAACAGGTTCCCAGATGATGCTGATTTGCTGTCCTACACTTTGAGAATCAATCACAGACGAGTTGGTTTTTGTTATATTTTTACTGGAGTTCAGCTGTGCGCGGGGCGTAGTGGGAGGGGAGAAAATTGGTAGAAGGAGAGGACAGAAGCGGCTAGTCTCCCCACTTCCCTGGCCCAACCCCCCCCCCCTCAAGCTGAAGGTGAACTGGAATCTACCACTGCATTGCGTCCCCCCTATTTTCTCAGTCTTTACTTTACAGACTGAGGAAATAAAGTTTCCTCAGGGGTCCGTTGAACGGTCCAAAGCTGTTTAGATCGCACTTAACCAGCCCAGTTCAGCTGGCTTCTTGGCTCATGCACACCAACCTCTTCCCTCTCTCCGGGGAAGCCTGCTCGGCCCACTAGCTTTCTCTCCTCCCCTGCCCCGCCCCCAGCGTCCCTGCGTAGTTGCGCAGGCAACGTGCAAGGCGTTCAAAGCGAGCGGCCAGGAGGCCTCGGTCGGGCACCGCGTGTCGCGCAGGCGCGAGGGGAGAGGCGCCGGAGCCGCTGTCATGGCCTGCGCCAACCCCGTGGTAAGGAGGACCAGCCCGGCCCCTAGGCCTGTGCTCTGTGTGGAGGGAGGGCTGGTCCAGGTGTCACGGCAGCCCAGTCCTGCACACACATTTTCCCCTCCTGGCCCTTCACAGCCTTTCAGAAACCCTCGCCTTAGTGGCCGCGGCTGTTCTCCTCCGCGCTGGAGGAAGCCGATGAGGACCAGTAGTAGCTCAGCGGGAAGTTGGGATCCGCCCGCTGGGGGAACCACGGCCTCCTCCTCCGCGCGGTCCTCACCGCACTGAGGTTGTCTGGCAGAGGTGGTTAGAGCTGAAGCTCACGTTGACCCTCCCAGTTTCCTGTAGGTTTAGAAAATTCCCGAGTTCAGTTGTACTCCCACTGTAATTCTTACTTTCCCTATGGCCTTTGTTGATTGGGAGCTATATTATTTACCTGAAGTAACAAGTGATGTGATACTTCGTGTGACCCCATGCATGTTTTTTGAGTTCTCTCCTACCCCCATTTCCCCATCCTGAATGCCTAAGTATACACTTGGAATTAAACACAAACCTTGATCTCCTACCCTTACAGTGAGAATTGACGGGCTAAAATGGCACTTGTGAAACGCTCTATCAATTTTAAAAAGCTGAATTAAAGAGAAAAACGAGGAGTCACCTTTATTTTCAGTTCACCTGAACCAACTTCATATTTGGTGAAAGGCAGTGGGCTTGTCCGGGTCTGTTATTTTATGGGTTCCATGTACACATCTGCAGCATAAAAGGGTCCATTTTTAGAGACACGTTATTTCAATGTGTATCCATTTTTTGATAATGTATTTTAAGATATGTAAAATACTCAGGCTTGAATATAATTTTACCCTGTGTACCATTTTATCTGATGGTGAACTTTACGGAGGGCTGTGTGTGTTTTCTTTTAAAAAAGAAGAGGTTAAGATGTACTTCCTGGACTATACATAGTTCTAATGAAGGTAACAGGGAAAGGGTATAAAGTCTAACCTTAGTTCCAGAAGAGGAAGTATGTTCAATACCTATTTTGCTTTTGAAAAATTGTGTTCTGATGGTTTATTTTTGACAGCTGCTTTTATACTCTGAGGGTGGATCTTAAGGAAGTTTTTAGCTCTAGGAGTTTTTTCCTCTTGCTGTAAATGTGATCCAGCTAGCTGGGATGAACACTGAAGTAGCACTTTAGTATGCCTTTATCAGGGTAAACTGAGAAGAAGCAACTAATCTAGGGCACTTAATCTTAATGGATAGGCCTGTGAATAACATGTTACTGATTGGCCTATTCAGAAGCTTACCCAGGATCTTTAGAGGGATTACTTTTAAGCCTAACTACTCTTGGTGTGAGCAGGAGTATTTATAGAGTGTTTACTGGGTAGTATGAAAGAGCAGTCCTAGAATGCCACAGTTTTTATTGCCAAATCTTGTGGAAGGGTATGGTTCATTGATGCTCTGTTTACGTTCTGTTAGGAATCCATTTTGGTGCAGTAGTACTTTTGCTTGACAGTGGTTCACTATAGTTTTTGGACTACCTGTATTTTGGAAGGGGGATAGTCTTTGGTTACTCTATTGTAAGTGCTTGTCTCAATCTTATGGCTTGCAACTTAGTCACATATGTGGAAGTAATATAGTGAACTCTAAAAACTCCTTTGGCCTCTTTGAGAAAAAAGTAAGTTGAAGACAGTAGGTTCGTTTCCACCTGCCTTAAATGAATTTATTCTAAGCGAAATAAGTCAATCAGAGAAAGACAATTATCATATGATCTCACTCATGTGGAATTTATGAAACAAAACAGAGGATCAGAGGGGAAGAGAGGAAAAAATAAAACAAATGAAACCAGAGAGGGAGACAAACCAGAAGAGACTTGTAATCATAGGAAACAAACTGAGGGTTGCCGGAGGGGAGGGGTGGGGGATGGGGTAACTGGATGATGGACATTAAGGAGGGCATGTGATGTAATAAGCACTGGGTGTGATACACAACTGATGAATCACTGACCTCTACCTCTGAAACTGGTAATACATTATATGTCAGTTAGTTGAATTTAAATAAAAAAATAAAAGGAGGGGGAAGTTAAATTCTTTTTTTTTTTTTTTAAAGATTTTATTTATTTATTTGACACAGAGAGAGACAGTGAGAGAGGGAACACAAGCAGGGGGAGTGGGAGAGGGAGAAGCAGGCTCCCCGCTGAGCAGGGAGCCCGATGTGGGGCTAATGCAGGGCTCGATCCCAGGACCCTGGGATCAGGACCTGAGCCAAAGGCAGACGCCCAATGACTGAGCCACCCAGGCATCCCGGAAGGTTAAATTCTGACAGAAAAACCAAGTAACTGTAACCTACCATCTTGATGAATTATTATCTCATATTTGATTGTAGTTCTGTAAGTCAGCCTTGTAGATAGCCTGAGACTATGGGTCAGAATTTATGGACAGCTGAGACTATACTGGGAGTAGATTGAACTTAGTAAAATCCTTATGGTGGTTTTTCTTTAAACCATAAGAAAGTATACACTGTATGTACACTGAATACATTCAAGCTTGAGAGTTTAAAATGTTAACAATTGCTTTTTTGTAGCCTAAACTCTACAAATCTGTAATTGAAGATGTAATTGAAGGAGTGCGGGATCTATTTGCTGAAGAAGGTATAGAGGAACAAGTTTTAAAAGACTTGAAGCAGGTTTGTAGACAATACAAGTTGCCCTTTCTGTTTTTTTTTTTAATTTTTTTTTTAATTTTATTTATTTTTGAGAGAGAGAGAATGACAGAGAGAGAGAATGAGAGGGGTGAGGGTCAGAGGGAGAAGCAGACTCCCCGCTGAGCAGGGAGCCCGATGTGGGACTCGATCCTGGGACTCCAGGATCATGACCTGAGCCGAAGGCAGTCGCCTAACCAACTGAGCCACCCAGGTGCCCCATCCCTTTCTGTTTTCTCAAAAAACTGATAAATTACAGTTTTAACCCCTTAATTATAGTTTAATGTTTACCCATTCATTGTGCCATCAGCTGACATTTTATTATAAAGTTAAAGACCTAGATATCCCATTTTTTTTTTTTTAACAAACTTTTTTTTCTCCACAGCTCTGGGAAACAAAGGTTTTGCAGTCTAAAGCAACGGAGGACTTCTTCAGAAATAGCGTCCATTCACCTGTGTTCACCCTTCAGTTGCCAAACAGCTTGCACCAAACATTGCAGTCATCAACAGGTTGGATATAGCTAGTAAATTAGTACTATTGTGGTCTTCAGAACAAATTCTCATTTGTGGTGGCTTTATATTAGACAGGGTAATGTTCTTAAGGTGAGAGGGCTTGGACCTCAAAACCATTACTATTAAATGAACACAGAATAAGCCGTCATCCCATAATTATTGGCGACAAAATTAGGTTATTCAAGCTAGCTTTTCAAAATATTAAAGTCCACAAGGATGACCAAGTGTTACTTCAGAGGAACAAGTTACATTGTTTGTGCTATTGGGAGTACCCACTAGTTATTTCAGAGAATTTGATTGGGTTGAGTCAAGGAGTAACCCAGCCACCGTTGCTGAAAAAGCAGAGGGAAAGATGGGTGGTTGCATGCTTGTGCATTCTTTATCTTTCTCTTGCTTGTTGTATATATTATAAATCTGTTATTGTATTGGAAGCAAAATGGAGAGTTAACAAGAATATGGAGATTATTCAGGCTACTTCACGGTTTGGATATTACATAATGATGGCTAGAAATTAACCCTGCGTACTTTTCATTTCTTGGACTTGAAACTTCTGCTTTTGAGGGAAATAATTTTCCATATTATGTGTATCAATTTAAACTGGAAAAAAGTGACTAAGAAAAAAAAATGATACTGTGCTATCTTTCTAGCGTTTATTCCTTCTTTTCTGATTCTTAACAATTTTTATGCTATCCTAATGTGTGTGTGTGTGTGTGTGTGTGTGTGTATGTATGTCTACATCCAGCACACACACACAGGTTATATTTGGTTTAGTTGAAGTAGATTAATGTCTGCCAGAAGTGAGGGTAGATTTTGGATTGGATTGTCAGTAATAACTAGGCTGTTCATTGCACACTTGGGAAGATTCAAAGGTAAATCACATGGGCCAAGGTGAAGAGAAAATAGTAAGGAGGCTAGTATCTTGTTTATTACAAAAGAAGAGAATTTAAGTGTGGCTGCAATTATAACTTAAAAAAAGAAATAAGTTAACAATGAATATTGAATTACCAGACTTAACTTTTATCTAATGTTAACGCTTATAAAGTATAACTTTGCTCTATAAGAATTAGCCACAGCAGTTTTAATTACTAAGTTGACACACTGAAACATTTTACATCAGTTTCTAGAGTTTTGGTTATGCCTTTGTTTTTAACTTAACTATTTTATTAAGTCATCCCTTTTATTTCTCTATTTAAATAACATTTTTTCTTTATTGAAGAACTTTAAAGAATTTTTTTTTTTTAAACCTTGGAGTGACTTGGAGGGTGGCCAGTGTGGAGGAATGAAAGACTAGACTGTTTTTTATCAAAAGCAGTTAACACTGCCCAGGTTCTTTGTCATTCAAAATTGCAATACTTGATTTTGCCGCAAGATGGTAATATTACCAGTGATTTAAATCACAAAATAGTCTTGCAACTAATATGTCTAGCTGGCTTTCATTCTGTACTGTATTCTTATTTTCTTTCTTGGAAGTTAGAATAATAGAAATAATTCCATTTAAACAAGACAGTTTTTATTCTTTTCTACATCATTTATAATGAAAAGGTTTAGGAGGCAGTACATGTATCCTTTAAAAACGCATTACAGGCCTTGTTTTTATCCCTCTTCATTTCTAGGTTCCCTATAATAAGATTCTTGAAGTAAATAGCCTCATAAAATTGAAGTACTTCTTAATTATATCTTCTCATTGTAGGCTTTTGAAAGCCTGATTAAAATAACCTAAACTAACTTCTACAGCCTTTTTATCTCTTGATAACAAGTTCAAATTAAATCTACAATGGAGTAAGTTATTTGCCTTTGTTCTATCTTTAAAGCTTTTGCCCTGTCATATTTTCTTTGACTCTATTATCCATTTGCTTAATAATTTCCTGTATCTTCAGTTCACTTTTTTTTTTTTGGGGGGGGGTCTCAGGACCCCTTTACACTCCTAAAACTTGAGGACCTTGAAGAGCTTTCTTTTATGTGGGTTGTTAAGTATCTATCATATTAGAGATTAAAGCTGAGAAATTTAAAAAATGTTTTATAAATTCAAAAAATTCATTATATGTTAACATAATAACATATATTTGTTAAAAGTAACTATTTTCCAGGGGGCGCCTGGGTGGCTCAGTCATTAAGCGTCTGCCTTTGGCTCAGGTCATGATCCCGGGGTCCTGGGATCGAGCCCCGCATCGGGCTCCCTGCTCGGCGGGAAGCCTGCTTCTCCCTCTCCCACTCCCCCTGCTTGTGTTCCCTCTCTCGCTGTGTCTTTCTCTGTCAAAAAAAAAAACAAAACTATTTTCCAGAACAAAAAGTATTTAATGAGAGGAGTGGCATTGTTTTTCTTTTCTGTAAATCTTTTTAATGTCTGGCTTAATACAAGGCAGCTGGATTCTCATATCTATTTCTAAATTCAATCTGTTGTGATACGTAGTTTTGGCTAAAGTATATGAAGAAAATCTACCCTTCCACAGGTGTATAATTGGAAAAAGAGGGGTATTTTAATAGCAATTTCAGGTAACTTGATACTATACTAAAACTCAACAAGTGGTAGTTTCTGAGAGCTTAGTTACAAGGTGGAATCTGAAACTTAATCAGTGGACTTTTTGTAATGTTAAAGTTCACTGGTGTGTCTTGCACTTTGAAGGACTCCTTAACCTGTGTGTGATTTTTGTAACATACGTTAGTTATTTGGAAAATATTGTTTCACTCAGTTACGCACTTGACACTTTCATTATACAAGATAAAAAAATACTATTAATATCACCACACATTTCATCAGAAAAGTATTGGGAAGCTATCAGGCTCACTGTGGTGGATATAAAGTTTACAAAATTAAGATTTTTAGTTGAAAGCTTGAATTTTACCATTGCCAAATAAAGACTGTCAGTTTGTTTTTCTTGAAGTGATGGGCACACTTGGTTCATTTAAAAAAAAAAAAAATGACTGCCAAAGAGACATGTCTGAATAACCATAGTTTGTGTCACTTATTCTTTCAAGTAAAAATAGTGTTTCTTGAAGAGGTGAGGTCAGCTCTCAACTTAAATAACAGCACCAGTCCTTTTCCATATACTTCCTTGTGTATCTGTATGCTGCAGAAATGCTTTGTGTTCTTCCCATTTCATCCCACATTATTAAGAGGAAGTATCTTTGAGGGTTGAAATTTCATAAAAATAATTCTTTATGGTTACATTCAGGACCTTCTTTAGTGAAACTGTTTTATTGTTGCTGTTTTTTTTTTCTCTTTTTTACTGTGAGTGAGCGGTGATGGAGAACAAATAAACTGACCACTAGTCAGGTTTGGTAATACTGCCTTAATTCATGCTAAGGTGCCTTCACTTTTTTTTTTTTTTTTAAGATTTTATTTATTTATTTGACAGAGACACAGCAAGAGAGGGAACACAGGCAGGGGGAGGGGGACCGGGAGGTAGAGGGGGAGAAGCAGGCTTCCCACTGAGCAGGGAGCACGATATGGGGCTTGATCCCAGGACCCTGGGATCATGACCTGAGCCACCCAGGTGCCCCAATTACTTTTTTTATAATTTTTTTAAAGTAGGCTCTACACCCAGCATGGAGCCCAACACAGGGCTTGAACTGATGGCCCTGAGATCAGGACCTGAGCTGAGATCAAGAGTCAAATGCTTAGGGCACCTGGGTGGCTCAGTCTGTTGAGCCTCCGCCTCTTGGTTTCGGCTCAGGTCATGATCTTGGGGTCCTGGGATGGAGCCCTTCATCGGGCTCTGTGCTCAGTGGCGAGTCTGCTTGAGATTGTCTCTCTTCCTCTCCTCCTTCCCCCTTTGGTGCACATGCAGTCTCTCTCTAAAAAATAAAATCTTTAAAAAAAAGAAGTTGGAGATTTAACTGATTGAGCCACCCAGGAGCCCCAAGGTCCCTTCACTTTTACTCATCAGTGCTCTGCACTGTAAGCGCAAATGTCAAAGAACAAAAAAATTGAGAAGTGAAAAAATAATTTTTATTGTCTTGGTATTATAAAAATATTTTGACCTTGTGAACACATTGAAAGGGTCTCATGGACCCCTGGGGGTTTGCAAGAACTGCTATTCTATTCTTAGGGTGATTACATATAGTTTATAATCCACTTTTTGAAAAAGACGTAATGTTTTTAGAACTTTACATTCACAACAAATTTAAGAAAAGGTACAAAGATTTCTCATATGCCTCTTGCCCCCATTCATGCATAGTCTCTTCAGTTATCAACATCCCCCACCAGAGGGGTACATTTGCTACAATGAACCTACATTGACATACCATAAACACCCAAAGTCCATAGTTTGTTACTGTTCTTGGTGTTGTATATACTATGTGTTTATGCAAATTTATAATGACTTGTATCCATCATTACAGTATCATACAGGGTATTTTCACTGTCCTAGAAATCTTCTGTGCTCCTCCTATTCATTCTTTCCTACCACACCAACTCAGGGCAACCATTGGTACTTTTATTGTCTCCATAGTTTTACCTTTTCAGAATGTCCTATAGTTGGAATCAATCATGTAGTATCTAGCCTTTTCAGATTGGCTTATTTTACTTAGTAATATGGTGTTAGGATTCCCTCATATCTTTTTGTGGCTTGATAGCTCATTTCTTTTCAACACTGAATAATATTCCATTGTCTGGATGTGCCAGTTTATTTAATTGTTCACCTACAGTTTGCCAAGTTTTGGCAGTTAGGAATAAAGCTGCTGTGTGGAGGTTTATGTGTGGATGTAAGTTTTCAACTACCAAGGAGAGTGACTACTGGGTTGTATGCTTAGTTTTGTAAGGAACCACCGAATTGTGTTTAAAAGTGACTGTGCCATTTCACATTCCCACAAGCAATGAGTGAGAGTTCCTGTTGCTCCACATCCTTGCCAACATTAGGTGTTATCAGTGTTCTGGATTTTGTCCATTTTAATAGGGATGTAGTGGTATCTCATTGTTTTAATTTGCATTTTCTTGATGACTTATGATGTGGAGCATATTATATGATTATTTGCCATTTATATCTTCTTTGACAAAGTGTCTTTTAAGGTCTTTGGCCCATTATTTAATTGGGTTGTTATGGTTGAGTTTTAAGAATTCTTTGTGTATTTTGGATAACAGCCTATTATCACATATGTCTTTTGCAACATTTTTTTCCAACCTGTGTCTTTTCATATTATCCTGATGTTTTTTTGAAAGGAGTTTTAAATTTTAATAAAACCCAGCTTATCAGTTATTTCTTTCATGGATTGTACCTTTGGTGTTGAATCTAAAGTTATTGCCACACTCATGGTCATCTAGATTTTCTTCTATCTTCTAGGAATTTTGTAGTTTCGCATTTTACATTTAGGTCTGATCTATGTTTAGTCATTTGTTTTTGAAGGGTGTAAAGTTTATGTCTAGTTTCATGTTTTTTGCATTGGATAGCCAGTTCAGCCATTTGTTGAAGAGACTATCTTTGTGCCATTGTATTGCCTTGGTTTCTGTGTTAAAGATCAGGTTGACTATGTTATATGGGTCACTTTCTTGGCTCTCTGTTCTGTTCCATTGATGTATTTGTCTGTTCTTTCACCAGGTAACACTGTCTTGATTACTGCAGCTTTCTAGTAAGTCTTGAAGTGGGGTAGTGTCAGTCCTCCAACTTTTTCCTCCTTGATTATGACACTGGCTCTTCTGGGTCTTTTGCCTATAATCCACTTTTGAGAGAGAAATGGGATTTCATTAATAATAACCTCAGAATAGTAGGTGTAAACTAGGACCGTCCTGGGTTAACTGGGACATGGAGTCACTTTGTCTATGATTGTCCTATTTCTAGAGCAATTCAAATCTGTGTTATTTGGTCTTCATGTCACATAGTTTTTTGATGAAACTATCATCAGTCATTGTGGGAGCAAGAAAGGGAAGAATAGGAATTTTGAGAGGTTTGTGATACCTTTCATCTTTGAGCATTCAAACTCCTTCAGATACAAACTATATGTCCAGTTCTTGAATTTAGATCTGGTGAAGATTTCAGCAATGCTGTTGGTTCTTGATGTAATTTGAGGAATATTCAATTTGGTTATCAGAGATGGGCATATGTTAATGAGTAGCCACAAAGAATATTGACCAGTCTTTGCACCTCTTGAGTCATGTGACTTGGATATTAAGATTTGTAATGGTTTAAAGCAGGACCAGGAATGGTGAAGTTAGTAACTGCCTTTAATGTAGCAAAGACTTCTTGTTGTATAGGAAAAAAATAGCCTTGTAAATGTTATTATGTAACATTATCTCTTTCTTAATTTACACTTATTAAATTACATTTGTGGGATTGAATTCTTTCTATATCGTAAAGCTATTGTTTGTGAAATTTAATATTTCTAGAATATATACATGAAGACCAAAATTCTAACACTATTAGTTTTTTTTTTTTTAATTTTATTTATTTATTTGACAGAGAGAGACACAGTGAGAGAGGGAACATAAGCAGGGGGAGTGGGGGAGGGAGAAGCAGGCTTCCCGCCGAGCAGGGAGCCCGATGTGGGACTCAATCCCAGGATCCTGGGATCAGGACCTGAGCTGAAGGCAGACGCTTAACGACTGAGCCACCCAGGCGCCCTCTAACACTACTAGTTTAAGTAAAGACACATATTCAGTTAAAAGTTAATTGGTTATTGAAACCATCTTGAATATTTTAAAAAGCGTGTTTCAGGCACATATAATGGTATATATAATTTGTGAAAGTATGCAAATGGTGCATTTAGTATCAAAATTAAGTAGGAGCTGCATGAAACTTCACTATAAAACTGTTCAATGCTTTTACTCTGATGACTATAAAGAAACTCTTAAACTCTTATAGCTCTATTTGATTTATATAAGATTAGAGAATTATCCTTTAGGATTTATTGCAAGGTATTTAAAAGAGGAGGGTTGTTGCTATTTTTCCTCAAGAAATTCATTTAACTGCTTTGGACAGCGTGTTAACAGATTTTTATTTCCTCTCCGGCTATGGCTTCAGCTGTACTAGCTTAAGCTTCGCTCACTTCAGCTAATTAAGACTAATACCCTTGTGTTCCTGCCACACCAGTTCTTTCTAATTTAGCCTTTCTAAAAGAATGCCTGTTAATAAGCAAAGCCATAGATGAACAGAGGATAAAAATAATTTTCTGCTACATTAATCATCAGTCTCTGTAGCTTCACTTCTGTTGTTCTAACGTGGGAAGAATGGTTAGTTTAAAAAAAATATTTGCTCTTCCTAGTGACTTGTTCATGATGGAGCCACTTTAGTGTCAAGCAAATTTTTGGGACAATTTAATGTGGTATGTGAAAAAACACCATAATAAACATTACATTTAATATTATATGTGCTGCATAAACACGCTAAAACATTCTCTTTTTTATTAAAAGGCAAAATGATACTATCATAGTCATGTTCAGCTAGGTAAAATGAACCTTGAGGTAAACTTTAAGGTTACATTGATCGACTGAGGTCTTTCTACTATAGTTACTATTTGTTCTTTACACTTATTTTTTAATGCTTCCCTTTCCAACCATTAGGTCAATGTTTTAGCTGTATTATAAACAAAGAGATAGCATAGAAAATTGGTAGGTAATAAAAGATATGTGAGGTTGCAACTTTAATGCAGGTTGGGGTGGTCTTTTCCTAGGAATTTGTTCTCGTAATTTTTTTAGTAGTCATACTTGTTTCATGCAAAGACTTGTGGGGACGTGTTCTTACTCATTTATTCCTAAAACTGTGTAGTTGTGCTGGCTTAGTTGGCTAAAGTATTGTAAATAACTTTTTCATGAAATGAATGAATTGGAAATTCTTTTGAGCCTATAAAATTTAGAATGGTTTATGTTGGGTTACATTCTTTGCTCAATAGTACAGTCTTTGGGAAATGTGCTACTTGAATAAATACTACTTTTTCTCCCCTATCAAAAGTTGTAATGGACATCTAGTGCTACACTGACTTAATAAAAATAACCTAGGTATTTTCTTACGGATTTGGATTTCTGTATATGTTATACTTTGTAACAATGAAATATTTTCTTTCGGTACTTAAAACAGGTTAGTTGTAAAATCTTTATCTGAAGTTTTTGGGGAAAAATATAATTAAATTCATTTATCTCACTTGCAGTTAGGAAGTTTAGAATTCACCATGGTCAGACATGTTAGTGATGGAAAACATTTTTTTTTAAATTTTATTTTATTATGTTAATCACCATACATTACATCATTAGTTTTTGATGTAGTGTTCCATGATTCATTGTTTGTGTGTAACACCCAAGCTATACTTAGCAGTTTTATTAAACTGGCAAATTGTAACGAATGTATAATGTTTATTTTGTTTTCTATACAGCATCATTAGTTATTCCTGCTGGTAGACCTCTTCCCAGTTTTACTACAGCAGAACTGGTATGTAGCCTATTTGATATATATTTTTAAGTATATGCCTTACTTTCAGTGAATGGTAGCAGGAGGCTGGGCATAGATGTAATTCGTAATCCCCCATTTGAATGAGAAAAGATATAGTAAGGGATGGGGAGACAGGAATAACTTCTAAAACATACATGTTGCAAAAACTGAGGAGTTTCAGAATTGACATTTTCTTTACCAACTTTTCCTGTCTTCCAGAGCAGTTGTTAGCAGTAGTATCTATAAATACTATTGTTAGTATCTACAAGTTCAGGAAATTTCTGAAGTTAAATTCTATGGAGTTTTAATACATGGTATAATGTTATATACTAGGTAGACCCTAAATAGATGATGTTGATACTTTCTGATTTTTTTTTTTTTTT
>NC_138378.1:58527862-58588297 GCF_054177405.1 Leptonychotes weddellii
TTTCCTGGGGTCCATAGTCTTTCATGGTTCATCTTCCTCTCTGATTTCTCCCCCTTCAGATTTCCCTCCCTTCCCCTATGGTCCTCCGTGCTATTGCTTATGTTCCATATATGAGTGAAACCATATGAGAATTGTCTTTCTCTGCTTGACTTACTTCACTTAGCATAATCCCCTCCAGTTCCATCCATGTTGATGCAAAAGGTGGGTATTCATCCTTTTGAGGGCTGAATAATATTCCATTTTATATATGGACCACATATTAATCCATCTGTTTAAGGGCATCTTGGCTCCTTCCACAGTTTGGCTATTGTGGACATTCTTTTTTTTTTTTTTTTTATAAAGATTTTATTTATTTATTTGAGAGAGAGAGAATGAGAGACAGAGAGCATGAGAAGGAGGAAGGTCAGAGGGAGAAGCAGACTCCCTGCTGAGCAGGGAGCCCGATGCGGGACTCGATCCCTGGACTCCAGGATCATGACCTGAGCCGAAGGCAGTCGCTTAACCAACTGAGCCACCCAGGCACCCTATTGTGGACATTCTTAAGCAGCATTCTTGCAACTATGCCTGGAGTCACAGGGAAGTGAAGGATATTCCCTTGTTGGTTTCATGGTGTTAGTTATAAGACACCTCTTTTCATATATAACCCAGAAATCACACCCCTAACTCAAGGTAGTCTGTTTTTAAAGACTTTTGGGGGGTAAAAGTCCGCTAATTTCCACACTCACCTGCTCCTGTTTTCCTTATCACACTTTCCTGCATTTCCTAGTTTCCATTAGGATGGAAAGCATGCACTACAATCGCATGAGCATAGCTTCTCAGAGAGCTTCCCTCTCCACAGAGGAGGCAGCCCTTCATCTCTTCAAGGAGGTCAAGTGCTCATTAGACTTCTTCCCATTTACTGGATATGCAGACTATTAAAAACTGGACAACTTTTTTATGATGAGCACTGGGTATTATAAGTAAGTGATGAATCACTAAATTCTACTCCTGAGACCAATAGTACACTAGATGCTGAGTAGAATTTTTAAAAAAATTTAAAAACCCACAAAACTTAAATCCAACGGGGCAACTTTTGGAAACTTCTCTAAAATTTGAGGTAAATATTTAAATTAATTAGTGCTGTTTTTAAATTTCAGTTTCCAATCATTTATTGCTACTACACAATTTTTGTAAACTGACTTGTATCAGTCTGAATGTTTGTGTTCCTCTGCCTCCCAATTCATATGTTGAAATCCTAACCCCCAAAGATGATGGTAGTTAGGAGGTTGGGTCTTTGGCAGTGATTAGGTCAGAGTGGGACTAATTGCCTTATAAAAGAGACCCTACAGAATTCTCTAGCCTCTCTGACATTGAAGACACAGTGAGAAGGCACTGCCTGTGAACCAGAAAGTGGGCTCTCACCAGATACTGATTCTGCTGGTGATTTGATCTTGAACTTCCCAGCTTCTAAAACTGTGAGAAATTAATTTCCATTGTTTATAAGCTACCTAGTCTGTGTTACTTTGTTATAGCAGCTCAAATGGCTGAAGACAATTTCCTTATCCTTTTAATATCTTTAGAATCAATGGCAACACCCCTTCTTTAATCCCTGATAGTGTTTGTTTTTTTTCTTTCTCTTTTTTTCTTTGTCAGTCTGGCTAGAGGCTTATCAATTTTATTGATCTTTTTAAAGAATGAACTTTTGGTCTAACTTTCTCAATTTTTTCCTGTTCTCAATTTCATTTATTTCTCTTTTTATTGTTTTCTCTTTTGCCAGGAGCTTAATTCAGTCTTCTCTTTTTAGTTTCTTATGGGTAGAATTTTAGGTCATTGATTTGAAACTTGATTCCTTTTGAATATAATCATGTAATGCTGTAAATTTCCCTCTAGGCACTGCTTTAGCTACATTTTACAAGTTTTGAAATGTTATGTTTTTGTTTGCATTCAATTAAAATTATGTTCTGCTTTCCCTCATGACTTACTCTTTGATCCATGGATGTTTAGAAATGTGTTAATTTTTAAATATTAGAGGATTTTCCAGATCTTTCTGTTACTGATTTCTGGTTTAATTCCTTTGTGATTAGAGAACATACTTTGTGTGTGTTAAATTTGTCAGGATTTGTTTTAGAGCCCAGAATATGGTCCATCTTGGTGAACATTATGTGTGCTCTTTAAAAAAGTGTGCCTTTTGCTATTTTGGGGTGGAGTATTCTGTAAATGTCAATTAGGTTAAATTGTTTGATTGTGTTTTTCAGGTCTTTTACATCCTTACTAAATTTCAGTCTACTTTCTCTATTGTTCACTGTGAGAGGAATGTTGAATTTTCCAACTATAATTATAGATTTGTCTGTTTCTCTTTTCACTTTTTTCAGTTTTGATTTCTTTCTGTTCTTTTGTGCTTGATTTCAGCTAGTATAATCTTTTGTTTTTTATTTATCCATTGAGCATGATATCACTTTACTTTCTGCTTCATTGAATTATTGTTTAATATAAAATGAAAGAGTTAAAACCTAACAAGTACTGTATAAATTTAAGGTGGTATATAGAAAAATGGACAGTTACTACCTGAAACTGGTAAACTCATTTGTTGTCTATGTATGAGTGTAAGTGGGTTTACTTTATTTATGGTTTAAAACTTACACCATTTTGCACAGAAATGCTGGGATTGTTCTAAAATACAAAATTAGGGAACATACATAGGAAAGGAAAGAAATATAGAAAAGTATATTTTAAGATCACTTGTGAAATGTTTAACTTTATATTTTGTGTGATAAAATGTATTATACACCTTTATTTATTTATTTATTTATTTATTTTATTCTTATGTTAATCCCCATACATTACATCATTAGTTCTAGATGAAGTGTTCCATGATTCATTGTTCGTGCACAACACCCAGTGCTCCATGCAGAACGTGCCCTCCTCAATACCCACCACCAGGCCAACCCATCCTCCCACCCCCCTCCCTATTATACACCTTTTTGACTTGAAAAACTTTATTGCATTTCTTTCTCTTTCTAGGATTCTAATTCTCAGATGGATTTAAGCATTCAGGTAACTGATGATGATATTAATGAAATAATTCAAATAGATGGAACTGGTGATACATCTTCCAATGACGAAATAGGAAGTACAAGAGATGTAGATGAGAACGAATTTCTAGGGATTATTGATGCAGGAGGCCTGAAGGTACTTGAAGAAGAAGCTGACAGTATATCAAATGAAGATTCAACTGCGAACAGTAGTGATAATGAAGATCCTCAAATAGACGTTGTAGAAGAGGTGAGGATCACTTTTGAGCTGAAACTTTTTTTTTAAAAATTAAATTTATAGCATTTGTACTTTAATATACTTCTAATATACTTGGTTCTTTAACATACTTTAATCAAGAGGAATCGCAATTAAGATTAACCCTGTCTTTAGTCTTTTAAAATGAGACTTATTTGTACCCTTGTATTTAAACTTTTAATCTTAAACTGTAATTCAAGCAGTACTAAGTATTTGGGAATCGGCTACTATATTTGTTGGTCTTAACTAGGGATAGTGGGAGGTTTAGAGGCCAGGAGTGGAGGTACAGAAGGCAGGCAGGTTAGAAGCATACAGTATCTGCTCTGATTCTAATAAATGCAGTAAATTTTTGTGGAATGTAGTAAGTAGTACTATCACTTATGGTGGCCTTACAGATGTGCCAGGTATCACATTAAGTCTTACTTGCTTTATGTTATTTAACATTCCCACCGCCCTATGGGTCTTATTACTGTCCTCATTTAACAGATGAGAAAACTGAGATATGAAGAGTTTTAGTAAATTGATGAAGGTCAATCTTGTAGTTACTAAATGTCCAACCTGGGATTCAAGCTCAAGTTATTTGACTTTTTAAGTAAAATACTATTCTCTTTCCAAGTTTGTTCGTTCGTTCGATCCTTCCTTCCTTCCTTTTCTTTTTTAAGACTTTATTTATTTATTCACGCGCGAGAGAGAGCACATGCGAGAGAGCACAAGCAGGGAGTAGAGGGAGAAGCAGATTCCCTGTGAGCAGGAAGCCCCATGTGGGGGTCGATCTCAGGACCCTGAGATCGTGACCTGAAGGCAGACACTTAACTGATTGAGCCACCCAGGCACCCCACCAAGTTCCTTTATTTCTATATGTATCTTTGTCTTTAAAAAATTCAGAGCATCGTGAAATTCCTTAATGTGACCATATTTCATCTTTAGGACCCTTTAAATTCTGGAGATGATGTTAGTGAGCAGGATGTGCCAGACCTGTTTGACACGGATAATGTAATCGTCTGCCAGTATGACAAGGTACTGTATTCACCTTTTAAACTGTGGGTTTATTAATTGCATTTATGGTAGAAAGGTATGTAAAATGATGGACAATTATGGTGAACTACAGTTCATAGTTAATCTTGAAAAAGCTAGTTATGTATATTTTATATCTAACACTGTGTTGTGTGTTCTCAGTGATACCAAAAAAGTGATAGTTCTTATCTAAAGGAGGTGACAATCTTATTAAAACAAGATGTTTCTGTATGTAATAAAAGAATGGCATACAATAAGATGGTAGGTAAATCAGAAGCTAAAATCTGTGACAGGCAAATCAAATGCTAAAATACATGGCATATAAATCAAATGCTAAGATGAGTGGCACAGACAGTGAGTCCAAAAAGTAGCTAGGAAATACAAGAAATCATTTGTAGTTGGAGTTCTCCACAAATCCTTCATGGGTGATGTGGGGCTTTGAAATAGGTCTTAAATGATTTGTAAGATATAGATAAGTGTGGAGAGTAGACATTTTGAGTAGAACAGCTTAATACAAGACAGAGAAATGAATGCATGTAGAATGTACAAGGAGGCGGTGAAGAGACAGCTCTGCCTTAAATGAAGTATTCTTCTTTTGGATTTATTAGGAAATGAGGCTGGGTTGGGGACAGAGTTGGCAGCAGACTGGAAAATCCAGAATCCTGGTAGGAGAATTCAAACTTGATTTGAAGGATGTTAGCATTCTGAAAATGTTACTGAGAAAACTAATTGGTTTTAAAACTGGCTATACTTCCTGATTAGGCAGAGGCA
This sequence comes from Leptonychotes weddellii, assembly GCF_054177405.1. NCBI lineage: Eukaryota > Metazoa > Chordata > Mammalia > Carnivora > Phocidae > Leptonychotes > Leptonychotes weddellii. The sequence continues at coordinate 58,532,915 of NC_138378.1, forward strand.
AATGGTAAGAACAGGGATAGTGCAGACACGAAGTAACCAGAGCCCAGAATAAGGATGGCAATGTGGAACATGGAAGAGTCAGAGACGGAAGAATCAATGGGACTTGGTGATTATTTGGACATTAGAGAATGATCAACAAAGAGAGTTGAGGGGCACCTGGGTGGCTCAGTCTGTTAGGTGTCCAACTTTTGATCTCAGCTCAGGTCTTGATCTCAGGGTCATGAGTTCAAGCTCTGCACTGGGCTCCATGGGGCCCACTTAAGCAAATAGTTGAAGGTGTGTCAGTTTTCAAACCTAGAGATTAAGTTAGAAGCAATTTAATTTTACAACTAAAAGAGAAAACTGCCTTTTCTTCTTTTTAAATACTGTATCTGTGATTATGTGGTAGAATATTCAGCTTTTGTCTTTAATTCCTGCATATTTACTTCTTTGTTTTTAGCAGCTTTGAGATACAATTCACATATTATACAACTCACGTTTAAAGTGTACAATTCAGTGGTTTTGTATATTCATGGATATGTGCAGCCATTAACATAGTCCATTTTAGAGCATTTAATCACCTCAAAAAGAAACACTATTTCCCTTTAGTTCTCACTCCTATATCTCCCCATTTCCTCCCATCCCCTCCGAGGCCTAAGAAACCATTAATCTACTTTCCGTCTCTTTAGATTTCTCTATTCTGGAGTTTCATATGAAAGGAATCATATAATAAGTGTGTTTTTTCTGTGCCTGCCTGCTTTTACTTCACACAGTGTTTCAAATGCATCCATGTCATAGCATGTAACAGTTCTTCATTTTTTTAATTGCTGAATCCTAGTCTGTTGAATAGATGTACCGCATTTTGTTTATCCAATCATCTGTTGATGGACATTTGGGTTGTTGTCGTTTTTTGGCTATTATGAAGAATGCTGCTTTAAACATTCATGTACAGGTTTTTGTGTGAACATGTATTTTCATTTCTCTTTGGTATATACCAAGGAGTGAAATTCCAGGGTTACATGGTAATAATTTGAGGAAGTACCAGACTGTTTACCAAAGTGGCTCTACCATTTTCCATTCCTATCGGCAGTGTATGAGGGTTTAGATTGCTCCACGTTCTCACTAACACTTGTTATCTGATTTTTTGATTCTAGCCATTCTAGTTGGTATGAAGTGGTATCCCATTGTGATTTTGATTTGCATTTCCCTGATGACTAATGCAGATTTACATCTTTGCCTTTTTTTCAGTAACAATTCCAATATACTCGGGAGAAACAAAGGATGGTGTTTTGAATTGCTATAAAAATAAATCCTTTTTTTCTAAAAATAAGATCATTTTCCCTCCTATAACATTTTATGTAGATAGAAAATGGCAATTGAGATGCTGGTAAACATAAACATAAGAAGGAATAGGTAATAGAAACGGGACCATTCTTAGTTTGAAACTTACTTTAGCTTTGTATAAACAGTATATTGCCTTCTGTGAAGAAAACACTATAAAGCAGTAAGTTATGTATGCATTCCATAGAGTCACAGAGAATTTTCTAGACCATTATGGATATAGTATCCTTTGTTGTATTGCATTGTGGGAAATAGCTTGTAATTAATTACATAGTGCTTTGTATTTTTCAAAGTGTGTTTTCATATATTGTCTTTTGCTTCTTACAGGGCAGGTAGAAGGAGTGATAGTAGGTGTATAGTGTTAACAAATCTAGTTGTCTGAGAGTCCTCTCTGATGAATATATATTTTTTATTTTTAAAGATTTTTATTTATTTATTTGACAGAGAGAGAGATAGCAAGAGCAGGAACACAAGCAGGGGGAGTGAGAGAGGGAGACACAGGCTTCCCGCGGAGCAGGGAGTCCGATGCAGGGCTTGATCCCAGGACCCTGGGACCATGACCCAAGCCCAAGGCAGACGCTTAATGACTGAGCCACCCAGGCACCCCTGATGAATATTTTAAAAACAGTACTGAACATTTTAAGTCAAGGCATTGGGGAGCCATTGAATCGTTTTTAAAAGGGGCTGATGGAGTTAGAAGATAGGTAGCAAAGAAAATGTATCTATAAAGTCAAAGTGGGATGCAAGGGACCACTGCCAACAGTGGATTTTTATGAGAAAATAACTTCCCAGTTCTGGGCATTGGTTGGCCCATTTCAAGTAGCACTTAATATAACCAGACTCAGGTAAATTGAAAGAGTTTTCAGTAACCTTTTAAGAGCTTTACTAGTCAGTGTTTTTTTTTTTGTTTTTTTTAAGATTTTATTTATTTATTTGACACAGAGAGAGAGGAATCACAAGTAGGCAGAGTGGCAGGGAGCGGCAGAGGGAGAAGCAGGCTCCCCGCTGAGCAAGGAGCCCAATGTGGGACTCGATCCCAGGACCCTGGGATCATGACCTGAGCTGAAGGCAGACACTTAACGACTGAGCCACCCAGGCGCCCCTAGTCAGTGTGTTTTGAAGGCCAGTATCTTCAGTTTGCCTGGGAAAGTGTTACAAATGTAGACTTTTGAGTTTTACCTCAGAGTATGGAATCAGAATGTGCATTTTAACAAGACCCTGAGGTGATTTGTATGGTTATTAAACTTTGAGAAGTTTTTTTTTTTTTAATATATTTTATCTGGCTTTGATTGCCATATGGAATTTACCTTTAAAATTTGTAAGTTAACAATTAGGGAAAAACTTGAAAATATTAAGATGTGCCATGAAAAAGGGTTAAATGAAGGTCATTGGTCACCATGCTGAGTGGAGAATTAAAGGATGTAATTATGTTATTTCAGAGGCTTAGAGAATGTCTGAGATTAATATACAGGTTAAAGTAATAATGCTATTATAGGGAGATTAATGGTGAAATGCAAGCTTTAACTATAGATGGGAGTGTTCTATGCCATAATTGGACACTATAGTGGAATGTAAAACTACTTGAATATGTTGCATCTTCATGTAACAGGTTAGCAAACTTTAGTTGCATATTCATAGTTGGCTTTGTCTGTTAGATGCTGGTACAATGAATAATTGCTAGGTGTGTAACAGTATCTATCTATCTATCTATCTATCTATCTATCTATCTATCTATCTATACACACGCTTTGTTTTCTAAATAGATACTGCATACATGCCTGGTAAAAAATCAAAACACTATAAAAGATATACCATGAAAAGTCTGGTTCTTACTCCTACACTGTTTGTGCTTCCTACCAGTAGCTCCCTGTCTCTTCCTTGAGTGTAAAAATGTAACCAGTTATAATAGTTTCTTAATATATTTATAGTGTCTTTTTATTCAAGTACAAGCCTAAAAGATAGCATAGTCAACACTGTATTCTGCACCTTGTCTTTTAAGACAATATATCTTGGAGATCTTTGTCTTAATATTTTTATAGCTGTGTAATTTTCCGTTGCAGAGTTATTAAAATTTATTTCACTGATCCCCAACTGATGAATATTTGAGTTATATTTCAGTCATTTGCTATTGAATGACCACATCCACAAGACATTTCATATGTGTGCAGTTATATCTATTTAAAAAAAATCCCCAGCAGATGATTTTGGAGTTATTGTAAATTCAAGCCCCACATTGGGTGTGGAGATTACTTAAAAATAAAATCTTTAGGAAAGTGGGATTACTGGGTATTGCTCTCCTAGACTCTATTCCAGTATATATTCCCATTACAGTATTTGAGAGTGCTGCTTTTCTTACAGCCTTGCCAAGGGAGTGTAATAAAATATTTGAATCTCTGCTATTATAAAAAGTGAAAAATGATGTCTTGGTGAAATTTTTAACTTTTCATGTGTTTAAGGACTATTTCTATTTTTATGTGAACTGCTTGTTCATATTTGTCTATTTTCTTAAAGATTGGGTTATTGGTGTATTTACTAATTTCTAAGAGCTCTATATTGTTTGGGGGGAGATTAGCCCTTATATGCAGAAATAGTTTTCCTCACTTGTTTGCTTTCAGTGCTTTTTCTTTCTATTATGCAGATGTTATATTTGTCAACCTTAATTTTTATGGCTTCTGATTTTGAGTCATGAATAGAAAGCTCTTTCTTAAGATTTTAAAGGGATTCACTCATGTTTTCTTGTAGTATTTCTTTGGTTTCTTTCATTTTTCTTTTCCAGGCAGCTACCCAATTTTCCTAACATCACTTATTGAAAAGTCTATTTTGTCCACACTGATAAGAGAATGATTCCTTTATCACCTACTACATTTACCACTATATTTGGGTCTACTTGATTTTTTTTGTCCTATTGGTTTGTCCATTGGCCTGTACTACATTGATATAATTATTAAGGTTTTTAATATCTGGTAAAGTTAGTACTTCTTCATGAAGCCAAGTCAGGAAAATATTTAAAAGAGGAGAGAGTGTTGAAGGGTCAAATTTTGCCATATGGAATTTACCTTTAAAATTTGTAAGTTAACAATTAGGGAAAAACTTGAAAATATTAAGATGTGCCAGGAAAAAGGGTTAAATGTCAAATATTCTAAAAATTTATTGCTAGCTATTTTATCTCTTTTGTTGCTGTGGTAAAAGGGCTTTTTCACTGTATCTTCTAATCAGTGCTTATATAAATGAAGGGTATGGATTTGTGCATATTAATTTTGTATCAATACTGAATTATTATTTAGTAATATTTTAAAAGATTTATTTGAGAGAGAGTGTGTGCGCACGCACTAGTGAGTATGGAAAGGGGGCAGAGGGAATCTCAAGCAGACTCCATGCTGAGTGTGGAGCCTCAATGGGACTTGATCCCACAACCTGTGAGATCACAACCTGAGCCAAAACCAAGAGTTGGATGCTAAACTGACTGAGCCACCCAGGTGCTCCATTATTTAGTAATTTTTTACTTGATTATCTTAGAATTTTCAGACATGCAGTCATTGCATCTGCAAATCTTTATCCTTTCCAACTTCTGTACCTCTACTTCTTTTTTATTTTTATTTTTTAAAAAAGATTTTATTTATTTATTTGACAGAGAGAGAGAGAGAGAGGGAACACAGGCAGGGGGAGTGGGAGAGGGAGAAGCAGGCTTCCCGTGGAGCAGGGAGCCCGATGCGGGGCTCCATCCCAGGACACTGCTGAGCAGAAGGCAGACACTTAATGACTGAGTCACTCAGGAGCCCCTCTACTTCTTTCTTCTTGTTTACTTGCATCGTCCACTGCAAGTTGTATTTTCTCTTACCTAATCGTATTGGCTAGGATCTCTAGAATAAAAACTTGGATAATCCTTGTCTATGTCTTGATTTTAGCGGGAATACTTTTAGGGTTCCCCACTAACCACTAAGACAGCTTTTAGGCTAGGTGTGTGTGTGTGTGTGTGTGTGTGTGTTTATGATGCAGTCTTTGATTTTTATAGAGTTAAAAAAGTAAAATTCTTTAATTTATTTAATGCTTTCTCAACATTATTGGAGATTATTATATGATTTATCTCCATAGGTCTGGTAATACAGTTTTTATATTAATAAATTCCTAATATTGAACCATTGTTGCATTTTTAGAATAAATGTACTATTTATGCACTATTTCTAGAATAAAATTACTAGGAAGAGTTGCTGCTGTTACAGTTGTTCTCCTCTAGTTATGGTCAGATTTTATCACCTATGCTGAGTTCAGGATTCTGAATACTCTCAGGGACTTTTTTTTTAAAATTTATTTTAATTAATTATTTTTTTCTCAGGGACTTTTTAAGATATGTCCAAGTATAAATTTGAGAGTCAAACTGAGAAGAAATTTTCTGTTATTAGGACTTCTTTCCCCCCATACAAATAAGGGTTTATCATTTGTGTTTTCTTATGCTTCACAAAATGCATCTGAATATTGGTCACATGTTTTTCTTCTTTGACTTGACTGTTTGCAATAAACATCTGGGTTTATTTTTATTTTTTTTTTTAAAGATTTTATTTATTTATTCATGAGAGACAGAGAGAGAGAGAGAGAGAGAGAGAGAGAGAGAAGCAGGCTCCCAAGGAGCAGGGAGCCCGATGTGGGACTCGATCCCAGGACCCTGGGATCATGACCTGAGCTGAAGGCAGACGCTTAACCATCTGAGCCACCCAGGTGCCCTAAACATCTGGGTTTAATTTTTATCCTTGATTTCAGATCATACATATCTAAGGTTTTTAAATAGTCACTTGTGGTTTATCCAGAGGTAACAATGATTTTATGATTTCTTACCTCTTGAAGTAGTAGGATTTTCTAGTTTTTATTTTCTCTGTATTTAGACTGATTTATTAAATCCAAGGAACTGCCAGTAGAATCTAATAGGTAATAAACTGTATCTTCTGACCTTGCTCAGTACTTTAACTTTCTCCTTCAAAATGAAATTCCACTTTTTTTCATTCCTGATAATATTAACTACATCTTCTCTGTTTATTCCTTTGTAGACATACTGAACTCTTTGTTGTTCTTGAACAATCCAGGTATCCCCCTCCTTAGGACTTTGGTGCTTCTGTTCCCTTTGCCTAGAATGCTCTCTCTGGTTAATATCTTCCTGGCTTTATCCCTTACCTTCTTTAAGTCTTTGCTCAAATGTTACCTCATAAGTCAGGCCCCACCCTGACTTTCTTATTTAAAATTATAACCCACCTCTGTATTTGTGATCTTCCTTTTCCTGCTCTAGTTTTCATAGCACTTCGCATCTTTTAGTATTCTTTATAATTTAGGTATTTATTAGGTTTCTGTTCCCCCCATCCTTTCTAAAATATAAACTATTCAAAGTCAGGAATTTTTCCAGTTTTTAAAAAGTAATACATAAAAATATATATACGTATATATATATGTGTGTGTGTGTGTATATATATATATTTATATTTTAAACTGATATATCTACAGTGCCTAAAACAATACCTGACTCACAGGAACTCAAATATTTGCTGGATGAATGAATAAACTATCTTGAGGAGGTCTTATTTTTAAAGAACTCCCATTTAGGGTCAGAATAATCCCATACGATGTGCAAAGAATGGTAAATGATCCTTTAACTTATGAAATTAATTAATTTAGACTATTTTTCTCCCTCCAGATTCATCGAAGCAAGAACAAATGGAAATTCTATTTGAAAGATGGTGTTATGTGTTTTGGAGGGAGAGACTATGTATTTGCAAAAGCCATTGGTGATGCAGAGTGGTAAAACTTGAGTTCGATACACCATAAACATCAGTGGGACTATATTACATATTGTGAAACTTATTTTTATTTTAAATATAGTCCAGTACAGAGCTGCTCAAATTTTTAGTTCACTGTATGGAACTTAATAAAACAATAATTCAGATGCAGATACAAATATCCAATTTTATATTTCATTTGTTGTTTTAATGGGGTTTCTTTTTTTAAAAGCCCTCATTATTAATAGCATTACGAAGCATAAATGAATCGCATGTGATGGAACATGAAGAAATGTTATGGTTCTTTAATCTTGAGGTAAAATTTAAATCAGACTCCAATTCACCTTCATGGTAAGGTCGGTATCAGTTATTAGATCGGGGCTGGTGTCCTCCCATCTCTCCCCAAACCATGTTACAACAGATCCTGGAGAGTTTTGTAGTTAGAGGGATATTCAAGAAGCCTTCTCTAGGTTTTCAGTCTACACTGATCACTAGTGATAGGCTGACCTTGCAAGCCGAAGTGGTCCCTTGGAAGCAGATGTCTGTTGAAACCAAATTGTACTTGAACATGGAAATCTGTGTTGAGCCCAGGATCCCTGGAGCTAAGGATCAGCCTCTCTAGGTTTAGCATGTGACTGGGCCATTCTTCTTCATATTCTGCTATCTCCCTGAGAATTGTGAGGAAGTGGTTAGGTTCCCATTCTATTTCTTGAAATTTTAGACTTCTTTTTAGTCCTGGTGGGTTTTTCCTTCATCTGTCATTTTTTTCTGTTTTTCTTAACAGTGGAAGATTCCTTTGCAGACTCTTTCCCCTGAAAGACGCCATCTCTTTTCCTTTGCCCTCACAGGGAATTCCCTCACTGAATTGAGATTTTCTAAAGCAAAAGTTAAGAAGAGATGTTCTTTTCAGGAATCTTCTGTTTTGGCTAGGCAATCTCATTTGACACAGGAATAGCTAGATAACTGTCTTAAAATCAGGAAGAGAAAACAGAGTGCAAAACACAAATAGCTCTCATTTTCCTGCAGCAATAAAAACAAATTAATATCCCAGTAAGCTGTTCTGTACTACTTTTTGCCTTAGTAGATTCAAATTCATCAAGGGAACATTTTCCCTATCATTCTGCTTCTCTTAACAGGTAGAGTAAACATGGTCTCTAAGATCCTACTTTCAGCCCTGAATGGTGTTCTCTAGGATGGTAACTCTCATAGAAAAAACAGTGCTGAGATGAGTGGGTTATGGTCTCAGAAAGCTCCCCAAGGATTGGATACCTCGGTTTGGCTGGTCACGAGACGAATTCCTCATTTCTTTTTTTTTAATTTAATAGTTTGTTTTTATACAACCTTTTTTTTTTTAAGTAGGCTCCATGCCCAAAGTGGGGCTTGAACTGATGATCCTGAGATCAAGAGTTGCATGTTCTACCGACTGAGCCAGCCAGGTGCCCTTAATTCCTCATTTCTTTTTCAGAGACAACCCCATTTGGAGAATTTAATTTATTCCAGTACTTGTCCTGTCCTACCCAAGGGACTCAGCTACTAGTAGATCTTTCCAAAATCTGGATTAATCTCTTCTGGGCCTTGGACAACATTTGTGGGGTACTGTCTTTGGCCTAAAGTTGGCAGCTGCAAGAGGATTCAGTTAATACTAGTGAATGTGCTGCTCTCCTAACCGGATTCCCCAGCTATGCCCTCTTCATCCTCAGAGTAATTATCCTTTTCCCTATGACCCCCACTGTCCCAGATCCTTGTCTGGTTTTTGAGAACTTCCAGGAGCTATGGGTCCCCTTAATGAATGTTGTCCTTCATGAAATGTCCATCTTTTCTACACAGAAGGCAAAAGACGACACTTACTTCTTGTGTTTATTCTTAAAATGTACCTCATCCAGGACTGAAGAGTATACTTTCTAGTGTTGTTCTTGCTTTCTTCCTCTCAGTGTTGCCCAGTCATTCTGTATTTGTCCTAAGCAAACCTTACTGCAAATTAAGGGCTGAATTTATTGAGAAGGTGCATTCACTTGGGTGTTGGGTTTTAATGTATTGATTCAAATGTTCGGCAGAGGCAGTAACAGGTGTTTCTAAAATTCCTTACCTCTTACCCACTGTGGATTTTAAAATCTCACTTTGCTTCAGTGATTTTTTAAAATGGCATATCACAAATACTATTATATTAGTTCTCTTTATTTATGTGGTCCTCTTTTTTTATCAGAGAAAAATGTCATACTTGTTCCATTTGTGTGTCTGTGTGCCTTCATGCCCCTGATCTTTTAGAATTGCAAAAAATCAATTTAAAAACTAAGCTTACCACAAAATAAAATAAAGCCAACAATAATCTTGGCATGCTCATATAAATGATAATTTTGGCAGTGGCTGCAGAGAGAATTAAGAGAGTCTCCAAATTATTTTGGATCTGGTGCCCTTTTATTAGTTTCAAATAACACCAGAAAAAAATTCCTACTTCCTGAAAAGTTGTCAAAACCAGAGGTTTTGAAAATGTTTTGGCTACTATTTACACTAAAAAAGTAACCAGTATATGTTTGCATGTACATAGATACACATAATACGAGTTAAATAAAAGTTTTGGAAAATCATGCTTACCTCTAGCACACGATGGCCTTCTATATATTCTATTTGATTTTGTTCTGTTGCATTAAAAATTAATGGTCTTGAGCTATAAATTGATATCACTACCCACTGATGGGTCATGACTCATAAAGTATTTTCAACTCGTGCTAAAGAAAGCAAGACAAGTGCATTTTAAAAGAAAAAATTATTCTATAAACCTTATAAGGTGGTGTTTGAGACTTGGCTTTGATATGGTATTACTTTTAATTTCAGAAACCCTTCATCATGTCCAAGTTGAGCATTTCTTTTTGTATGTTATAACAAAATTCCATAAGGTAGGTTGTAAATACAGTACCTTGGCAAATGTCATCCTGCGCCCTTTTATAGGCAGAGAAAGTGTCTCTATTATAGAGGTTACAGTTTGCTGTGTTAAATGAAATTTGTGAAAGTATCATGTATCCTAATTCCTTTTTTTTTTTTTTTTTAAAGATTTTATTTATTTATTTGAGAGAGAGTGAGAGAATGAGAGAGAGAACATGAGAGGGGGGAGGGTCAGAGGGAGAAGCAGACTCCCTGCCAAGCAGGGAGCCTGATGTGGGGCTCGATCCTGGGACTCCAGGATCGTGACCTGAGCCGAAGGCAGTCGTTTAACCAACTGAGCCACCCAGGCGCCCCTCATGTATCCTAATTCCTATTTCAAACTTTTTCTCATGCTTGCATCCTACAGTGCTTTCTTACATACTTTCCGCCTCTCCCTACAGTCTAAGAAGATCTTGCTGAATTTGCACAGTTAGTCTCTTAGGGGCTGACTGATTGACCTTGCCTAGAATACTTCTTTACCTGTTTTATTCAGTGTGCTATAATATGTGTTACTAATCATCTGTACAGCTCAGACTCCACAGGGCAATGAGGTTCCAAGTCTGGCTGAGGCACTCAGTTTCAGTAATTTTAGTTGTGTAGGAAAATGAGTATCTTTAGAATGAATAGCAACAGTTAATTGGGGTGGTAAGCAGGGGAATTTAGTGGGAATTTTCTTTTGATTCCTGTTATTAGGTTAATATTATGCTGTTTTCATGTAAATATACTGTAATATGCCACATGGGAACTTTGTGATTTATAACTAGAAAACTAAATTATAAATAGGAAGGCTATGGTAATAACTCTTAGGAAGAAATTCAATATTAATAAAAAATATTGCACATTTCAAAGAAGAGATTATTCCAATTAGGAACACATTTATTGAAATCTTTGTGACATAAAGATTCTTAATTTACATGTGGACTTAATACATTTTTGAGGAAACTAAAACCAGGCCCTTTATAGCAAATGTTAGGAATGGAGGACATAGTAACTTTTAAAAAGATTTTGTAAGTTTAGCTGAGTGATTCTTTTCTTTCTTTTTTTAAAGATTTTATTTATTTATTTGACAGAGACACAGCGAGAGAGGGAACACAAATGTGGGGGAGGGTGGGTGTGGGAGAGGGAGAAGCAGGCTTCCCGCCGAGCAGGGAGCCCAATGTGGGGCTTGATCCCAGGACCCGGGCCATGACCTGAGCCGAAGGCAGACGCTTAAAGACCGAGCCACCCAGGAGCCCCTAGATGAGTGATTCTTGCTGATTAATCTTTCTTCGTCATTTTGCAAACTGCCAGTGATAATATCGAACATGGTAAAGAAAAACAAAAACAAAAACCCACAAGATAGAAATGAAATTTCCTGAGCATTTGATGTTTTTATCATTTATGTATGAAGGATTACACAGATTAAGAATATACAAGACCATCTCATGAGGGAAATACTTCTTCATAAGGATTGGTCTTATATTTTAGTTATAAAAGGGAATCAGCTGAAAAAATTATTAATCACCTACTATATATAAGACTTGAGGATAGATATAGTGGGAGAAATCAAGTAAAAGAAATGAGTTTATCACAAAAGAAATTTCTAAGATAGGTGAAATAAGAGGTATATGTGTAAGGATAATAACACCCAGTGTGTAGCATAAAAGACAGATAGATGAGTGATAGGGATGAAAAGGCAAAAGAAGTCCAGAGAGATTGTTGTGGGTCACATATTTATTATTTATGCCTTTGTATTTCAGGTAAAGGAGGTGTCTTAAATTCAGTAGATTAGGGAGGAGGTGGATTAGGAGAGCTTGGGAACAAAGCTAGACCTGTGGCTGGGGTGCAGGAGGAGGACAGGTAAGGAAGAAGGTGTTCTGGATGGTAACAGTGGCAAGGACATCAGAAGAGAGATGCGTGGGGCATGGTTATCAGGATTTTGGCATGTATGTGATAGGATGAAATAGGATTTTAGGAAGATTAATCAGTGGTGAGTATGAGAGTGTAGACGTGGCAAAGATTGGATATGAATAAAAATGAGGGAGATATGATAGGACTTCTGAGGTAAGGGGGAATGGCCTGAAAAGACGGTGTGTCAGCAGGAATGCAAAATAAAGACTTGATACAGAAGACATTCAAAGACACTCAACAACTGGTAGGTCTTCAGGAATGAAAGGATATGAGGATGAGGGAGATAGTAAACTATAAGTCTATGTTGAAACTTAGAAAAATCAGTATTTGTGGATAAGGCCACAAAAGTTATTTTCAGAGGATATATACAAGTACTTTGGCTCAAACAATATTTAAGAAGACATAATTTAAATAGAATTTCTCTGCAAGGATATATTTTACTTTTTTTGACTTTCTGCTTTTTTGCTTATTTAGTTGTTTTGGTTCTGGGACTTATGAATTAATCAAAAAGTTTATTATGAATTAATCAAAAAGTTTATTATGTATGTATATAAGAACATGACTAATTAGTATTCTTTCATATCACTGAGACAACTTCTAGAACACTAGCTTACCAGAGAGGATTGCATCTGAGTAAAGAGAAGTAACTAGTTCTAACTAAGTAGAAAAGTCAGAAATGTGAAAAACATACAGAGAAAAGAGATACTTTGTAATGCTTATGATCTTTTATGGGCTATTTTGAATCACTTTGCACAGTGGCATAAAGGTGGAAGGCAGATTAAATACAGAGTCTAGTTGTGACTATACATTTATTTAATAAAATGTTGAAGGAGAGCTAAAAACTGGAAATAGCCCAGATTTCCATCAGTAGGAAAATGGAAAACAGTGTTAGAGCCCTACAACTCAGCAATGAATTGGAATAAAAATATTTTTATAAAATACCACAATGATTCAAGCAATAGCCTGGATGAATAGCAAAAACATTGTGTTGAATTAGAGAAGGCTTACACAAGAGTATATATTGTATGATTCTATTTATATGAAGTTTTAGAACAGGCAAAACTAATCTATGGGGGAAAAATCAGAACCATTGTTACCTTTGGGGGGTGGGAGTGAGCGGTTAATTAGGAAGGGGCATGAGGGAATTTTCTGAGGGCGATAGAGTTCTATGTCTTCATAGAGGTTTGGGGTCGCATGGATATATGAATTTCTCAAAACTCATTAAATGGTATGTTTAGTATTTGTCCATGTAAGTCTTACCTAAAATGTAAAATATTGAGCCTTGGTTAGTGATAAGCATGCTTGAAGTGTTTAGAGCTGATGAGTACTGATGTCTGCAACTTGCTTTATTTTTTAATTTCTAATTTTTTTTTTGCTTTCAAAATTTTTAATTTTAATAGACTTGTCAGGGTAGTTTTATTTATTTATTTATTTATTTATTTATTTATTTATTTATTTATTTATTTTATTATGTTATGTTAATCACCATACATTACATCATTAGTTTTTGATGTAGTGTTCCATGATTCATTGTTTGCATATAACACCCAGTGCTCCATGCAGTACGTGCCCTCTTTAATACCCATCACCAGGCTAACACATCCCCCCCACCCCCCTCCCCTCTGGAACCCTCAGTTTGTTTCTCAGAGTTGTCAGGGTAGTTTTAGGTTCAGAGCAAGATTGAGTGGAAGGTACAGAGATTTCCCATTTACTTACTCACCCTGCCACACAACACACAGCCTCCCCCATTATCAATATCCCCTACTAGGGTGGTACATACACTATGACTGATGAATGTACATTGACTCCTCAGAGTCTGTAGTTTATGTAAGAGCTCACTCTTGGTGTACATTCTATAGATCTGGAAAAATATATAATGATATGTATCCACCATTATAGTATCATACAGAGTATTTTAAAATTAAAAAAATTTTTTAAGATTTTATTTATTTATTTGACAGAGACACAGTAAGAGAGGGAACACAAGCAGGGGGAGTGGGAGAGGGAGAAGCAGGCCTCCCGCAGAGCAGGGAACCCGATGTGGGGCTCAATCCCAGGACCCTGGGATCATGACCTGAGTCGAAGACAGACACTTAATGACTGAGCCACCCAGGCGCCCCTTAAATTTTAGAATTTTTAATTGAAATATAGTTGACCCTATAACATTGTGTTAGTTTCAAGTGTAAAACAATGATTTGACAACTATATATATTGCAAGATGCTTACCACAATGTGTAGTTACCATCTGTCACCATACTAATTTACTAAAATATTATTGACTATATTCTCTATGTTGTACTTTTCATCCCTGTGACATATTTATTTTATAACTGGAAATTTGTACCTTTTAATCCTCTTTACCTATTTTGTCTGTCCTCCTACTCTTCTCTCCCCTGGCAACAACCAATTTGTTCTTTGTATTTATGAGGAAGTTTTTGTTTGTTTTGGTTTTTAGGTTCTACATGTAAGTGAAATCATATAGTATTTCTTTCTCTGTCTGACTTATTTCACTTACACCCTCTAGGTCCATCCATTCAAGATTGGCAAGATTTCACTCTTTTTTTATGAATGAATAGTATTTCAGTGTGTGTGTGTGTGCGTGTGTGTGTGTATGTATGTATGTGTATATATTTTCCAAACCTTCTTTATCCATTCATCCGTCTATGGACCCTTGGGTTGCTTCCCATATCTTGGCTCTTGTAAGTAATGCTGCAATAAACAGGGGTCATATATCTTTTCGAATTAGTGTTTTGGGTTTGTTTGTTTGTTTTGGACAAATACCCAGAAGTGGAATTATTGGGTTGTATGATATTTCTATTTTGATTATTTTGAGGAACCTCCATACTCTTTCCCATAATGGCTGCACTAATTTACATTCCCACCAACAGTGCGTAAGTGTTCCCTTTTCTCCACATCCTTACCAACACTTGTTATTTCTTTTCTTTTCAAGTCCAGCCATTCTCACAGGTGTAAAGTGATATCCCATTGTGGTTTTCATTTGCATTTTCCTGATGATGAGTGATGTTGAGCATCTTTTCATGTGTCTGTTGGCCATCTGTAGGTCTTAGAAAAATGTCTATTCAGAGAGTGGATTCTATGTAGAGGGACTCCATCTCTAGAGAAGGAACAGCCCCATCTTTGCCCATTTTTAAATCAGATTATTTGATATTTTGGTGTTGAGTTGTATGAGTTCTTTATGTATATTTGGATATCAGTGCCTTATCAGATATGTTATTTGCATGTATCTTCTCCTGTTTACCAGATTGGTTGCCTTTTTGTTTGGTTGATAATGTCCTTAGCTGTGCAAAAGCTTTTTATTTTGGTATAGTCCCAATAGTTTATTTTTGCTTTTGCCTTCCTTGCCTGAGGAGACTATCTAGAAAAATGTTGCTAAGGCTGATGTCAAATAAATTACAGCCTATATTTTCTTCTAGAGGTTTCATGGGAGAAACTACATTTTAATTTTAATTTTAACTTAGCTGCATGTGGCTAGTGGCCACCAGATTGGACAGTGAATCCCTGAAGGGTGTTTTTCAAACTATGTGAGGAAAAGGACCAGTTATTTTAAATGTCAAATCTGTTATGGACTAATATTTTTATAAAATGCAATAAAAATCACTACAAAGATGAAATGAAAAAAACCTCCCAAGATATGTAAAATACCACCTCATTTAGAAAATTTTAGATTCAACAGACATTAAATTACTATGTCAAAATTGCTAGAAATGTTTCTAAACACTCTCAACATCTGTATTTTATGTCATTATGTACCAATGACAAATAATTTTTAGACTGGCAATGGTCATGGACAACACTTGGAGTTAGGTAGCTATCTCTCTTTTGCCCAGTGTGCCTAAGAATAAATAATTTCCTAAAACCAAGTCTTTGTTAAAATTATTAGTACAGATCATTTTTTATATTTTTAAGCACAATTCAATAATCTGGTTACTGATAAAACAGTTAACACTCTTTATTAGCAAGTCTTGTCTGGGACATCGTATATTGACACTGCAAAGGAGACAACTTCAGGGTGGACTGAGAAGGCTTATTTGATCCAGTAAAGCCATATTTGCAGTTGGAGGTATAAGCCACAAAATCCTTCCTTCTATACAGTTCAGCCCGACGTTTACAGCAGCCAAATTTGCTCAGCAACAGAAAGAAATCTCTTTGGAATGCCTTTGTGAAAATTGCATACAGAAATGGATTGGCACAAGAATTGACAGGATAAAAAAGAACCAGTAAAACTTTAGAGTTGGTTACTGTGATAAGGGGCACTTTGAAGGCAGCTGAGATGGCAAAAAAAGAGATTGGTGCCATGCAAGTGAAATCAGTGAAGATGAGGACCGCCATTTTCTTGGCAATCTTTGTATCTTTGTTGGTAGTCATTAGCTCTGGATTTTGAACTGCAAAATAAATTTTAATGTAGCAAGCACAAATGATGATGAAGGCCACCACATTGAGTATCAGGATGGTTAATATGTAGACTTGTGAGAGAGTGGTTTCCACATCCATGGGGAGGCAAATGCTGACCTTCATGTAATTGCTGACACCCACAAGGGGCAAAGTGGCAATTAGAGTAGAAAAGAACCATCCTCCAAGCATGATCGGAATGGCGTGTCTTAAACGTAGCTTTTGATCCAGCTGAAGAGCATAGGTGATGGTGTGCCATCTTTCTAGTGTGATAACCGTGAGGGTGTAGACAGAAAGCTCACTTGAAAATACAGTGAAAAAGCCAGCTGCACTACATCCCCTCCCTGTCTGCCAGTCTATGGCATGGTTATAATACTGGCCTTTGGTTTGGGAATCAACTGAGGCAATGAGCAGCAGGTAGAGCCCCATGCAAAAGTCTGCAAAGGAGAGATTGCACATGAGAAAACGGGGCACTGTCAGTTTATAACGACTAGTCAGGAGAACAAAAAGAACAGTCACATTTCCCATGATGGCTAGGATATTAATCAGCCAAATCAGGACTCTAAGGAAGTCATAGCCCATAATATCTTCACAGGGATTAAAAGCATCTGGTTCAGGAGCACATCGGAGTGTCTTGGGTGAGCAGAAACCATAGTCATAATCCCAGTCACTCAGTTCACTCTCAGCAAAGATGGCAGAATAACTGTAAGAAGAATATTTTGTCTCAATGTAAACTCAAGAGATTTTCTATGATTCTGTATATTAAAAAAAATGGAAGAATAATCCTTAGGGTTTTTTAAATCCTATGAAACAAAAGGAAACAAAGCCACAACAGCCTCAGTCTTAGGTTTATTTGTTAAATTATCTGAGAACTCCAAATTGATATAGGAATTCCTTAAGGGAATATATATGTATGTATATCATTGATGCAAAGGCTTAATGAAGCTGTTTACAGAGGATGATTTTTCTTTGGAAAACAAACTTAAAGACACAGTATATGCTTGCTATGTCTAAAAGAATCCTTTCTTGGCATTTTCTTAGGTATTTATTTCATTTACTTGCCAACTAAACTGCTATCAAGCCATGTGTCTATAGTAGAACACAAATGGGATTGGAAGGCTCACCCTGCTGAAGGCTCACCGCTACCGGTAGACTAGCTTGCACATTGGTCTCTGGCTAATCACATAGCCCAGGTGAGAAGTGGAAAGCAAGGATGGACTACTGGAAACCTAGCAGAAGATGAATATAGACATGGACAACAGGGAGAAATGTCTGCTTTGGGGGAAATAGGGACAATAGATATTCCTTAGGGGTATGAATCAAATTCAGAGAGTGGAATGAAGAGGAACTCCATCTCTAGTGAAGGAGCAGCCCCACCTCTGGCACTCCCTTCCTCCCAAGCCCACTGCTACTAATTAAGTTCAGGTTTTCATCCTCTCTTACAAGACAGTTACATTAGTTTTCCCCCAGCATCCTTCCCCAATTTTAGCCCTCTTCCAGTCCATCTGTACCTTCCTCCTGGAATGGCTTTTCTTAAGTACAAATCTATTCAAACTTTTGCTAGGTTCTCAATGGCTATGGGATAAAATCCAGACTCCTTGTGATGACCTCCAAGTCCTAAATGATCTGGGTTCTGCCTCTTCCTCCAGTCTCATTTCCGAGAACAAAGCTGACTGGGTTCCAGTCTTCATAGGCTGTGTAAATCTGGGTGGGAGAGTTACTATCTCAGTGCCTTAATCTCTTCATTTGCCAAATAGATCTACGAATCATACTTCCCTTGTTAGTGTTGTGCTAAGGATTAACTGTGTTAACACCTATAGAATGTTTAGAATAATGCCTGACACATATTAAGGGTTCAGTGACTGTTAGGGATTCTTATAATGATCTCTTGCACATCCCTCATGCAACTTTCCCTCAGTTACATGAAATGACTTGTGGCTTTCAGAATCTACTCTTTCATCCCTCTGTCTTTGTATGTGCCGTTTCTTCTTCCCTTCCTCTCCTTATCTCTCTGGTGAATTCGTCCTCATCCTTAAAGGTAAGCTCCTCTTTGAAGCCTTTCTTGTTTCTACACCTCCAAGGAGTTTATCACTCCTTCTGCCATGGCTGCACTTAAGGACTATTGTCATTATCAAACTGTACTGCCGTTGTGTGATGATGCGTGTGTTCTTTAATAATCCGTGAAGCTATTCTTTAATAGCTTTGAAGGCAGGGGACTAGGTCTTATTTATTTCTGAACTCTCAGTGCCTCACACAGTTTTGGCTCAGAGTATCCATTCAATAAATGCTTGAGGAATGAGTAAACCAGGGTGATCCTGGCTCTGAGAGGAATTGAAAGGATATAGGGACAACAAGTGTGTACAGTATGATGCATGTAGGCTCAACAAATTTTCTCTTTGCTAGGTCTGCTAATATAATCTTGGGAGCTGGAGGAATGGGCATAATTTTTCTGTCAGGGCCATCACAAATATGTATTTTACCTTAGGGTTTCTCACCCTTTAAAAGAGTATTTTTCTCTATTCTCAAAACTTAGCTTCTCACGTTCCAAACAAGGAAGTGTGAACTTGATTCTGTGAGTGGATGAAATGATATATTTGAGCAATACAATTACTGAAGGGAAATAACACAGATTAAAAAAGGAATGAAAAGAAATCTATGATCTGTGAATTCCAAAATGGTGCTAGAAATTCTTAGAAACCATTTTGGGACTAGTGAAGGATTGCTGCTCTGCATAGAAGATTGCACAGGAACCTTACCTGCTTTATTACTAAATACAGGTGCATTTGTTTATCCTCATCTCATGCCCATTAATAGAATTACCTGGTTTTTTTTTTTAATCTTTAAAGGGATGTGGTGGTTATAAAAATGATTAAAGAAAATAGTTTATTTCTTTGCATTAGAGAGGTTCTGAAAGACAATCTTACTGAACCCCTCATTTTATTGGTGAGGAATCCAAGGTTAAAGGAGGTAGGTGATTAGCCTAAAGTCCCTCAGCACTAGGCTGTAGTGGTAGCATTAGGTCTTCATACCCCTAGTGCAGGGGCCTTTCCTCTATGTCACTGTCTCTAGGTCAGTGCTTTTCTCCAGCCCTGCGTTCGCCCCCCCGCTCAGTGGGGAGCCTGCTTCTCCCTCTCCCTCTGCCTTTCCCCTGTGCTCATGCTCTCTCTCTCAAATAAATAAATACCATCTTAAAAAAAAAACTACTTTAGCTGCTACTAATAAAACTATGTCAGAAACACTAATTCGAAGCTTCTAAAAATTCTGCCATGATTTCTGAATAAATTTGTGTTAATAAGAGGTCAAACATGTTCTCTCTCCTCTGGTCCTTTGCCCTTTTTTTTTTTTTTTCCCCTATTGGGCATATGTCTAGCAATTTTTCTCTTTCGTGATTTGTCTTTAGACCAAATACCTACCTGCTGCTACTTACATTTGTGTCCTGGGACGGCTCCTGAGGGCAGCAGCATGCTTATTGACAAAACCCAGCAGGGAGCTGTCTCTAGTACTGAAGGGTATGAATGGACTTGTCTAGGCCTACAACACTGAGTCAGAGGAAGGAGAGGCTACTCCAATCACAATGAACAAAGACAGGAGGAAAGATTGGGACTGTAGGAGAAAGATGGGGCCAGCTGTAACAGCAAGGGCACTGATATCTTGGCGAGAGTAGGTAAGGATTAGTGGCTGGCTGTAGAATTTCTAAACTCCAGGGATTTAGGAATAGCAAGGTAGGAAGGGGGGGGAAGGGGGCCTCATAGGGAGCACATTCTTTTTACCTAGATTATGTACTAATTTCACATAGTTTTGGGGATGCTGGAGATTAGGGGATTTGTTTTAAAGTAGTGTTAGTATAGCAAACTCAAGATTGTAGCCTTATTTGGGAAGGCTTGTGGCGGGGCTGATGAGGATTATTGAGAGTGGGCTAAAGTCTCCCGTCCCCACAAACTACCCCTTGATGCTACCGTTGACTATAGCCAGAAGTGTTTCCTGTTGAGGAAAAAAGCCATAGGTTACAAAAGAGTTACAGGGAAGGTGACTGACAGAATATCGAGACAAGAGCAGGAATGATGAGGAAAAGGAACATTGGAATACACTTGGTGTTGGACCTAAATGAAAGAGAGAAGAAGGATACAGAGTATATTTCTAATGTACCCCAGTGCTGTGACATTCTTTAATAACTCCCTTCACTCTCATGGTTCTGAGAGCCAAATGATATTCCTGCTGCCCCTTACAGATGAGGAAAAAGGTCTCAAAAAAGCTAGGTATTGTCTAGGGATACCCATTGTTACAGGAACATCACTGCCAAGGATTCATGTCCAACTCGGAGAAGCCCCAAAGCCCAGGGTCCTTCCATCATACCACCCTGCTGCCTCTATATAACTTGCAGATTGATGGGAAAAAAACAAGAGAAAAGAAAAAAAGATGAAGAGGGGATGGAGAATGGTAAGGTGTCTTAGAAGGGCATCTGGTTTTGTAGCCTGAAGGACACATGGGGGGAAATAATAAGATTTATAAATCACAGTAAATGTGTCATTGGGACACTGGGATTATCTTTTGAGGCATGCCCTTTTACATTTGAATGTATGTGAAATGCCAAGGCTGCCAGGAAAAATGTTAAAAAAAAAAATCAGTAGAATAGAAATGGAGCTCCCATGCAGTGTATATTAGTGAGAGCATTGAGGTTGAATAATTTGAAGCTCCAGAGCATAGTGGTCAAGGTGGCCAGAGTCTTTCTGAAGGAAAGTGGCTACTTCTAGAAGCTGTATCTGCAATAATGTTAATCTTTGTTGACCACTGACTAGTGAAAATTCCTACAAATGAAGCCGTCATTTAAACAAGCCCTGAGTGACTTCAAAATACCTGTAAATAAAATTTTAATTTCTGAGGATCATTTAACTGTAGAATGAACATGTAGATACATTTTTTTAGAGTTTTTTTTTTTTTTAACCAGTTAAAAGAGATGTCTGATCAACTGGATGCCACTTGCAAAGAAAAAAAATTCCCATTTTAAATCTATTAAAAAGTGCTTTGCAAACATCCCCCCAGTGAAGACTTTTATCAGAAGAAAACCACTGGCACTGATAATAAGGTGCATATAGAATGAGACATGGCTTCCTGAATTTCTTTGCATGCAAATACTTACAGCGTTTCATTATTTGGTCTCCTTGCTGTGCTTTCACATTGTTTGGAAAAGTTTTCAAAAATGGAAAATGAAAAATTCTGCCTGAAAGAAAAGAGGTTTAAAAAAAAAGCAGTTGGGCTTTTGGTCTTTAAACTAAACATGATCATGTCTATTTATGCTTTGTTCATCCAAATTCTTTACCTATTATACCAGTCATGTTCTGCACCATTGTCCTAACTGAAACATTTACTGGGGAGAGAGTAAAGGCTTCAGAATTGTCATTAGAGTGCTTCCAGCTTAGATAAAATGCTCCTGAATGCTAAATGTTTTGTGTGGGCTCTAGAGACAAAAAAGCCTAAATCGGTCATGTAGAATCATGGATTTTTCACTGCTTATTAAAAACTACCTTTATGGTATATTAGGGTTTGCTCCTTACCACTCTCCTTACCACATTGTTCTTGATGAACAAATAACCATTCAGAATTCATGGCTTCGAATCCTAGCTGGGAAATCTGTTTTGTAAGGATTTGAAGATACTGGACTTCACATTATGATGTGAGTTTTCTACCTTTTTTCCTTATGTGCAGAAGTATATGTGGGTGCTCCCTACTCCTCCATTGTTCCAAGAAGTTTAGCCTAATGGAAAGGAGAGAAGTATCAAGATATTAAAGGAGACTTGTACTTATATTCCTAAGATGAGACCAAAGGGAGGCACACAGGAAACTGGATGAAGAAATAGAAGGAAAGAGAAAAGGTGGTGAGAAACTCAACCTTTCCCAAGGAGGAAGGAGATACGAGGCAACTGAGACTAGAAATTTCTATCTATTCTTCTCCAATATTAACAAGACAATTCCTTGTACAAATAACTTTGTATACAAAGCAGGAAGGTGGATAATATAGCAGAACTATTTGACCTACTGGACACACTTTCAAAAATTAATCAGCTTGTTATTTTGGGTCAGGCTTATAAGTCCTCAAATTTGGATCAAAGTATGCGTGTGTGTGTGTGTGTGTGTGTGTGTGTGTGTGTGTTTGATGCTAGCTCCATATCTGACTCTTAGAGATACTATGTGTGAACCAGTCTATAGTTAACAGGAAATGTGGTTGTTCTTAGCCTTCAGCTCATAGCACTGGATTCCATTTACTCTTTTTTTGCAATTTTAATCATAGATACCAAGGAGGTCTTTGGGGCCATCTGCCTAGGCAGCTGTGTGTGTTATCCAGGCCCAGCAGCTGCAGGGCAGAGGGGTGGCTCAGAGTTTGCATCAACATTCCACTGGCCCAGCTTCAGGCTCTCCAGCCTTACTAGCATCCAAGGTTTCAAGCTTTGTGGAGACAGAGGGAGTCAGTTAAACCTTGTAATCCCAAGCAAGACACCCTCTGTGTGACTATATTCCCATTGCACTTTGATACTGGCCTACAACTGCATAAGCCTGTCCTCCCCTTTTTTACCCAGAGGCTGTCTCTTTCATTTGCTGGAATAAAAAGCCCTTGAACAACTGTTTTTACATGTCAGTAATTTCAGAAGGGATGTGACCACTTTGCCTCCAAAGTTGAGGTGTCCAGAATCAGCTTTCTCATAAACCACTGTCTGTATTGTTCTTCAAATTAGTCTCTCACCAGCTTTGCTCACCTCCAAGCCATCTCCAGAGGTGCCGGAGTGTTATTTTACAAAAGCAAATCTGAGTAATTTTGCTTTGAGTTCTTCAGTGTTTCCCCATCCTCTGAACAACCTGGCCCGGCACTCAGAGCCCATCACAATACACCTCTCCCTGTTTCCTCTGTGTACCAACAAAGCATCTTGCTCCAGTTTTCCCAAAGGACTTCCATCCTTTGTCTCTTGCCTTTGTGCCTTCACACCAGCTACTTTGTCTTCTTGGCATGGTTTCACTCACTCTTCCCTAGCCAACCCCTACCCCTTCTCCAAAGCTCAGCAGAAGTCACTTCCTCAGGGAGCCTTCTGTAAGTCCTATTGCTGTTTAGAAGCTCTTCTTCTGTGCTCCCAGAACATTCTGTTCTGTTCTCAGCTCTATCATTACCCTTGCTGTATTGTACTTAAACATTGGTCTCTTGTGTGTTGCCCCCAAACAGCTGTTTGTGACTCTCGGAGGGTGGGATGAGCTCTTAGTTATCTTTGTATCTTCAGATTTTTGTACAGTTTAGAAATAAGTGCTCAGTTAATATTCTTTGAAGGTCAGTTAATGGTGTATGGCTCTCTGAGTGCTTTGTCTTCTTTTTGGTTACCTCAAAACTTCAGATAGCACTTCATGCACCTCTGCAAGGCACAAAGTAGATGTACAATAATACATGTTGGTTGACTCATTATAAATAGGTGGATTCCAAACAAAGACAGCAGCATCTTAGTGTCACTCTTCTAGCACCTCATCTAATTAATTGAGAACATCTTAGCCTGCATAATAACACTTCTGGGCAAATGTTTTCACAGCTGTGAGTTGTGACCCATTAGTGGGTCATGAAAACAGTGGAGTGCATCAAGACTAGTATTAAAAACACAAACACACGTGGAATAAAATAGAGTAAAATAGACAAGAAAAACGTGCACATCACACATGTAAAAAAGTTTTGTTACCTATGTGACATGTATAGTGGTTTGCGATGTAAAAAAAGATATTAGTATGTATCTCCGTCAAAAAGAAGTCTGGAAAACAATCTTTAAAGAAAGAATGAAATCCTGCACATGCTGTCCTTCCATTCTGGATTGTAGTGTGTCAGTGGAATCAGCAAGATGCCCCCACTGGACACAAACCAGCCAGGAGCTCATGCCCTTTTTGTTCTGACACTAAGCTACTCCTTTGGGAGGTAGAATTCTGTTCTGAAATGAAACATGGTCTTCTTGCTGGGAGAGAAATAGCTTTAAAAAAAAGCCTTCTGTAGAGTTTTGTGTCCATTTTTCTAAATTAAAGATTAAGATGTTAGGTAAAATTTATTCTCTTGAGCCTACTTCCCTCCTTCTTTAAAAATGATGTGCTCTGATAAGAATTAGAGCTAACTGATCTTTAAGATGCCAGTTTTGTACTCCATTTTGCAGTTGCAATTATAGCCTAATTTAAGGTTATAACTCAGTTGGCCCAGAATAGGCTACAAAGGTCTTGTAGCTGCAGGGTGAATCAACTGTTTGGAATCAGTTTTCGGGAGGAAACAGGATGGCTCATTTTCTTCTTGGCTCTCTGAAAGTGACCCCATGGCTATGGAGCTGATCTAGAGCAGGGAGTGAAGGGGTAGGAAGCTGTAGACTAGTTGACTGTTTTGAAATCTGTTTCTGCCACAGCTTGGCAGGCTCTCCCTTTTTTTACTTACTCTTTTGTTGGCAAGTTTCTAAAAGCACAGCAGTGGCTAGGGTAAGTCAGTGTGGCATCCAGGAGGTTGGTAAATTTTTCCCTCGATGGCAGTTTTTTTAGAGAATAGGATGATGTGGCAATGAGTGTCTGGATGGACTCCAGCCCGTAGCTAGGCAAGGCTTGCAATTTGGTGGAAGAAATATCCCTGAAAAATAGAAGGGAGCAAGTCTTTTTGTTTATATATTTTATACATTTGATTCATAGGATGAAACCCCCTCCCAACAATAGTATTGTTCTAGGTTCTGAGGAATCTTTTCTCCATCTTGTCTTTCCCCTAATTCTCCATTCGGTTACTCTCATTAAGATCAAAAACAACAACAACAACAACAAAAAACTATGCTGTGTTTTTCCCCTCATATGCACCCCATTATTCCTTTCAAAGTTGAGTGTAACTCCTTATACCTGCCATATGTTCATTAGCATTTCTCTTCCTTCCCCCACACCCCTTTCTCCCTCTCTCCATCCCTCTCCCTTTCTCCACTTAGCAGACATGAAATAGCTATTGCTTTATGAGACAGCAGGCACGTGCAGTGACAACAGCTTTTGTGCTCTCTCCCAGGGGGAGATATTCAGAGCTTCAGATGCCTCTGTCTTTGACTGATCAAGCCCTGCAGGGTAGGTTTTCACTAAGCACAGGCCAGTTATACTATTAAGAGCTGCTGTATGGCCTTAGCCATCATCTACCTGGGAAGCAGACTGCATGTTATCTAAAGGCAAACTGGATTCATCATCAGTCCAAAGCAAGCAAGCAGTTGGGCATGCAAAGAGTACTGTGTGGAAACCTTAGGTTTTGTAAACAAGGTCCCAAACTCTTTGGCTTTTCTAGACTTGAGGCAATATCTGAGAAAAATCCAAACAAGTTCAATGTGAGGAGGAAGATGAGTCAGTAGAAAATTTAAAATCCTGCCCATCTCCTAAGTGGTTGCTGCTGATGCCCCATGAAACTTTTCCATCAGCACAGTCCCCTTCGGCAAATTGTCCCAGTGCTTAGTGCCCAGCACATGGAAGGGGATCAAGAGATGACTGATAGACAGATGAACTTGACAACATGGAGCGATGACTAGTGTAGGTCATTGGTGGACCAGTCAAGACGGCAGAATTTACCTCACGGGCTTCAGATTCCTGCTGCTTTTATGCCCTTGTTGATTGAGATAACCAGTGTTCTCATTCTGCTTTATGGAGGTATCTTGGATATGTTAGGGATAGAGCACACAACTCTTTGCAGGTGGGTTTTTTGTTTTGTGTGTGTGCGTATGTTTTGCTGGGGGGTTATTTTAGGATTTTAATACTTAGGATTTTAAATTAGGATGTTTAGGATTTTAAATTAGGATTCTAGAAGAGGCAAGTTCTCATTATAAAGGAGTAAATCTCTGATAATATATTTTCAGTCTCATGGAAGACCAGTGGGGGAAATGTTTCTGAGTTGTGGGTAGAAGGAATGCTTCTAGACACCACTGACACCCTAAGGGTGTAATGAGAACAGCTGCTTGTGAAATAAGACTAGGTCTGGTCTGACTGTTCTGGACAAGACAGTGCAGGTATCTCTATTGCTCACAGTCATTTCTAAGCAAGTGGACCAAGCAGCTCTTCAGGCAAAGACTATCAGGCAGGATGTCTTGTGACCACACTAACTTCATCATACACTTTGACCCAGAGGCAACTCTCTTTGACTGGCTGTCCAGCGGCTGGGTCAGTAGCCAGCTTGCTCTAAGAGCTCTGCCTATAAGGTGTGCTAGACTACAGAGTCTCAACCAACCTGTATGATTGTGCGTCTGGTGTACAATGAATATGAGACTTACAGACAAGGACCCTTGGGGTAGGGTGGCGGAAGCTGAGACACAGCAGAGAAAGCAGTGGGCAGGAGTCATGAGGTAGTAAAAGCAAAAGTCATGAGGTTGAGTGGAGAGTAGAGAGAGCGTTAGGATTGAGAGTGGCAGAAGTTAGGAAGTTGAGAAGGTCAGGAGTTCTAGTGGTGGGAATTAGGAAGTAAACAGAGTCAGGGGTTGATGATTACAGGAATTAAGAAGAGTCAGAATGGATACCAGCAGGAGCTGCTGACTAGGTGAAGACAGGGGTTGACAGTGGTGGGGGCTAGAACTGGACACAGTTTGAAGTTGACAGTAGTGGGGCTAGGAGCTAGACTGGATTGGGGGTTGACAGTAATGGGGGCTAGAACTAAAGACAATGAGGCGTTGACAGCAGTGGGGGCTAGGAACTAGACACCAGTCAGGGGGGTTGATAGTAGTGGGGGCTGGGAACTAGACACAGGAGGGTTGATAGTAGCAGGGGCTGGGAGCTAGAGATAGTCAGGGGGTTGATAGCAGTGGGGGCTGGGAACTAGAGACGGTCAGGGGGGTTGATAGCAGTGGGGGCTGGGAACTAGGCACAGTCAGAAGTTGACAGTGGCAGGGTTGGAAGTAGAGTGGTTCTGCTGCTTGCACCTCAGGGAGCCCGACAGAGAAGCTCAGCTCTGTCCGTACAAGTGCCAGGGGCAAGTCAGATCTTTGGCCTTTGCATGTCCATGGATGGATACCAGGCAGGCAGCCACCCCTCTGTCAGCACGTAAGACAGCCCTGCATACTTGGTGGTGTAGGTTGAATCGTGTCTCTTCCAAATTCAAATGTGGAAGTCCTAAGCCCCCAGTACCTCAGAATCTGACCTTATTTGGACACGAGGTCTTCACAGAGGTAATCATTCTAAAATGAGGTCATTAGGATGGATCCAGATCCAGTATGACTGGTGTCCTTATAAAAAGAGGGAAATTCAGAGACAGGCAGATCCACACAGAGAATGCCATGGGCGAGAGTTCTGTTGTCACAACCAGAAGGCACACCGAGCAGCAAGGAGGGAGGCCTGGAATAGATCCCACCTTCACAGCCCTCAGGAGGAATAAGCCTGCTGATACCTTGGTTCAGACGTCTAGGCTCTAGAATGCAGACAGTTTCCGTCACGTTGGCCCTCCCAGTTTGCGTTATTGGTTGATGGCAGCCGTTTCACATTCGGAGGCTGAATCTCCACAAACCAGCCTGGGGACAGTGTGGCTGGACACCGTAAGCAGGCCTGGGTGGGGAGGGAAGGCAGCACCCCTGTACTCACAAGATGCTAGGTCCCGTGGCCCCCCGGAAGACTCCATTGTGCATCTTCTCCAGGTGTGCATTATCCTTGAGCTCCCTGTGGGGAAGGAAGTGTCCTTAGTGGAGTTTGTACTGTCATGTGTTACCGGTCACAGTGGCACAGACACACGTTTGGAGCAGCCTGCCCGCGTGGTGCTCAGCGCTAGAGGGAAAGGGGGAACTGTAGGGAAAGTGGAAAAAGACATGCCGGTGTCGGGCAAACTGCCCAGTTGCTGGAGTGTGTGTCTGGCCCCACCTTTCCCCTGCAGTGTCCGCCTCACTAGGTAGAATGTGTTGTCCTACAGCTCAAAGTGCTCACCCCCTCCTGGCCTGGAGTTAGGACAGCTGGCTGCAGCAGAGCTGCGCCAGGATGAAACTGCTGCTCCAGTGTTCAAGGCTGAAAGGGTGGAGGGCAGCCTGCTCTGTGCCGCGCGCTCCGCCGCCCTGACCTTGGAGGTCTCAGCGTTGGCTAATAGTCATCTACTGAAGTTTGCCAATACTTTACTTGAAAAGAAAAAGTAGGGTCCACTCAAAGATAGCCCTTTCATCATGGGAATTGTACTCTTTTTTTTTTTTTCCGGCATGCATTCTCTGTGGGTAGGAAAGGGGAGGAAGAACAGCCTGTGTAGAAAATTGCCCCACACCCTGCACGCCCCACACAGGGTCCTGTGCTGGGTATATGATTGTCGCCAGTATACATGTTGTGGAAACAAAAGGGTTGAGGGCTACTGTAGTTAAAGCTGTGGCACAACCAAACGCTGCTGTGCAGTAGCTACCTGATACTTCTGTTCCCTGGAGCTCCAAGCAGCTCAGGGTGAACTGCTCAGGATCAGCTAGCTCAGCCTGGCTCTGCCGAGTGGCCTCCTGCCTGGGCCCTGACGCTGGGGTCTCCAAGCCCAGGCCCCTCTCTGGGTGGACTAGGAAGCAAGGAGCTCAGGCTTGCTGGCCTTCTTTTGAGCACTTTCATTCTATAAGAGAAGATTGGTGCCTCAAAGAGCCTTCTAGAACATGCCTCCATTGTTGGTGTGGTGATTTCAAGCATGGGAGCATGATTCTTCTGCATCACCATTACAGTGTTGCATAGCAGAACAAATAGACCGACACCTGCTCTCCCCTCCCCTGCAGGATGCTTAGGCATCGTGGCTCGTCTCATAGCTCTACATCTTCTTCGTTGTCTTTCTGCATGTTTCCACATCATGCCTGCCATTTAAAAACTACAAAACCCCCTGCATCTTGCTCCCTGGGCGGCTGTTTTCCACATGCTTCTACTAAGCGTTTTCCTTGGAAATCCTCAGCCCTTCCATCAGAAGGCACCCGTCAGTCTCATACAGTTCCATCCCCTGGGTGTATTTCCACTTTCAAAGAGATGAGGTTGTCAGAGTCAATTGCTGTCTAAAATCTAAATCAAAAGAAAATTTCCTTTCCAAACCTCCATGGCTCTTCTTCCTGATTTGGTTTGTTTTAATTAGGTTCTGTTATGGTCACAAATTATTGAAACGGGGCTCTGTGAGCAAATAATTCTCATGTCAGCCAGGTCAAATTAATTGTTCAAATTTCGTGACAGAGCATTTCACATGTTTTATTAAAACTCAGATCTTTCTGTGTACTGATAATTCTGTATTATGTAACTCGGTTGAAAATAAATTTGTCTACCATGTTTTCCTGGGGGTCACTTTCATGTTCCCAAGTGACACAGCCCTCCAGGTATGAGAAGCACAGGCAGGATAACCTCTTGAAGCACAGTGGGAGAACGCCCAAACTCCACCCAAAATGGTCATAAGTGGGGTGCTCTGGGAATGGTAGGGACTGATTCTCAGAACCCTGGAGGTGTCTGAGGGCAACCCTCTGGTGCTGCTTCTCTCCACCCTGTCTTGCATTAGTAAATAGGAAGTTTGAAAACTTTGCAGGGCCTTGGTGTCATCATTCTGAACAACTTTGAACAGGCCCACGTATGAGGACGGTGTCAGATACTGGGTTGAATGTATAGTTTGAAAATTTGGCTTGGCGGTTTTAAAACCTACCTCCCCTTCCCTGCTTCGATCCTTCAATGGGCCTCCTTGCCCGTGGAAGAGAATTCACTCTTTTCCATTGCCTCTGAGTTCTGCATGATTTGTTCCTGCTTCATGTCCAGGTTTGTCTCATACCCATTTCCCCTTGCTGATGACCCTCTAGCCACACTGTCCTCTCTATTCCTGGAGCTTACAACTTCTTTTCTTTGCACATCCTGCTTCCTCTTCCTGTGACGTACTTCCCCTCACTATTGCCATGGTGGACTCTTTGTCATCCTCTAGGCTCAGGCTAAATTTCATGTCCGTGGCAAAGCTATCCCTGGGCACCTAACCTAAAGTCAGTCAGTCCCTGACTCGCAGATCTCAGTAATGGGTTATTTCCTTCATAGGATATATCCCTATCTGCAATAACTTCATTTATTTACTTGTCTTTTTGTCTGTGTCTTCTGCTAGAAGAGAAACTTCATGAGGGCAGGGACTCTTTCCACTCTGCCATCTCAGACCCAGCTCCTAATGTGGTGCCTAATATATCAGTGATTCTTAATAAATGTTATTGGATAAATAAATGAATGAGATTGATTTGTATCCTTGGCAAACTGATTTGTGTTCTTGGCTTCCTCTTTCTTGCAACAGTGAGGTATGGAAGATTCAGAATCTTGACTAGTTGGACTTTTTGAAGATCACACTCATTTTGGCATCACTGAAGCAGCTGGGACACTGCCGACCAAGGCCCTCCGTCCCAAAGTCCTGTTGTCCCTGACCTCCCGAAGATGTCCTCTGCTGGTGTCCCTCCCACTCTGCTTTTGCTCTGGCTTCTCCTCCTTTCTTGTTGTCCCCCAATTTTATATTCAGTTCTCTTAGTTCCCCCCTCGTCCAGGTGACCTCAGCCACGAAGGCCTTCAGTCACCCCCTGTATTCAGAGAGCTGGTGTCTGTCGCTAGCCCTGCACCCCCACCACCAACTTCTGTCCTTTCTGCTAGCAGATGAACCTTCTTTAAGTGTCTCTCACACTTTGCATCCCAGAACTTTCAACAGCTTCTCATTTTCTACAGAAGAGAGTCCAAATTCTTTACTGTGGCACCTGAGGCCCTTCCTGCTTTGTCCCTAACTCACACCTAGAACTTTCTAAAAGGTACTGTGTGCTGTTCTGTGAACATATGCTTCCTCCTCTGGGCCATTCTCTTTGTTATCCTCTGCTTAGAATGCATTTTCCTTCTCTCTTTGCCTCTCTTAGAACCAGCTCAAATTCTATGTCTCTCCTGAGGCTTTCTCTAATTTTCTTCTCTTCTGCCTTTGAAATCCCAGAGGACTTTACTTCTCTCAGGGGAGGCATCATGCTTTGCCTTCTGTTTTAGTTACTACTTAGTGTACAGTTTATATACCATTTGGCGATGCTTCTTCCTAGGCTCTAAGCTCCTGTGGGGCAAACACTGGGGCTTATTCATCTTCATTTCCACCCCAGATATAGCATGTTCCTCAAACACAGCTGATGCTTGGCAAACCCATGTTGAGTGAATGAGGCATCTGAAAGTACTGTGCCAGGAGAGTAATGATTTGATTTTGTCAGAAACAGATTCAATTGGCTAGAGTGAACTCTTCGTTAAATTCAAGTCAACAAGAAAATGAAGGAAAATTTACTCCATGAGTTCAAGGTACCATTTCTCGAGCACTTGGTATGTGCCAGACTCAGGCTAAGATTATAAAAATATAATCTTATTTGTCATTCATTCATTCATTTGTAGTTAATGAACTGTGCAATGTGATAAATAATAAATGAGCACATACTCTGTGCGAGGCACTGTGTTAAGTACTGAGGATTCAAAACAGACCTTTTCATTTTTGGAAATAAACAAGCCCATTAGCGGCTCTATTTTATGGCTGAGAACACTGTGGCTGGGATAGGTTAAGTAACTTGCGCAAGGTCAAGCTGATAAATACTGGCATTGGAGTTTGAAGCCCAGTCAGTGACTCTTAGCTCTGTTCTCTTCGTCACCAAACTCTGTAGCATGGTATGGATATAATAGAGTCTTTGGTTAATATGTATAGTTAAATAGTCTATTGTATAGACATGCTACTCAACTTGAGACTGGCAACATCAGCATCTCCTGAGGCCTTGTTATAATTACAAATTCTCAAGCCCTACCCTAGACCCACTGAAGCAAAGTCTCCGGGGATGGGGCCTAGGAATCTGTGTTTTAGCAATCTCCATGTTATTCTATGTGTGTTAAAGTCTGAGAAGCCCTTGTATAGACTGGTTTATACAATTTATTATAAAAGCCTTTTCTTAATTTTGGCTTCAGTTGTGCTTTTCAGGTGCTCTTAGTTTTTATTATACCCAACTGTAGGGTGATTGTCACCTCACTCTGTACCTGTTATGGTTCCAATGGCCCCAGCCCAGCAGGTTTAGTGAATGAGCCACTCTTTTAGAAAAGGAGCCATCGAAGGAAAGAGAGGTGGGGAACAATGAAGGAAGAAGTTGGTAGCAATGCTCTCCTTGAGTTAAAGGCTGTGAACGCTGGGGACCGGGGTAGGATATGGTGAAAGCACCAGGCCCCCTCACTCTGTGAAAAATGTGCTCCATAATCCCCCCTAGCAGTAGGGGGATGGGACTGCGAGTGGGCCTGTTGTGGCTGATTGGGCTGGTAGCTGGGGTTACCCGATTTCTCTGCGGTGAGGCTGGGGGAAGAATTTCTTCACTGAAATCGTGCTGCTTCTAACACACCATCAACCTGAGTGAGGGGGCTAGAAAGGGAGGCCGAGAGATGAGACTAAAGTAGAGTGTTGAATATTTTAGCAAACTGTCAACTTTAATGTCTCCAGGCTGCATCTATCTTTGAAATCAGGTGCTCTGGGGTTTCTAGCCAGCCAGTTGCCTAGTAACATGAGTGAAACACTGAGGACTAACCACTTGAAAGTTTATTTTTGTCCTGCGTTAGTTGCTGAAGATTGAGTGTGATCTGGTAGCTAGAGTAATACTTCATTTTTATTCATGAGCTGGGGAAATAAGCACATACTTACAGGGAAATCAGCGTTGTCCCGTTGAAGGCATGACTTTGTATTTCTTCAAACCCATTTCCATATAGTTTGCTGAAGTGAGAGGAGAGAGGATTTAGCGGTGAAAGAAGCACATTTTGGAATCACACATTCTTCCTTCTGTGACATTTATTACTAAGATAATTACTGGCATTCACAATATCTAGCTCTGTTTCTCTAACGTTTTGGATTCTAAGGTCCTGCTGATGAGATGGAGCTGGTTTTTTTTTTTTCTTTCTATTCTAGTTTGGCTTCACTTCGACCAGTGGCATCACCACCAATTTGTTTGTTTATTAAGTGTTTATTAAGTGCCAGGCACTTGATCAGTCATCCTACATGTATTTTGTGACTTAATCCTCATTGTCATTTCCATTATGCTGATGAGAAATCTAAGTCTCAGTGTTGTTGTGTTGCCTCTGCTTTCCGGGTGGCTGAAAGTGCAGGGCAGAGGAAGACTCCAGTACTGAGTTAGCTTTTCTTTTCCTTGGATGAGTATGTGTTTTTGCTAATGCCGTATTTGGCTCCATAACCAAGAAGATTTCAATGCCTGTAAATGGTTCTTTAAGACCAATTAGTGGATAGTGAAATCAGTTTAGTTGGGTGCAATCAGCATTTAGCAAAATGAAATAGAACAGAATAAGACAAAGTGGAAAATATTGGAGTGTGTTTCATGTAATTAGGATAGTACCATTTATGGAATTTTGTTCCACCATTTTTCTATGTTATGTACATAAAAGTATACATACACATATATAGATAATACATATACATCTGCCCAGAATAAGACATAAGAGGGTCCTCAAGACAGATGTTGGGAAATGTTGAAGCCAGGAATGAGCTTGGAGAGGATCAAGTGGCATACCTTCATTTTAGAAAGAAGAGAAGAGGCTCAGAAAGGAAAGTGACTTGTCTAAAGCCCAGCATAGGCAGAAATGGGACCAGAACATACTTTGTCTTGGGCTATTTCCAGTATATCTGTTTCACTGGTTGTTTTCACTTTTCTTCCCTGAGATATCCACATGGCCCCTCTTCCTCCTCCTGCAGGGCTGTGCTTGATGTCACGTTCTTGGTGCGGCCTTTCCTGGCTGCCCGTTTAAACTCCCATCCTCCCTTCCCCCAGCATTCCCACATTCCCATCCCCCTTCTTGGATTTGTGTTTCCTCTGTGGCTTTATCAGCATCTGACCTGTGATTATGTCATACTCGTTCATCATCTCCCTTCCCCGGCAGAATATAAGCTTCAGGAGAGCAAGGATTTCAAACTGTTCTGTTTCTTACAGAATCCCCTGCATCTAGAACAGTGCCTGGCATTTGGGAGGATTACAGTAAATATATGTTAAATGAATTGGATGAACAAATGGGTATATGTAAGATGAATTTCTTACTATAAATCATAGTCAACCAAGCAAGTTTGAAAGTCATAGTCTTAGAAATATTTGTGTAAGTTCTTCATGAACCATGATATAATACTCAAGTGAGAAAGGGCTATGTTATAACATAAAATTAAGCTCCAGCACCTGGCAAGACCCTAGCTTCCCTTTACAGGGTTGCTGGTAGTTGCATGGCCATGTAGGGATGGGCTGGTGCGACTTAAGATTAGACACCTTCCCCAGCTGTTCCTGTTCCAGGTGGCTGTTGTCTGCAAGGGTTCTCTAGACTTTGTTAAATAAAACAAGCATGGAATTGCATCTTGTGGTGTATGTGTATGTGTGTAGTGTGTATGTGTGTGTAGGGTCTCTTTCCATCAATCCATAGCACACCTGAGACAAACCAGTGTATAGATAAATCTAAGCAGGACTCAGGGTTGAAGCATGATATTTGAACACTGGCATTCAGAAAATAGAGATTACAAAATAATCCATAAAACCTCCTTATTAATTTGAGTTCAGAGCGACCTCATTTTGTAAAACCCCTGGGTCTCTCATGATGCTTGCTATCTGGCAGGAGCCCAGCCTTGCCCTTCCATGTGAGGAACAGGCTTCTCTGTCTTCTGCTCTCCTGTGCTTTCTTCTGGAATTTTGAATTTACAACTTCACCTACGAACTCTTAACTGTATTCTGTAATGGATTCTGGGGTGCCATTTTTCAGTAGTTTTCTAGAATTTGAGGGGATAGTTACTTGGTTTATCTCTGTTGTCTTGTGTAATTACGCACAACCTTCTTGCCTCCTTAGCAGCTCAAAAATAGAATTCTTTTTTTTAAGCATTTTTTTAAAAGATTTTTTTTTAAAGATTTTATTCATTTATTCATAAGAGACACAGAGAGAGAGAGAGGCAGAGGGAGAAGCAAGCTCCCTGCTGAGCAGGGAGCCCGATGCGGGACTTGATCCCAGGACCCTGGGGTCATGACCTGAGCTGAAGGCAGACACTTAACCATCTGAGCCACTCAGGCGCCCTTTATTTATTTATTTATTTTTATTTATTTATTTATTTATTTATTTATTTATTTATTTATTTATTTATTTTTTAAAGATTTTATTTATTTATTTGAGACAGAGAGAATGAGAGAGAGAGAGCACACGAGAGGGGGGAGGGTCAGAGGGAGAAGCAGGCTCCCTGCCGAGCAGGGAGCCCGATGCGGGACTCGATCCAGGGACTCCAGGATCATGACCTGAGCCGAAAGCAGTCGCTTAACCAACTGAGCCACCCAGGCGCCCGTGGCGCCCTTTAAAAGATTTTTTACTTATTCATTTGAGACACAGATACAGAGAGAGAAAGAGCATGAGGAGGGGGAGAGGCAGAGGGAGAGGGAGAAGCAGGCTCCCTGCTGAGCCAGGAGCCCAATGTGGGGCTCGGTCCCGGGACCCTGGGATCATGACCTGAGCCGAAGGCAGATGCCCAACCATCTGGGCCACCCAGGCGCCCCTAGAATTCTTTTTTAAATTTTACAGTTAGACTATTATTCTTTGGCAGTCCCTTATCATTTGGGGGTTTGAATTTCTTTATAGCAATCTCTTGTAGATGAAGGAATCATATTGGACTTTTCTTTGAACTTCTTTGAAATTGGATTTCTTAGAGTCTCAACCAGGGTTTGTCAAAGCATTCCCCTTCATCCATTGACTCAGAATCAACTGGAGCTGCTTGCTGGAAATACAGACTCAAACCCACTGAGCAGGTGCCCTGCAGAGCTATGGAATCAGAATGTGGTAGTGTTGTTCAGGAATATGCACTTTTATAACAAGCTCTCCCAGTGAGCTTGGGCATGCCAGTTTGGGGCCCCTTGCCCTAAGGTACAGCATGGGATGATATAGGTCTCATCATTTCCATATGCAGATCAGATGGTCTGCTGGATAGAACTTAGTCCAGAGTCTCGTTCCCTTACTGCTTTCCCTACCTGGTAAGCAATGGAGTTACGTGCATAGTGAATTAAGACAAAGTAGCTCCCACTCTGTTTTGAGCAAAGCAAAGCTGCCAGCACTTGTCTGGATGCCCATTCCCCATCATCCTTATGTGCTGTCCTGATCCTAGTTTTGATACATATTAGGATTTTATACTTTTTTTTTTTTTTAGAGGGGCTTACAATGCCATTGCTCTAAGTGCAGCTTGGTGGTTAAATTTGCAAGTCTTCAACCCAACTGCTCGCTACTTACTAGCTGAGTTACTTTAGGCAGTTACTTAACCTCTTTGTGTGTTAATTTCCTAATCTGAAAATAGGGATGATAATAATAGTATTGACCTCAAAAGGCTATTGGGTGGATTAAAATACTAAACATATGTGAAGCACTTAGAAATAAGTCCTGGAACATAGTAAATGCTTAATGTGTTGCCATTATTATTATTATTATTATTATTATTATTATTATTATTATATTTTGTAGTAGCTCCATCTCTCTGACCAGAATAGAGGGAAAGGGTGTCCCTTGCCACGCTCTGGACAGGAGTTCCATGAAATGTAGCAGGCCGTTTAATTGAACTGTTGTCTGCTGGGGTCGGGGCCTTCCTGTTCTTGGCGGAGCAAGTCAGTTTAGTGGCCTGGGCTGCCTCAGATGTACTCACTCTCCAGAGGCCCTCAAACATCTTTGGTCTGTGTTAGCATCATTGACATGCTTGTACTGGGACATTTTTCAGGTCTTTTTTTTTTAAAATAGTCTGGGTCCTGCTTGTCCCGACTTTCCAAAGAATGGGGCTCACTGTTTCCTTTGCAGCTGTTTCTCTTCAGCTTTGTTCTTACCAGTTGCACACAATAGAATGTGTTGCTTTGTTTTGATTAAAACTGGCTTCCTTACTTTGGAGAAGTTACGAATGTGAGTGGGAGGCTTCCTGCTGTCAGGCCCATACAATGCTTTAAAATGCCCCTTAAAACATCTGGAGAATCACTTCAGATAACTTTTTTCCCAAAACATCATGGTGTCAGAATTAAATGAGGATGGCTCCCTTTGCCCTGAGGATGCTGTCACAAGCACAGAAATGATCCCCGCCCCCCCATTACAATAGCTGCACCTTACTTTAAAGCATTGTCTATGTGCTCTATTCAAATGTAAGTAATTGTGATTCAAAAAGAGAGAGTGTCACCTTTTTATTCAAAATAAGGTTCAGGCTTAGAACTTAATCACAGATGAGACTCTCATTCTGAATGCTGCCTTAAAACAACTCCAAATATTCCTGGGGCTCTAAAAGCATTTCTGGGGTTGTATTAACAGTATTAGATGATCTGCCATGGTTCCGTTTTGGATCATGTAAGCACCTAGTTTTTGGATGATTTTAAAGAAAAAAACTTAATATGTGTTTGCAGATTTGCAGGGTCTCAAAAAGTGGCCTCAGGGTTTCTATTTTAGAAAATATGTCCCATGGTGATATATCTATAAGCAAATTTTTATCAAATGACTATACAGATACCTACTTAAAGAACAGGGATCCTAAATTCATCACATTCTTCTCTGGTGGTATTTTGCTGGAGTCCTTTTATACCTGAATAATTCCTGTGTATGAAGTGTATGAAGACACTTCTTGAGTGGATGCCTTGGCCGTGGTTGTATGGATAACTTGTCACCAGTTCACTGTCACCAGGCTGATCTCTATATGCTGCTGTGACCCTAGTTTTGAATGTTCATCAGAATTCCCCCATTTCTGTGGGGCTCACAGACTCAATGGCAAGGAAATCCTCTCTCTAATGTGGGCATACCTCCTGCCTTTCAGCAGCGCTGAGTTGTTATGTTTTCCTTCAAGTTTCCCTCAGCCAAGTTCATGTCATCTTATATGACTTTACCATATGTAATAACAAAAAGATGTCAGGCATCCAAAAGAATGATGACTGCAATGGATTGTAATATATTGAATAAAATTTTTTAAAAAATCTACTTCCACAGTGATACTTAAAAAAGAGAGAGATCGAGAGAGAAGGAGAGGATTCTTTTTTTTACAGAAGAGTGCTGGTAATAAATGTAGAAGAATGATGAAATTTAAAACTTCCCTTTTGTAACTCCCTGCATAATAACCGAATAATCATTTGATGCTGAAACCGTTAGCTGAAAAGTTTTTGGCCAATGGGCTAGTTGCACCAACTCAAAGTATCCCACTATCGCTTATTATTAATGACAAAGGGAAAAATGTGCCCTTACAATGAAGATGTCTGACAGTCACACTTTAACCAAATGGCCAAGGGGCATGGCATGATGTGCCTTCTGGTTTGATAAACTGGGAGAGACACAGCATGCCCTTTGCAGTGTTCTTGCAGAAATGTTGACCTGAATCTAATCCTGATAATACAGTCAGATGAATCCAGACAACTGGCCTGGGCTCCTTCAAGGAATTGGTGTCATACAGAACAGAGGAAAGTCGGGGAGCAGATCTTCGTGGGTGGGGTAGGAGGTGAGGTTGGGAGCACTAAGAGACATAATAGTGAAAATGCAGTGCATAAAATTTTGAATGGATTCTGAGTCAAAAAAAATTCTATAAAAGACATTTTCATTGTAATGGGGACTGTAGATTGGACAATGTCATTAAATTCATGGTTTTTTGTTTTTGTTTTTGTTTTTTTTGGGGTGTGCGTGTATAATGTAGTTACGTAGAATGTCCCTGTTTTGGGGAGTTACACGCTGAACTATTTAAGGTATGAAGTGTCATAATATCTATAAACTTTTTTTGGATGGTTTGGCCAAAAAGAAATATGTTGTATATACTTACACATATAGAGATGGGGTGGGTGTAGCAAGCTGCTAATAGTTGGTAAATCTAGGTAAGTTGTATAGGGGTGTTATTGGAAAGACAAGTGGGAAGCGACTCCACTTGTCCACTGAAAATTTAAAAATATTTAAAGAGATGATGAGACATGGTGTTTTCAGGATGGTCTAAAACAACTGGCTTGCTGAATATTAGCTTTTAATCATGGTGGTGCCATGTGGTTGAATTTACACAAGAAGTATTAATCCCATTGGATACACAGAGACAGAGGCATGTCTGGGTGGTATAACTTGCCTAGAGGTCATTAGACACAGGGCTGGGACTAGAACCCAGGCTTTCTGTTTCAACACCCAGCAGTCTCTTCAGTGTGGCTTATCACAGGTGCAGCCTGGAAGCTTGCCATCCTTTGCCAGGCATTCTTTCTCTGAGAATTAGCTGTCACGACCTTTCCTTCTCTTTGTGGAGTTCAGACATGAATCAAAGTTGTCTCTTTTTTTGAGACTGGTATGACCAGTCATCTAGAATATTTTAAAGGTGGTGCAGCCACATCCTGCTTGCTCAGGGGGTACATTTCAAGGTAGCCTCTTGAGGAGATTTAATGAAAAGCCAAAGTGGCTATAAGGGACGTAAGAGTATAATGCATAGTTTTAGCATTAACCCCACTGAGCTTCTCCAGCATCAAGTGAAGTGTTTTGTTTTCATTAAATGAGCTCACAGTTGGTAAAGATTTGGGTGGGGGGAGGACAAGAAAGGTTCCACAAAAAGCAAAATCTCCAATACTACTAATAATGAAGAGAGAAGGCTCCTAATTAGGAAGTTGCACTTTATAGCTGAGAAAATAAAGCTTTCCTCTTTAAGTGTAATACCCTTTCTCCAACAGGGTGCTCCACAGGATCCTTCGCTTACAGAAGGGCCCATTCAGCTGAGAACAAGTGCCTAGCAAATGACTAATCACTCCCCCTCCAGATGAAGGGCTGAGAGTGAGGAGGGGGATGGAAGTCCAATGCCCCCTGGGCCCATTAGGAGAGATGAATCTGCAATCCTCATTAACTTCAGATGTGGGGCAATTATGCCCTGCTGGTAAGCACTATTCTTCTTAAAATCATAACTAACATAAGTTAATAGCCCCATAATAAAAATACTGTGCAGCTCTCATGTGCACATGCTGAAATGTGATGTGTGAAAGGAATCTTTTGTTGTTCCTTGAGTTTGGTGGGTTGGTCCAGTCTTGATTGCTCACGAGGACCCTGTGGATCATCCCAACATTCATTTTCTTGTTGACTGTTCTCCACATCTTCTGTCCTTTCATTCATTCCATTTCCACTTCATTCCTATGGCTGTACATTTACCTGGGACAAGTACCATTTGGGTCCTGATTATTTTTAGATTTAGGTCAAAATCAAAGGAAGTCTTGGATATTTATGATCTTTGAATAAAGGCTACTCTACTGGGTGGTTTCTTATTACTTTTGTCAGAGTTACTTCTAAGCTTTTAATCCCTTATCCCAGCATTCAAGACTCAGCAATCCAATGTCCCCTCCACCTCTGCCATTTATCTAAACCTATTTCCTGTTTCTTAAGCTGGGTGTGTACTCCCCAATAAGTAAGACATACCTTGTTGTCCTCTTTCCCACAGCCATACTTTTGCTCATGATGTCCCCTCACTTAGACTACACGCTCCCCTTTTCTTGGTATGTGGTACCACATAATGGTTAAGACTGTGATTCTGGAGCCAGACGGAGTCTAAATCCTGACCCTGGGCAAATTACTTAACCCCGTAGTGCCTTGGTTTCCTCACCTAAAAATGGGGCTGATAGTCCCTACCTCATAGGGTTGCTGTGAGATGTAAACAAGTTTTTAAAAAGTACTTAAAAATAGTGCAGGCATTTACTAAGTGCTGTATAAATATTAGCTGCTATTATCACATTTACCCATACCAATGTTACTGATACTATGAGGTCTAACTCAAGTCTCAGCTCCACCGTGCAGCCTCCTCTGACTTTTCCAGCCCAAGAGGACTTCTCTAAGACTTCTAATTTCTGCGTAACACAAACTTTCACAGTGAATATCTACTGGTTTGTAGTATTCTTTCATTCTTTCATGTTTACCCCCATAATTTCTCCATTTCCTCATAATTGAGATTCTGAACTCCTTGGGGATATGGATCTTATGTCTTTTGTGTTCTCACTAAAGAATCCTAAGGTATGTGGTACCTCCCCATGCAGTCTTTGCTCTGTTTCTGACGGGGGTGTGATAAATGAGTAGTTCTAGATACATGCAATGGTGTGTTGGAAATACTTTATAAAATAGAGCTGGAAGAGCTTTAGTGTGTAAGGAAAGTAGAGGAGCAGAAAGACTGTAGAGATTTTCTAGGATCTCCTTTATCCTTCCTGGTGTTTAAGAGCTGCAAGTAAAGAATTTATCTTGAAAAAAATTTTTTTTTTGGTTACTGCTCTGTATTCCCTGATTGCAATACTCTGAGCTGGGTCTGCATGAGCTACAGCTTTGTAATGTGACAATTAAATGTGTGGAATTATACCTACACAAAGTAAAAAGTACTATTCAAATGCAATGTACATTGATACCAATATTTAAAATCCATGTTATAAAAGAGAGTCCTCTGAGATGGTCTCTTCTCTTGCTTCACAACTATCTTCTCATTTTGGGGTCATCCAATGTGTGCTCTCTCTTTCTTTAAGGGCAAGCTCATTTATTGATTCATTACAACTCTGCCATGAGCTGTAACCAAAGTAGAAAGAGTGAGAGGGATATGGATGTGGGGAAAAGAATTAAGTATGGGTCATTGGACTTTGGATACAAGTGAGACATGGTGCCCAGAACGCTCCTTCTGAATGGTGGGGCAAAGGCAGGTGCTCCATGTGCAGATGGCAGGGACCCCAGAGGGAAGGAAGTCAGGCAGATGAATGGTGAAGAGAGTAGGTTGGGTTATCTTAGTACAGTTCCCTGTGAACTTTATGTGCATGTGAATCACTTGGGAACTTGCAGATTCTGAGTTAGTAGTTCTGCGTCCTGAGAGTCTGCATGTCTAACCAGCTCTTAGAAGATACAGTAGTTGCTGGTCCATGGACCATACTTTGAATAGCAAGGCCTTAGGAAAGAGCATAAAAGGGGTAGGGCCTATGAGCCTGGTAACCTGATGAGTGATTGTCAAATAAAAAGACACTGTTTTCAAGTATTAAGGGATGTAGGGAATGGGCATAGATGGTGCTCTTCAGAAGCAAAGTAAAAAATCAGAGAGAGTAAGCGAGTGAATGCAGGCTCTATCGATCAACTATCTTACCTACTTGGAGAATATCGTTCCAAACTTCTCATTTGAAACTTGAAATTTCTCTGCTCTTTGAACCAGGGCAGCCATTTCCCTCCCGGCTGTCTCTTCCCAGCTTCAAAGCATTCCACTGATGCAGTGAACAATTTCATCAGTTGGAAATTTGGTCACTGTCAATCCTCAGGGCCCGTCTGATTAATTTTAAACCGAATGGGTCAGTTGGTGGTTGTGTGAACACATGACACAGCTGCAATCCCGCACAACTGCTCTCACCCTAGCATTTTAGGTCATAAAGAATGTTACCAGTGAATGAAGAACGTGGTAAAAGATGAGAAAGAGCTCACCTCAAGCTAGAAGCAAGAATAGCAGGAGCCTGAATGGCAGAACATGAATCTGGGATTTTACTCACAGTGTTATGGATTCGTTATTCATCCCTTGAAAAGCATTTTCTGGTATGGTGGTTATGTGTAAGTTATCACAAATTTCCCTGGAGGAATAAAATGAGAAATATTTACTTTCCAAATTTTAGCTGCAAATAGGAAACTGTTATGCATAGCAATCAGCCTGGTACTTACAGAATGAAATTAAATTCAGAGGAGAAGATCTTTGTAACATCTGGAAGCTTTCGGATGCCTGTGTTACAGATGCTCCTGTGATTTGGGGTAGGGTGGGGATGTGGGCAGGGAGTAAGTAAAAGTGATTGTTATTAAGGCATAAAGATAAACGCAGTAGAGAGGCACTTTGCAAAGACTATCTTCACATTTAAAAAAATACT
Source organism: Leptonychotes weddellii (assembly GCF_054177405.1). NCBI lineage: Eukaryota > Metazoa > Chordata > Mammalia > Carnivora > Phocidae > Leptonychotes > Leptonychotes weddellii. Next base: position 58,576,020 of record NC_138378.1, read on the forward strand.
GAGTTTGGCTTTTTTGGTAGCACTTTTAGCTGTTGAAGATTGTCAGAATTTTAAAGCCCCTAGCGCTATGGAAGAAGTTGCTCTAAAGATGCCTGTTTAAAGATCTAGGGGCCGGGACTAAACTTTCAGGTCTTTTTCATTTATATTTATGTTTCCAGCCTGTCTTTTCCTATTGTATCAGTTGCGTTTTTTCTGTTGTATTCTATCCTATTCTTTTTTAGTAATTTGCTCTTGGTAGTTCTAGATGGCATCCCTCTACTTTGGAATAGGTTTCAAACTCAAACACTTTAGGAATATTAATCTCCATATGAGAAATCCATATCCCTCATTATTATTTTTAAAGATTTTATTTATATATTTGACAGACAGAGACATGGCTAGAGAGGGAACACAAGCAGGGGGAGTGGGAGAGGGAAAAGCAGGCTCTCCCAGGACCCTGGGACCATGACCTGAGCCGAAGGCAGACGCTTAACGACTGAGCCACCCAGGCGCCCCCATATCCCTCATTATTAAAAATCTTTCTTTCTTTAGCTACCTTGTGGTTCAGGAAGTTCTTCCTTATAACTTACTGAAATCATTGAACATGCTTTTCCTTATTGGGGCTTAGGTCTCTTCTTCCTCCCACCTTTTATTTAAGCTTCAAAGAAGAGAGAAGCTTCAGTGATAGGTTAAATTGAAAGATATTTTATTACACAAGAATGGGACTCCTTTAGAGGAGTCCAGGCATCCAGATTTCCCCTAGCCGAGTTTTAAATTCACCTGTGCAGGGCTGTAGAAACTGACATGAACTTCCTCACACTCTGGTGACAACAGAAGGAAGCCAGATTTCTCCCCTGGCTCTGATGCTCCTTCTTACCTGTAACCCCAGATCGCACTGAATCCTTGTCCTCTCTGTGGCTGGTGATGGCATTGTAACTTTGACAGCAAAGTGTACTGGGGTTGGGGGACGATCACTTGTTTGGGGGGTGAAAATGCTATTTAATAGAGACAATGATTCTTAGATAACAAGGGACTATAATAGTCAAATTTGGTTCTGGGATTTTCTTATGTTTTTCTTTTTTTTTTTTTCTTTTTCGAAAGTGGTTGACACTACAGATGCTTATGCTTATGTCCTACACAGCCCCGGAGGCCTGGAAAAGCAGAACACCTGGGCTAGGAGACGTTCGGTGTTAGAGCTGCCGTAGGAGCTATGCTTGGGCCAGCGGCAGCTCCTGTAGGAGGCCCCAGGGCAAGGCTATCCAGGTGACACCGGACACCACGCCCAGAAAGATGTCCTCCCGTTCCTCTCCATTTTTTTTTGAAGTGGTGGGGTTTGTGGACTTCCACCCTCTGGAGATTTTATGAAATTTAACTTATCAGGAAGAAGAGAGGATGTCTGTGTTAGAGGGATTTAAATTTTTCTGTGTGAATAAGTGACTCCTTGACCTGTGAGAAGATCCATAGTGATCAATTTATAGATTGTATCAAGTTTCAGGAATTTTGGTTTTGCTGGCAAGGCAATTGAATCTGCTGGGTTACCATGGGTACTCAACTTATAATTCTAACTAGAAGACTTAATAAGATTTAATGGGAAATAGAAAACAATGATTTAGTTTATATGGCCCAGTGTCTACCTCAAGGCAATACTTAAAAAGTTTTCACTTAATGCATAAAGGAACAAATGAGATGAAGGAATCAGTAATTCTTAACCAGGGATGGGTGTTGAATCAGAATTGCCTCTCTTACTTTCACCTGGGCTCTGTCTGTATCACCACCTCACCTTAGAGATTCCGATTTACTCTTTTTCAAGTGTCATGACCCCCCTCTCCCCATTCCCACTGTCAGTTTTGAAAATCCTTGCAAAGGGGGTGATATTCTTCTCATGTGCTTTCTAGAGAGTGAAAGTGTTGGGAGCCAGTTACACAGATTCTGAAAGCACCCAGCCTGGTGTCTGACAAGAAATGCTGATTAAATTTTAATCAGACTGCTGAAGACAGATGTGCAAATAATGCTAAATATATAGTTAAAAAATTCTTCCCAACATTTTAATTGTTTTGATTTTCATCAGATACCCAATTTCCCTCCTCAGTTGCTCAAAAAGGAAAAATCCTCACAGGTATTTTAACCGGGGGAGATTTCTAAATGCTCCAGGCTCGATGTACACCAGGTTTTTGGTGTTCTGGATCAGTCTGTAAAGAGAGAAGGAGCAATTTAAGAAATGTGTATTGTTTGGAAAGTACAAGACCATCGTTACCAGAGGATGCTGGCTGAAAATGGCATCAACAAAAATCAAGAGACTTCATATGCTGGAGGGGAGCTCCTAGGAGCCTGGGGATAAAAACTGCATGGTGAGAGCCAGTTGGCTCTTGCCAGGAAGCTCTGCTCTCAACCTCTTGCTGAGGAAGGTATAAACATCATAGCTGGGAGTCTGTTCCATCCCACTCGGTGAGGCAGCACCAACTTCCAGGACTCCCGGCTCTCAGCACGGAGCCTACACACTGGGGGTGATGGGAGATTCCGCTCCCAGGTCAGATGAGCAAATTGGCTACTCTCCCTTATAGGCAAACTGGTCTTGTCCATACTCGGCTGGCAGCCACACTGACCAATGATCCAGACAGGCACTCAGTCTTTGGATCAATCCGGGGGCTTGGATTTGGGGGGATTTTATGCCCATTGTTATAGATAATTTGTTGTGTGACGATGCACAGCCTCCTAACTTCCCTGAGCTAGTGTGACCTTCTATAATTTTGGAATAATAATATGCACTCTTCCTACCTCATAGGTTGGTATGTAGTGAGTAATAGAATAGGTAGAGATAATGTCAGAGGCAGGGCTCTGTATAGTATAAAAGTACAGCTATGACTCCACAGTGGTATGATTGCCCTTCTCCCTACTTCTCCAGGGACTTTGACCCTTTGAGAAGTAGCCACAGTTGCCTGTCTACTTCGGATTCAGTAAAAGGCCAGCAAATGCCTTTGACTCTCTTACCCCATGCCACAACCACCTGAAGAAATGATAGTTACTCTTGTTCTATAGAGAAAATATAGTGTATTGGTAAGTTGGAGGGGCTCTGCAGTCAGTTTGGTTTTACTAATTGTATGACCTTGGATACATCATTTAAAGCTCTGTTTCTTCATAGGGTAGTTTTTGAGAAGTAAATGTGTGTTTCTGGCTCACAGTAAGGCTTCAACCAGTGTTAACAATTATTATAGTTGATGAAACCAGGATGTTAAATAATTTGTCTCTAGTCACACAGCTGAGAAGTAGCCCCACTTGGAAGTGAACTCAATTTTTTGGACTCTGAGTCTAGTGTTTTTTCCCCCTTACTATAGTTACCCACCATTTGTGCCTATTTCCATCTTTTATGTTCTTTTGATTCTTTAGAGGTGAGTGATGTTTTGTTGTAATTATTTTTACAACAACTTAGTCAAGTAATCATGGGCCATATAAAGCATTATGTAGGTAGGTGGAAGGAACTTTTAAAGATCTTTTGGGGTCTGACCTTAAACTACTCATCCATACATTCCCTCACTCAACAAACATTTATTAAGCACCTACATGTGCCAGGCGTTGTTCTAGGTACTGGGGTTACAGCTCTGAACAAAGAGAGCCTGTATGGAGCTAACATCCTAGTGTCAGGGCCTTCCTTTGGATAAGTCCATAAACTTCCCTTAGAGCATTTTATTTTTCTTTCTGTTGCATCATGAGCACTGTATCTTAAGCTGTTCTGGTGGTTCTCAGTATAAGCTGTGCTTCATCATCACTTGGGCAGATTTCTAGGTCTGGGATAGTACTGTCATCTGTAATGGTGATGACCTCCTCTCTCCTCCACTCCCCACCCCCCAATTCTACTTCATAGCCAAGTCCAGACTATAAATCTGCATTTGAATACCCATTATTTTGGATTTCCCCATAATCAGTTGGTGAGGTAGTCTCACCTCCCTGAGTGTACTGTCATCTTCTGGGGAAGATTTATATTTTACCTCCTCTGTATTCCAGCAGCACTTGACCCTTGGTTGGACATGTGGCGGGTACTCACATACTTACCAGTCAGCTATTCTCTTTAGATAATTGCTAATTGGACCATTCATAGGGAGGCCTTGTGGTGTGGTGGGAAATGCACAGCTTTGAAGAAAAGAGAGGCGGGGGTGGAAACTCAGCCCTGCCATTGTCTATGGTGCCACACTGGTCCAGTTACTGACCTCTCTGAGCCTCCCTTCCTTCCCTTGGACAAAAGGGAGAACTACTCCACTTTGCAGGGAAGCTGTGAGGATTAACACAACCTCGAGGAAATAAATGCCAGATACAAGTGCTCAGAAAATGTTTGTTGCTAATATCCTTCCCTTTCCCTTAACTTTCAAAACTCCCATGCAGGTGACATTTTTAGAAGCTCAGGTTTGAACCAAATAAGGCAGCAGTAAGAAGACTGGTTTGGGAGTCACACGACCCAATTCCTAGCCTCAGCTCTAGCACTGACTTGCTGTGTGTCATCACGCAAGTCAGTTAACCTCTTTGGGTCAGAGGTTCATCATCTGAAAACTGAATCAAGCCAGTCTTCACCCCTCTTTTTTGTATATTGGAGGAAAGTAATAATTTGGAAGGGACTGTTTTTAAGAATCAATTCTAAACCATCACAATAACAATGACAAACCACATACACATGTCCAGCACAGGGTTTTACATGGTAGATTTCCAAGAATCATTTACTAAATAAATGAACAGTCCTCAATGAACTAATTCATGATCTCTAAGCTCCCTTTCAAATTTCCCCACTATCCCAGGGACTTCATTCCCTCCCTTCCATAAGGTAAGAGCTACTTGGCAGGACTCCACAATGTCAATTTTAATTTCCAACTTTGTGTTGTGATGTTTCAGAGTTTATACAGCTCCCAGGGAGAAGCAGTTGTCACCATGGCAACCCTCAGGCCACTGCAGTGAGAGAAATTAGTGCCTGCCCAGACCTAGTAATTGCTGTAGTCTTTTCCTCTTGGATTCCTAGCAGTGGCTGCTTGAATACAAATACTGAGTGGGCTCCAGCCAGCAAGGGTAATAGTGTACAGCAATAAACTATCTGTTAGCTGATGCTTACATTTCAGACAAATTGAGGAGGTTGTCAAAGGCATTAGCTTCTACCTTTTCCAGAGAATCACTCTGAGAGATTTCTCTAGGGGAGAGAGAGAGAGAAAAAAAGAAACATGAAAGAAATGACCATGCATGCATCATAATAAGCTGTGTGTGTGACCCAACAACTGGGGGCTCCAGTGTGTCCTTTTAAAAAAGAACAGGGATGTCTCACGTTGTCCTCACATCATAAAGTGCCACCATCTCCCTTTAGGAGCATTGATGGGTGTCTATAACCCAGGTGCAGTTGAAATGCAGGTTTCAGTAACCCCTGTTTATGTGACAGGTTTTTTTCTTGTGACTCAGAGTCACAGATTGTTAGAAGTGGACAGGTCTTTTGAGAAAATCTAGTGAGATCAGCTTTGGAAATTGAGAGTCTCCAGAGGACAGTCAAAAAGTGCTTTTGGGAAGGCTCAGGACCAGGATCCAGATGTCTGAATTCCCAACTCCATCACTCTAGTGAGGTTTTAATGTGGGTTGCTTTCATTGTTTCATAATTCTTTCTCCTTTTCCCAAAATCCTGTTCTGAGGCAATTGCAAGGTGGTCAATTTCTGCACATAGTGTCCTTTTTGGGTTGTAACTGTCTATTTATTTGACCATTTTTCTCTTTTAGCAAATTGAGGAGAAGGAGTATATCCTGTTCACTTCTGAATCTGTGGTGACTTCATATTGCCTGGTGCATAGAGTATGAATGAATTTTTAAAGATTTTATGTATTTATTTATTTTAGAGAGAGAGAGAGTGAATGGGGGGAAGGGCAGAGGGAGACGCAGAGAATCCCAAGCGTAGAGCCCGACTCAAGGCTTGATCTCACGACCCCGAGATCTCAACCTGAGCTGAAACCAAGAGTCGGATGCCCAACCAGCTGAGCCACCCAGGCACCCATGAATGGATTTTTTAAAAAGACACAAACATAAAGGAACCAGCTTTGTCATATACCATCCCAGGCACGCAAATAATGTCAATGTTCCCCTAAAATCCCAACATAAGCTACCATTTGCTACCAGCTGAGAAAAAAGTCTCAAATTCACAAACTGTACATTTGAGTGTTTCTAAGGTTAACATTCACTGAAGCCTTCAGACTTGAGAGCTTTAGCCCACAGAAAGGCTGAGCCTAAGGCAGTTAATGTCTTTTATGAACAACACAGTAATGGATTGTTCCTGGACTGATTCATTTTATTCGTACCTAATGGTTTGTTTCTTTAGCTGTGGCTACTTTTCTTATGAGGAAGTGTAATGCATTAAAAGTTATCAAAACTCAACATTTAAACTTGAGAGAAGAATAAGGGTTAGATTCAAGGAAACTGACATTTCTGTAATTCTTGGGGATTATTTTTAATATCCTCATTGCTTGCTAATACCCTAAAGAATAGAGGCTCCCCAAGGAGCTAGGATTGATGATGCAGCATCTTTAAAGATGTAAATTGGCTTCAAAAGCCCCATGGATTGTTAAGATCAGAGATGCTTTCTAGGAACTAAATGACCTTTGAGGTCCTTTCACACAGACTAACATTAAGGAGGATGCTGGAATACTGGGCTCCTGAGAAAGTTCTCTCTCATGTATGGTGTCTTATGCCCTGGAGGCTGAGACCCAGGGAGAACGGATTGAAGTTACATCTGACACAAATGTGAGATCACGCTGTATTATCGGGTTGCTTTGCACTTTTGATAAAGGCCTTTTATCAATACAGCTATAAATACTGTGTGTCATACACTTATTATATTTTAGATATAAAGATTATCTTCTGATGCACAATAAACCTCCAACACATTTTCTTCTGTGTGGGTGTTATCTAAAAATGTGACACAAGGGAATAACTGCTCTAGCAGAAGGAGAATTTTTGTGATTGGAATCTATTTTCTTTTCTACTTGAGAAGTTTATCATCACTTATCAAAATGCATTCAGTTCACTGAAGCAAGGTTAATTATCCAGAATTTAATGACTCTTGAAAATCATACTTTTCTTCAAAGGTCCCTAGATATTATTTGTATTATAAAGATAAAAATACTGGGGTTTCTTTAACACAGTTTCTCTCCTAGAAACATTATCCCTTTTCAACTATGTTTTCCCTTACAAAAATTTTATTATTCCAATTATGAATGTCTTTTGGTATGCAGTATCTTACTTACATTTTTATGACCTCATTAAGTCCTCTGAAAGCTTGAGATGGGATTAGTTTGATAGGGAGATAGGTGAGTGACCTAGAAAAGAAGAGAGGAAAGCCAAGAGTTTAATATTTAAGACTGGGTACCTTTTAAGTTCATGAATAAAATGTGTGTGTGCGCGCGCAAATGTGTGTGAATACAGAATTCCAACGACTGAATTCAGGTGGAGAATTCTAACTTACATCAATAACGAGATGTGCCATGACTCACACTTGGTCTTTATCAAAGAGTATGTTATTTTGTAAGTAAGATCCCAAACTTTGGGCTCAGACACACCTGGGTTCAAATCCCCACTCTCTCACTACTTGGTCAGGTGATCCTGAGGATGGTATGTAGGCCCTCTATTTCAGTTTCTTCATCTATAAAATTGGAATAATAATTCCTGCTTCACAGGGTTGTTATGATGACTAATCAATATAAGCCATGTAAAGAACAGGGCTTGGCACCAAGTCAATAGTTGATAAGTAGTTCTAGAGTGGCCGCATAGGCCTGGTTGGGAAGAGGGAAAAGAAACTGTCTTGGGTAAAGTGGGGAAGTGACTGGTGAAAATACAATTGGAAACCAGGCAGGCAGCAGAAGGGAAGATTCACTAGGAACATGTTCCTATTTTGAGATATACCATCTTCCCCAGACAGTTGATTTCAGTATCCTCCCAACCAGACCAGGTGGCTGCTATGATAGCTCAATTACATGGGCATCTCATGCCATTTTGGGGGAATATCTATAGAACATTTCCTTCAGGCACTCACCTATATTCAGAGGAACAATCTAAGTGTTCTTGAATTGAGATAAAAGTTATCCATTACGTAAAAGTTGAGAAAAGAGCAATTACTCAGCAATAGCAAAAGCAGAACAGGGTGATGTACACCTGCTAAAGGAAAATGGGCTTAAGATAACTCAGAAGAAAGCATCTGCAAAGCAGGGATGAATGTTCAACCAACATTTATCAAGCATCTACAATGGTTCAGGGTTTTGGACCAAATACTGGCAGAGAGGAGGGGAGTGGATGAGGACATTTCAGGTGGGAAGTGAGTATCAGAAATTTGAGAGTAGAGGTGGGAGATGCTGCCTTGCTTTTCACGTGTCTACAAAGCAGACTGTCTTGGTTGCCAGGAAAGAACACCTTCGGCATCAGGAGTGTATTTGAATCAGGGAGATGTCTTACAGTCTCAGAAGGGACTTGCTACTGGTGTAAGGTGCTATGTGAGTTGTGCACTCCCGCCTGTAACCTTATTTTATCCATTCAACGATGGTGTGAGGTGGGTATTTCCCTTTGATAGCAAAAGAACTAGATCACAAAGAGATTCAGTATCCTGAACAAAGTAACATGACCAAGCAGACTGAGCCCAAATAGTCTTTCTATGGTGTGATATTGGGCCAAAGTATGTGATTTCTAACCCAGTCTCTTTCTCCTCCCACCCCAAACTTTACTGAGGAATAATGACAAATATAATTGTGTATACTTATTTTTTAAAGATATTTATTTATTTGTCAGAGAGAGAGAGAGAGTGTGCGCACATGCACAAGCAGGGGGAACGGCAGGCAGAGGGAGAAGCAGGCTCCCTGCTGAGCAGAGAGCCCGACGTGGGACTTGATCCCAGGACCCTGGGATCATGACCTGAGCCAAAGGCAGATGCTTAACCAACTGAGCCACCCAGGTGTCCCATAATTGTATATACTTAAAAGTGTATAGTGTGGTGATTTGATATACACATACATTGTGGAATCATTACAAAGATTAAGAAAATTAACACATCTGTCACCTCACATAGTTAACTCTTTTTTGGGGGAGGGTGAGAACATTTAAAATCTACTCTCATTGGATCATCAGAAGATAGTCTTATAACTCAAAGTTTGTGCCCTTTGATCTATAGCTCCTCAGATCCCCCTCCCCGCAGCCCCTGGCACCCATGATTCTCTTCTCTGTTTGTAGGAAATTGGCTGTTTTTTTTTTTCTTTTAGATTCCACATGTAAGTGATACCATATAGTATTTGTCTTTTTCTGTCTGGCTTATTTCACTTGGCATAATGCCCTCCAGATGCATCTATGCTATATCACAAATGGCAGGATTTCCTTCTTTTTTTATGGCTGAAAAATATTCCTCTGTGTGTGTGTGTATGTGTGTGTAATTACCACATTTTTAAAATCCATTCATCAATTGAAGGACCCTTCGGTTGTTTCTATATCTTGGCTGTTTTGAATACTACTGGAGTGAACATGGGTTGCAGATAGCTCTTAGAGATAGTGATTTCATTTCCTTCTGGTCTGTACAGGTAACCCACTCTCTGTCAGTGAGCAAGGTGGAGAGACAGGCACTGTAATCTTGTTTCTCTTGAGAAGAGAAATGCTGCACTCTCGTAATTTCTCCTGCAGAGCAGCTTACCAACAGTTCTTCTCTAGGGGCTACTGCAAAGAAATTTCATTTCAGAGAAAAGCTTTTACTCAACAGTCTCTTAGAGATGGTACAACCTAGAGGAAGTAATCCAAACTTGGTCCTCTGATTTTATTCCTGAAGACAGTCCCACCAAGCGCATTGTTCAATACCCAAACTTATTTAACAGGGCATCCAAGAAGAACAGGGACAGTGGGGGGAGAAATCTTCTTATGATGGCACATTTGCTTCCTATATTTCTTCTGGAATCATGTCCGCTTGGCTTACTGATTAAAAACACAGTTTTATTGCTCTCTGTACTGCCAAGTCAATAAATTTCCAGAAGAGAAAGCTGTATTCTACTGTACCCCATGCAACATCAATAAAACGGACAGCCAAATTCTGATTCCAGAATCTTTATTGCTGGGGATAATGCAGTACAGAACATATTTTGGAGAGTGTTTACATAAAAGCTTAAAACGAACCCTTCAGAGCTGTTTATTCATGCAAATGGAACCCAGAAACTGGAGCCTCTCAGCAAGCAGCCTCCTCCTCCAAAAGCGAGCATAGTGTGGCTCCCAGGAGAGCAGTTTGGCTCAGGTTTGACCAGGGAGGTTGCCTGAGCTTTTGATTGATGTAGGGATGAGGGATGAGGAGCAAAGGTTGGACAGAAGTGAGAGAAGCTGTAGATCATGCCCTGGCTGTCCCCAGTGACTATAGAACAGCCCTAGTGCAAGATGAAATTTTGCAGCTGAGGTTGATGCTGCAGATCAGGAAAGGCAGGAGTAATGAGAATAAAAATAAAGTTCTTACCATAAAGGAGCCACTGAGCAAATAGCAGGTAGCTTTGTGGATGTGGCTGGGGCAAGGACGAGGCCTGGGGGCCAGAGAATGGGGAGACAGGTGGGTGAGGCAGGTGTACCAAGCTTTTGCCACTAGATGTATTCTCATGAAGTGAGGCGCAGAATGTGGTTCTATGAATTCAAAGCTGTTTTTCCCACTGACTTATATTTTTATTTTAGAGATGTCATGTCTTCTATCCTGATTCATCTTCAATTGGCAGCAGTTTCTAAGCAGATTTGCCAATAACCATTTGAACGTACTCCCTTTGAAGGTGCTCCCTACTCTGATGGGTGCTTTTATGAGGCCAGAAATTTTTAGCAGTGTGAACAACTGTCTCCAAATCCACCCTGCGATTCTACTCCTGTATACATCCCAGAGAAGTTCTGACACGGTTACTTAAGGGAACCTGTGTAAGGATTTTCTTCAAGGCATTGTGGCAGCAGGGGGGTTGGATGCAAACTGAGTGTCCATTACTGAGTGGGAGATTGGTAGCGTGGACAGTACATACCTAACTAATAGGTCAGCAGCTAGAAGCAAGAGTCTAAAGGCACACACAGCAGCCTGTGTGGATCTTAGAGTCATGGTACCGAGAGCAACAAGTAAGAAATTGAAGATATAAAATCCTACTTGCAGAATTAAAATACATGCACACAAAACATTAAATATTTTAATGAAAACACCTAAGTACATATTAGGATGGTTGCCTATGGCAAGTTGAAAGGAAGTGAGAGAAGGGGATAAAATGAATAACTAAAAGCAGAGCGACTTTGAATGGACCAGCGATGATGTTGGTTGCATGAAGAAGTGTGATCGACCTAGCCCTCTGTATCTGAGAGACAAAAAAGAAAAAGAAAGTTTTGTTTTGATGTATTGAGTCCTCCCCCCGCTTTCCTTCCCTCCCTCCTTCCTTCTTTTCTGGTTTTGAAATTAGGCCTATGTGTATTCCAAGAATTGTGTGAACTTGAGGAACTCCTGTGGAAAAGCCTAGCAATATCATTTGCTACAAAGCAGCAGCCCAGGAGAACTGGGGACAAAAGATCAAGGGCAAGGACGGTTTAGCGGCTCCGCTGTCCAGGGTCAAAAAAGGAATGAAAGCTATGCATAAAGCAAAGACAAATAAAAGAGGGACAGAGGCTTTTCTGTCTCAGACGAGAGTGTGACAGTCCCAAACCATGCAGCTCAGGTGGTGGTAAAGAGCCAGGCCACTGGGCAAATGTGAGGTTGAGCTTGCAGGGTGGAAAGTTCTCTCTGCCTCCTAAATAGCGAGATGGTTAAGGGCGTCCATGGCGGGGGATGCTCCAACTACTTATTTTTATTACATTTCACAGCTCTTTTCTTTTCTTTTCCTTTCCCCTCCCTTGCCCTCCCCCCTCTTTCTCTCTCTTCCTCCCTCCCTCCCTCCTCCTTCTTTTCTTTTTTCCTTTTCTCTTCTTCTCTTTTTTCCTTTCCCCTCCCTCCCCCCTTTCTCTCTCTCCCTTCCTTCCTTCCTCCCTCCCTCCTTCCCTCCTCCTTTTCTTTTCTCTTTTCTCTTTGAAAAGAAGAGACCTTTTCCCATATGACACTTTTTTTTTTAAAGATTTTATTTTATTATTTGACAGAGAATGAGAGACAGAGAGCATGAGAGGGAGGAGGGTCAGAGGGAGAAGCAGACTCCCCCCCGAGCAGGGAGCCCGATGTGGGACTCGATCTCGGGACTCCAGGATCATGACCTGAGCCGAAGGCAGTCGCTTAACGACCGAGCCAACCAGGCGCCTCTTCCCCGATCCAGAATCTTATCAAGGATCATGGGTTGCATT
>NC_138378.1:58588397-58606284 GCF_054177405.1 Leptonychotes weddellii
AACACGGGTGACAGCTGGGCCAAATCCCACTTTGCCCAAGTGCCTGTGCCGCAGATGTTGGAACAAAAACAGGATGACACAGTCTGCCTTATTTTCATCAAGTATGAAAACTCCATTTATTCATGAATCCTGTCTGCAAGTCCCCGGCCTTTCCAGTTATGGGCTAAAGTTGATGTAGAAGCATCCTTTACCCCTTTAGGATTGGAACTAAGCACTCACCCTAGTTCTGGGATCCTGTGATTGGTCGTGACTCAGGTGGAGTCCTGTGTCTTTCTGCATTGTCTACACTAAGCCTAACAATACTTGGAGGGCAGGAGTACACCTGCAGTGTCTTGAATTACACTTGCCTCCCCTGACACCATGTTGGTGCTTGTTTTTGCCTTGAGTCCTCATCCTGTAGCCTGCCTGGTCTCCCCAGAGTCCACCGAGGAGTGGAGCCCCTTCCATCTTTCTCCTCAGTCACCAGATCCTGATCCCTATATCTCTGCTTCTTAAAAAACATTTCTGACCCGGAACAGTTCCTACTTGCTCTCTGGTTAGGTTCAACCTAGTATCTCTCACTGCTGGGTTCTGACTTTCAAACTGGGCCCCTGGCACATATAGAGACTCTTTGCTAGGGCTACCCAGTTGGGTTAGCTCCTGTAAAGGATGCTGTGGTGGGCTGCCAAAATCCTCCTTCAGGACTGAGGCACTCATCCCCCCAGAGGCTGGGAGAGGGGGCAGCTGAAGCCCCTAAATAGTTGTTCTCCTGGAATTACCCTCAGCCTAAGATCACCACCTCATCCAAGATCACATCTTCTCTCCTGGGCAGCATGTATCCGATGACTGGTCAATGCAGGATGAGGGCCTGGCCCCTTTGCCTCAAGGTGGGATAGTCAGAAGGGTGATCCCACCTTCAGAGCTCCTTCCCATCTACTCTTTCACCTGGGCCCCAGACTCGCTCCCCTTCCTAGCCAACCCCAATTGCCAAGCCACCAGTGCGTTTTTTGTCAGAACTCAGCACCAGGGGACAATTTACAGATAAGCAACTACCATTTACATAAACTCAGTCACCTTGAAAAGGATGATGCCACATTATCAGGTCCTCCTTAATTGTTCCTAATGTCTCCTGAATACTCAAGGGTGGGGCTTGAACCCCTCTTACTTTTTTCTTCGGAGTTTAAGAACACAGATAACCTTGGAAGGAGCCAGTTTGTCCAGCTCACTGGCTTGTTAACGAACCCTCAAAATAATGTTAGCTGGAGAATTTCAGAGTCAGGAGGGCTGTCCCCCTCCCCCCTCTTAGTGAAATCCAGGATTTAAAATCCTTTCTCATAAAAACCTATCAATGGGATACATTTGCATTATCAAAGGGTTCTTTGTTCTGCAAAAGGATTCCATGGACGGTTCCTTTAAATAGCAAACTCCCTAGGTGAATGGAAAATACAGTTCCAATTGACACAATCTCTCCTTTTAAAGACAGGTATTGCATGAAGTCAATGACAACTGTAGGTTCCCCACATCCCCTTGGTCTTTAAGAGCTTGGATTGCATCAGGGTTTCCGGGGCAGGACCACCTACTGAAGTGCATGGGCTGAGCAGGGCCAGAGGAAGAGGAGAGCCAGGGAAAAAGTCCTGCACCAAACACAGTCCCCAAAGACTGGGTGGAGTCCTACGTATCTTCTCAGAGCCTTTACCTGTCCTTCTGCCCAGCACAGCAGAAATGAAATATTTTTATTCACTTCCTTCTAATTATTTAGAAAAGCCATCTATATTATCGATTTAAGAAAGCTACAAACATCCATGCATCTTTCACAATTAGTTTATTGCTAGAGCTATACACCCTGAATTTTTATTTATTTATTTATTTAAAAGATTTTATTTATTTATTTGACAGAGAGAGAGAGAGATCACAAGTAGGCAGACAGGCAGGCAGAGGGAGAGGGAGAAGCAGGCTCCCTGCTGAGCACAGAGCCCGATGTGGGGCTCGATCCAGGACCCTGGGATCATGACCTGAGCCGAAGGCAGAGGCTTAACCGTCTGAACCACCCAGGCGTCCCCACCCTGAATTTTTAAATGCTACCAAATCAGAGGGAGGAAAAAAGACAGAAATCAGAGATGCTCAAAGCCTTTTTGCCTAACGAACTCATCAAAATGGGAGGGGAAAGCATTACCTTATTTAACAGAATGTTAATGTTTTTGTATTTATTACATAAGACCTTGATCTAAATTCAACAGAGACTTAAGAATGTCTGTGTTCTTTTCAAGGCTGCTCAGTAATTATAATAAACTTGCTTTCATCTTGGAATGAAATAAAAATGGCTTCCCCCTTTCCAAATGATTTTAAATCATTGCATTTTCAAATGCATTGATCTACTTGGCAACTTCATTACTGGGTATGTCTTCATTTGTTGGCCTCTTGTCTTCCGCATTTACCTACAGGGGGCTGAGATGTCAATGTTACCTGAAATATGAAGTCAGTATAGATGGATACTAATTTGTTAAGTTTTACATCTGAAAATTTGGAATGCTCCTTAAAAATACACCCAGGTGGTTTTGATTGACCACTCCTTTAAACACTTACTGTATTAGACTCAAGGAATCAGAGGAGAGGGCTGCTTGCAAGTGGTTTGGTCCAACCCCTCACTCTATAGACGAAGAATCTTCAGCTAGGAAAAGAGAAATGATTTCCCTGAAACCACGTGGCGATTCTGTGGCAGATCTGAACTAGAACATAGGTCACTTCGTTCCTGGTCCTGTGCTGTGTCCTTCACTAATCAAAGCACATCAGTGCTGTTCCTTTGGAGGTTTTGTTGATACACTTTGCTACACAATCCTCTGGTTCTTGGGTGAAAACTTAGCCTTCTGACAGAACCGTCAGCTTCTGGAGGCCATGTGCTCACAGTCTTAAACTCCAAAGATGCTGCTCAAATTCCTGTTCCTCCATGAGCCTACCAGACTGGGTTGTCTCTCTTTCCCATATCCTCCTCAGCAAGAATGACTACTCAGTTTTTTCCCCGCTGTACTGTTATTTGAGAATTTACCAGTTACCCTGTATGAATGTTTCCTCTGTTCCACTACTGAGCGCCCATTCTCTGGCGGACCCTGCCTTCACAACTGTCTCTTGCTTCCAGCCCCTTTATTCCTTTCCCACTGCCAAATTTCTTGGGCATTCTTTTCTCCACCCCGAATAGTCCTTGACTTGGTTTCCCCTCACCCCACCCTGGGTTTCCCCTAACAGGTCTAGATTAATCTTCCTGATAACTCCCACCATGATACTATCATACTCAGTTATCTTCTGTACCTCCCCTTGGCCTGCCTACTATCTATGCATGTCTCAGCCTGCAGGCCCTCCAAATAAAGGCTCAGACCTCATTTGCTGGTCCTGTCACCCACTATTTCTCTCACATAACCCATACAATAAACTTTTGCTGCCCAATCAGGCAGCCACCAGCCACACATGGCCATTGAGCACTTGAAACATGGCTGGTCCGAATCGAGATGCACTGTAAAGTGTTCCATACATACCAGCTGTCAAAGACTCGGCAAGAAAAAAGGAATATAAAGTATCTCATGAATAACTTTTGTACTGATTACATATTGAAATGATAATATTTTGTACATGTGGATTAAATGAAATATTTCACTGAAATTGATTTCACCTTTTAAAAGCTTTTTAAATGTGGCTATTAGAAAATGAAGATCACACACATGATTGACGTTATATATGTATTTTTAAAGATTTTATTTATTTATTTGAGAGAGAGAGAGAATGAGAGAGAGAGAGAGAGAGCATGATGGGGGGAGGGTCTGAGGGAGAAGCAGACTCCCTGCTCAGCAGGGAGCCTGATGTGGGACTCGATCCCGGGACTCCAGGATCATGACCTGAGCCGAAGGCAGACGCTTAACCCACTGAGCCACCCAGGCGCCTGACGTTATATTTTTGCTGGACCGTGCCACCCTGGACAAATCAGCCTATTGTACTTCCTGAACTTGCCTCTCCCTTTTCTGCCTTCATTCACGCGGTCTCCACCATCTGGCACATCCTCCCGTCTCTGCTGGTCAGCTCCTACCTTTGGTTAAAGGTCTCTCTCTCAGGTGCTCTGTACTTTCCAGAATATGCCACCATCACCAACTGCATATGCTTTCTCTCTGGAAGCAGCATCGTGGGGCAGTGAAGACTACAGACTCTGGAGCCAGAACGCCTGCGTTCAAATCACAGCTTCATTCATAAAAGACTGATGATACTAACTACCCCAGCGATTTTTGAGATTAAATAAGGAAATGTTTATATAATACTAATACAGCATCTAACACAAGATAAGAGCACAGTAAGTACTTCTAACTCACAGCTGCTTACTGTGAAGGATTCAAGCTACCCCAGCTACTTCTAGTGTCAACTCTAACTTCCTTGTCAAGGGGGGGGGGTTTGGTGAGGGTGGGGGCTGATGGGTTCAGAACATTGGGATGGACTCTTCTATTTGTCATGAGTCACGCTTTAATCTATAAAATATCTGTGACTTGTTCCTGACTCTTAACTTTCTACTGATTATAGATACGACAACCGAGAGGGAGGGTAAATACACCCACTTGGTACCTTTCTTTTGGGCTCAGTTATCTCTTACAGGTGTCACCTGATAGCCCTTTTAAGAAATGATAAAGAACAATTTTCCATTAAACGTTACAGTCCTAGAGAACCACTCTGCAGAGCTCTCATTTGCTCACTGACTTTAAAAAGTTCAGTCAGTTGGAACCCTCCCATGGGGAAGTGCAATTTGGGTGACTCTCCCCCAAGACAGACTTCCCAGAGCATCCAAGAAGCTGTGAGGAGCTTATGAATTATACCGTGAACCAAAATTTTCAAGAAGATCCACTGGATAATGGATTTTCCAAGTCATTTGTGCAACAACTAAATTAAAAATATAAAGCCTCCGAGGAATACAGTAAACACATCTAAGCCCTCACTCAAAACCCATTTAAAGTTTTCTAAAGACACAAAGCAAAATAACCCAATCTTTACCCCCTAAACTGAATTCTTCTAGCAATAATATAACATGACAAGAATAACCCTGGTAAATAAAACTACATGTTGAATTCTCCTCAGGGAACATCTGCATCATCTATAATCATTTCTCAAAAGTATTTTTTAGAAACTGAGAATATTATGTTGTCAGGACAGTGACACTGAAGATATGCTTCAGGAAACTCTTTCATTGCAAGCTCCAGTTCCAGACACTTACAAACCTTTTTTTTTTTTTTAAGTGAGCCTGTAAAAGCTGGTTGCAACTGATATACTACATACTTTTAATTAATCTGAGGATGGATTTAAAGTGAGTGAAATGGGGCACCTGGGTGGCTCAATTGGTTAAGCGTCTTCCTTCGGCTCGGGTCAGGGTCCTGGGATCGAATCCTGCATCGGGCTCCCTGCTCAGTAGGGAGTCTGCTTCTCCCTCTGCCCTCACCCCGCTCATGTTCACTCTCTCTCTCTCAAATAAAATCTTAAAAAAAAATGCCTGAAATTATTGGCATGTGTGCCTTCACTTTTCATTAACTCCTCAGCTCTGGTGGACACCAGTTTGTGTGGCTGTCTTGCTCAAAAATGCCCCTTCTTTAGAAGCATCTCATTGTGGGAGCAGTTCATTGATTGTGAGCCTATGCTCTTGCCTTGGGGGTGGGGCCTGAGGCAGTCAGATTCTCTCTCTCTCTCTCTCTCTCTCTCTCTCTCTCTCGGGGATTTCAGACTTGTAATAGACAGGACTCTGTGGAGCTGACTCATTGTAAAGGTGGAATCCAGAGAAATGGGAACTGATCTCTTGCTGCGAAAATGCCAAATGCTTCCTGGATCTTGCCCACATCCTTCTACCTTCCTCCTTATTCGTCTATCAAGTTAACCTCTGATGATTAAATTTGTCAGAGTTGATTTCCGGTGCTTACAAATAAGAAAAGCCTTAACCAGAGCCCCGCCGACCTTTCCTGGGGGAAGTAATGCTCTGTTCCTTTGAGGATCCATAGCGAGGGGTGTGGTAGTCAGTGAGAGAGCAGAAGGCTCTGAATAGTGATTCCCCGGTGGCCTCTCCAAGCTGGTGTCAGAGAGCAGGACTGAGCTTTTGGGAGGACCACACTGGTCTGGCTGCCCCCGTAGAGAGCAAGGCTCAGAGAACTACAGCTCAAGCGATGCCTCCACTGAGGTTTCTTCATTACTCAGACTAGAAGGGCTGGCCCCCTTTTCTGAACTCCTACCAGACTTGGTTTATAACCTTCCCCACCTTCTGCATTTCTCTGCAGTCATCTCTCTCTCCTATGGCTGAAGACTAGAAGCTCTTGGAGGGCAGGGACAGTGTCTACAGATTCTGCACATTGTCCTGTATGCTTCAGTATGTAGTTCCCAGATGGTCTACAGGTCTGCCCTGAAGGTCTTCTGTGTGTCAGCCTGAGCCTTGGGATAGGGAATGGGGAAAAGTAAGGACCCAGAATAGATCAGATGCTCTACCTGGATACACAGGATTAATCCAGTTGAACAATAGAAAACAGCCTCTAATCAGGTGTTAGGTGGCATGTTTGAAAGGCAGCTCAGCCTGGACTGAAAAGACTAGCATATTAGACTCCAGGCAATAATGAGCTCTGCTATTTTGAGATTCTAACTTATTCACCCTCCAGTTTGAGAAGACCTAGTGGGTCATTTTCCTCTAATTAACACCTCTCAGGAACAAAACTATTCCACCAGGCTTGCCCCTTGGATGAGAGGTATTTTCTGTTCAACCTCATACCCCAGCTGTGGGTTTGCAGTCTTCTCTGTACCATCAGATTGTTATAATCACACTTTGTAGTTATGTGAAACCTTTATTTCCCGGTACTTTTGGCTCTGCCAGCTTGGCTCGTTTATCTTCACTACAGTCAGCCCCCCTCAGGGGCAGGGACCATCCTGCCCCTTTTATAGACGGTGCAGAGGTTTTATCACTGGCCCGAACCCATGGTGCAAGTTAGGGGAGGGAGACCTTGTGCTAGAACTCGGATCTGCCCAGTCTTTGTCCTGTTGATCAATTCAGATACTTGGAAGGCTGCCTTGGCCCCTACCTTGTCATACCAGAGCAGCCCTACTCCTGTGGGCTCAGAAATCCTGTCTGTTGTGGCTCCTTAAGTAGAATTAGGAACCCAGGGGTCACCTCATTTCATCAGAGCCAAGGACAAATGTCACAGCAGCGGGGGGTGGGGGGAACCAAAAAAACCTCTTCATTCTGAAAGTTGAGTTTTACTTATAAATTGGGCTTTTCTGAATTTGGCTCAGGTGGCATTAAAGAGCTGTGGCTCAGGACCACACAGAGCACAGCTGTGAGTGGTTTGCTGACTGGGAGGGGATGTCCTCTCCCTGTGAGGCAGAAGCTGGGAGGAAATGAAGCCCATGGAGAGAAGCTGTTAGAAGCTGCCCACCAATTCAGAGAGCCCACCTGCCTGGTGGTGAGGTGGGATTATTTTAATTCTCCTCTTAAAAAAAGAGCCGGTGAGAAATTTGCTAAAATCTGCATTAAATATGATTTTTCGCACACCAAGGGAAGCTCCCAGAACAGAATACATATGCTTCTGTGGAGCCAGCCCCCTTGGGTCTGGAAGTGAGCAGCAGGGTCTCTCTCCACCACCATGACTCACCTGACTTTAAAGTTCCATATGTAAGATTATAGTTACACACTGCCAAGACACCGTCTGGTGCAGCCACTCTGATAGATTACATTTTGGAAGAAAGGCTTTTGGGTCTCATTTCAAGACATGAAAAGAAGCCAAACTGAGAGGCTTGGGAAGAAGATAGAGGAGGGTAAAGGAGAAGAACTCGAGCCCTGAATTAATCTGACTTACTGCTTTTGAAATAAAAAAGAACAAGGCAGGAAAAAAACCCAAGGAATTGTTGCTCTCCAAGGGGGGAGCTGGGTCCTATGCCAAAGGAATTGGTGTGTGAACCTTTTTGGCTCTACACTTCCACTGAGATTTTGGGAACTCTGTTGCTTGCCTTTTTAGTGTTCTGCTAGGGGCCATCATTCACTGTCCCCAAAAGGATGATTTTTAAACTAATAAAATCTGGTCCTTGCAAAGCTTCCCCCACAGAGTCTGTTTATGGGCACAGCCAGGCTTAAGAATTGCCTTAAAGGTGTGGCTGGGAGACTTGAGTCAGAAGTTCAAGATCAACCTCTACCTTGGGCCTTTGCTTTCGTTGGGTGTGTGGGGGCGGTGGTGTTAGGAGCTGGGACATGAGTTTTATGAATTCGGAGATTTTTTTTTTTTTTTTCTGGGTCAGGCCCAGCTGCATGGAAGCTGAGGGCAGGGCCAAGCTGTTGTACTTGCAAGAACTTGGTAGGCTTCTCCATGTCTTGTAAACTCTTACCTTGCACCATGGACTGGGAACCCATTGGTCTCAATCTGGGCTCCTAGGGGATTGTTTTGGTTGGTTTTAATGGATCCTGGGCTGAGGATTGATTTTTCTCTAATAAGTGAGTTAAAATAAACAAATAACAAAAATCAAAGCAGTTTGGATGGGATATACTCATATAGTCTTGCTTCTTTGAAGCTGATACGTTTACTATGCCCGTTCAGAGGATATACTGGAGGTCTGTGAAATCTAGAACCTATATGTTGACACAACACAAAGAACTCCCTCCATGACCCACAGCACCTCCTCATCTCCCTATCCTGTAGGATGGAGATTTTTAAAATGATGTTTAGGTGCAGTACATGATAACTAATATACATTTTTTTTTTTTGCATTGGTTCATTGTTCCTATTCAGCTGTTTACTCAGTTTGATAATCATAATAGTTCAATAACCACTTGAATGTGTGTTGAATGTGTGCTGAATATGAATCATAATACCCATAAAATTCTGGGATTCCTAAGTGGAATAGGATCTCTTCAAGTGGTTGTGGTTCTTACTTTAGCACAGTGATTCAAAACCAAGGGTGGGGGTGGATCTTGCCCCCTATGGGGCATTGGGCAAATGTCTAGAGCCATTTTTGGTTGTCATAATTTGGGAGGGCAGTATGACTGGCATCTAGTAGGTGGAGGCCAGGGATGCTGCTAAACATCTTAGAGTGTACAAAACAGCCCTCCACAATAAACAATTATTTGGCTCCAAATGTCAGTTGTGCTGAGGTTGAGAAACCCTGCTCTAGCAGAAGAGGCTTATTTTGAATAAATGGTTACATTATGGCAGGGTATGTGCAAAAATATAGGTAAGTACAGGGTATCAAAGGATGCCTGTATGGGAGGGAGGAGACATAGGAGAAAACTTCATGGGGAAGTGACTCCAAGTCATGATTTTTACTTAATGTCTTTATAATCAGTTGTCCAAGAATGACTCTGATTGAAAATTTATTAATTAAGAACTATATATTGGGATTTTTTTTAATTTTGTTTTTGCACAACCCTCTGGGTAATGTAAGCAAATGTTTCTGACGATTTTATATTTTCCTTTAAAAAAATTCCCCTAAGAGCCTAGGAGAGACTTAAAAAGCTCAAATCCATTCAGCTTATTCTTTGCCTCTCAGCAGGGAATCTGAATCTACTCTAACCTGGTGTTCTTCCACTGGGACTCTTCTTCCTTTCTCTCTTTCAAGGTTCAGCCCCATAACCCTTTGCACGTGAAGTCTTCCCTTGGAGATTTCAGTCCATAGTAATTGCTTTGTTCTCTGAATTCCTAGACCCTTGTTGCCTCTCTCCTTGGCCACACCACTCTCTTGCGTGTGTTTCTATCTAGATTGTGGACTCCTCGAGGACTGGAACCATGCCCTTCACCTGTACATCCCTCTACAGCATTGAATGCTGTTCTGGACCTGATTTTCACAGAAGGTATGAGAAGAAGAAATACATTCAGCAAAGATGTCAGGAGACTAACATCTTCCTGTAACAATGGATTGATAGATACAGCACATTTTATCCTTCCAAAGACTTTGGATTGTGTCTTATAATAAAGTTTAAAGTTTAATCTCTGTTCAGTAGGCACGACATGCAAAAAATAAATTGCCATTATTATTATTAGCATTTTCTAACTAACAGATTTTTCAGAAGCTATTTCCATATCAAGAAGATCAACCTTTCTGTTGTCATAGAGACAAAGATCTTAATATAACCATGGCAAGGTGAAAAACATTTTTTCCCCCTCTCCTTCCAGTTGTCTGAAACTAATAAGAAAAGGAAAAGGAAATGTTTTAAATCAATTTTTTTCTTTTACTCCCCCCCCCATTAGAATGAATGAACATGTGGGAGGTTATTTTTTGTATCACATTTTAGATTTTAAATACCTAAGTTTTTAATAAAACATGGAAGAGGTAGAAAGATATAAATGATTGAACAGTGCCATTTTCAAAATTTGCAAACAGTAGGCTTGTCAATGACAAACAATCGTAATCCATATTCCTTTTTCCCCCCCTTTAAACCAAATAATGGACTTTAGATGGAAGTCTTACAAGGCAGACCTCCAAGGCCTGGAAGATTAAAATACAAGCTAGCACCTACTGAGAGGCAATGATGAATTCTAAAATGTTGTGCAATAATACTTGGCTCCTCCAACCCCCAGAAACAAGAGTACTGCCCTTCTTTCTGCAGAGTCAGACCCTATGCGTGACTTCGTAAGACCCTATCTCTCTTCTTCTGGTTGCCTTCTTTCATAATTTCAGCTTTTTTTTTGTGGCAAACCTCTGATAATTTGTTATTCATAACATTTTTTTCCTATCTTGTAATTACAGTTTACCATTTCATTCATTCATCGTCAAGGAAAGAGGATTTCAGTATGAAGCTGTTCACTTTTCCTGTCTTCTGCCTCAATGCGAAGTTATACCTTTATCCATCCCCCCAGGACTCAGAAGCATCCCTCTCTCAGATTAACCCTTCCCCTGTGATCTGAGATGATACTCTTCTCCCACTCTCACAGAGATCTTACTCCATTAAATATATTCTCCCCCGGCCCTCCTATCTTCAGTCTGTCCTCCATGCATTCCTTCCCTTATTCCTCTTTGAAGACAAAAACGAACAAAACCTTTTCTCAATCCTGCATATTTTCCATATGTATCAGAGTTTGGGCTTTTAATTTGATCATAGCTGCCTTTTGCAATAAATAGGTATTTTGTATGTGTGTGTGTGTTGGGGGGGCATGAGGAAGGAAAGTATATGGCAAAGGAATTTGAAAGCATACTCTTGCTTTCCACAAGATTATATCCTTCATGGAGAGTAATATCTTGGTTCTCAAACTTTAGCATGCATCAGAACCACTTGGGGAGCTTGTTAAAACACCAGCTGTTGTACCACATCCTCAGAGTTTCTGATTCAGTAGATTGGGGGTGGGCTCAAGAGTGCGCTTTTCTAACATTTCCCAGGTGATGTTAATGGTGCTGGTCTAGGGCCACACTTTGAGTAACATTGCCTTAAAGTAACTACCCTTCTATCCCTTCTTATGTATTTCTCTTGGTATATGGATGGATGTTGAGGTCACTTTATCGTGCCCATAGGGTTCTCGCCTAAAGGAGGATTACCTGATGTTCAGGAAGCCTGACCTTGTGAGGGGCAGCATGCTTGCTGACCTAAGGTGTCTACATGTCTAGAAGATGCTCTTAGTGTGGATGCCAGGATAGTGTGTGCGTGTGCGTGTGTGTGTGTGTGCGTGAATTTAGGAAAGGGTACTTTTCTTACAAAGACAAGCAAATATAAAAACACAGTTAACAGTCTTTGCTACTCAATAGCAAAAGGGGACCTTGGTCAGGTTATTCCAATTCTTTGGACCTCAGTTTCTTGCAGTCTGTATGAAAGTACTGGGCGAGTGAGAAAGGCTGTTAATGGTACAATCATTCATAAGAGCAAGACGGGAGGTTTGTCAGGGAAGGACAAGGGCTGGGACTTGGGAGGCAGCTTCCATGAATTTGTTGATTGATTGAAACCAATTGTCTCAGCATGGTCCTCACCTTCAGGGAATTGAGCTGACAAGATAATTAATGGAAACTAATTAATATAAACCCCTTAATCTTTAAACTGTATCCCTCAACTGCAAACATTGCCTGAAGGCCACTAACTTTCTTTCTTTCTTCTTTCTTTCTTTCTTTCGAATCTCTCTCTCTTTTTTAAGATTTTATGTATTTGTCAGAGAGCGAGAATGAGAGATAGCGAGCACAAGCAGGGGGAGCGGCAGGCAGAGGGAGGGAGACCGGCTCCCCGCTGAGCAAGGAGCCCGATGTGGGGCTCGATCGCAGGACGCTGGGATCATGACCTGAGCCGAAGGCAGACGCTTAACCAACTGAGCCACCCAGGCGCCCCGAGGGAGAGAGAGAATCTTAAGCAGGCTCCATACCCAGTACTGGAGGCCGATGTGGGGCTGGCTCTCTCAACCCTGAGATCATGACTTGAGCCAAAATCAAGAGTGGGATGCTTAACCGACTGAGCCACCCTGGTGCCCCATGATCATCGGCCACTAACTTTTTGAGGGGAGAGGCTCAGCTCCTCAGGAGGAAGGGGAACTCCCTTCATAAAGTGGACTCTTGACTGACTGCTGGGGCCCAAGGAGACATGGGGGATTGCCTCTTTCCTCCCCAAGAATGGAATTTCATCACTGCCAATGGTTAGAATATAACCACAGCCCCCACCAGCCTAGTGCCTTTTGGATACTTTTACAGTACTTTTCTTTCTTTTCTTTTAACAACTTTACTGAGATATAATTCATATGCTGTAATATTCACCCATTTAAAGTGTACAGAATGGTTTTTAGTATGTCTGTGGAGTTGTGCAATCATCACCACAATCTAATTTTAAGCAACTTTTGTTATCCCCAGAAGCCACAGCCATTAGCAGTCACTGGGCCTTCACCCCTACCAGGCAGCTACTAATCTGCTTTCTATCTGGACATTTCATGTAAATAGAATCATATAATGTGTGGTACCTTTTTCTTTTCTTTTTTTGTTAAAGATTTTATTTATTCATGAGAGATAGGGAAAGAGAGAGAGGGGGAGAGAGAGAGAGAGAGAGAGAACAAGCAGGGGGAGGGGCAGAGGGAGAGGGAGAACCAGACACCGCTCCCTTCCACACGGAGCCGGATGCAGGGCTTGATCCCAGGACCCTGAGATCATGACCTGAGCGGAAGGCAGACGTTGGACTGACTGAGCCACCCAGGCGCCCCACTGTGTGGTACCTTTTTCTAAATCGAAGAGAAGAGACCAGGTTGACACTCTGATACACTAGCACTAAAGGCCCTTCGTCTCTCCACCCCATCACGTCAGTAAACAACTTCCTCCACCTGCTTGCTGATGTATGCACTTCTTTTAATCACCTCTGTAAACGGGAGGCCTGGGTGGTGTGTGGGAGGTGTGACAGAAGGCACACCTTGATCAGACAACCGGATAGAACTTCAAGTGCGTCTGGGAAGGGGCAGAGCAGTGGCTCATAAGCTTACTAAGGTGCGCCTGGGCACTGGTTGGGAGAGGCGGCCAGCCAGCAATCCCGGTTGAGTGACTAGGTCACCCCTTGCCATAGGGCGCGCCAACCCATGCCTAGAGGAGCGCAGGGTGCCAGAGGCCACAGTAACCTTCACCGCGCTGGCTGGCGCAAGGGTCAAAGACGGAGACAGCTGCTTTTTGAGAAGCATCACGCCCGGTCCCCTTCCAGCAGCAGCAGGGAGCAGGCCTTACCCCGTGGCTTGTGGGCAATTCCACGCCCCTTGCCACAGCCCCGACGGGGGAAATCGCGGGCCCGGGGTCGCCAGCGGCTGCAGGGTGCGCCCGCAGGCGGGGCCTCCACCCAAGGCGCGGCGCGGGATGGCAAAGACAGTCCCCAAGCTTTGCCTTCTCACCACTTTAAAAGGTGGTGGAATTAGATAGGGCGAAGCCGTTTTCTCCAAGCTTCCAGGTAAAGGGGGCCAAAGAGTAGGGAGACAAGGTGGCCCGGAGCGGGCGAGGGTGCGGGGGCGGGGCGCCGCGTACTCACAGTCGGGTGAGGCCGGCCCGCGGGCCGGGGCAGCGCAGGGCGCCGTCGGGCGGGCAGCGGCAGGGCTCCGGGCAGTGCGCCCCGGGAAGCGCCCGCGGCAGCAGCAGCAACAGCGCCAGCAGCGGCCGCAGTGCCGGCACCCGCCGCC
The DNA here is from genome assembly GCF_054177405.1 of Leptonychotes weddellii. Classification (NCBI taxonomy): domain Eukaryota; kingdom Metazoa; phylum Chordata; class Mammalia; order Carnivora; family Phocidae; genus Leptonychotes; species Leptonychotes weddellii. Next base: position 58,602,467 of record NC_138378.1, read on the forward strand.
CCATGGCAGGCGAGCGTGAGCGCGGGCTCTGGCGGCCGCGCGGGTGCCCTGGCCAGCCCCGGAGTGCCGCCCGCGCCCCTCTCCCCGCCCCTTGGTCTGCCCACCCCCTCTCCCGCGCCCGCCCGCCGCCCTCGGCTGCTGAGACCGTTGTGCCCCGACCTGGGGTAGTGGCCAGCGACCCCCCCCACCTCCTCCTTTCTGCGGCTTTCCCTGGCCTGCCCTCCAGTTATAGGAAGGGGAGTGTGGTAATGGTGAATGCTTCGGACGAGGGCTGGGGAGTTCTGAATTCTCACCCAGGCCCTGCTGCAACCGAGTGTGAAGTTGAGTGAGATTTGTCGCTTCCAGGAACGAGAATTCTCTTATTTCATCTGTGAGAGGAGCAGACGAATTACTCTACCCCGCGCCGATGCTTTTCCTCTCCTTGGTTCTCAGCCCTAAAACCTTTCTCCTTCTCCCCCACCAACTCCCTCCCCACAAGTAATCTCTGTTCTCTCAACTTCCCAAGTAATTTCTCTGTATTTTTCTTGGTAGTAACCACTTTTTTTCCTTATAGTATAGCTATTTGAGTCTGTTCTCTATCTCCACTATGGATTGTGACGTCCTGGAGAGCAAAATCCAGTTCAGATTTATTTTTCTATCCCCGGCTTCTACATGTTAAGTCTCTAATAAAGATTTGTTGAATGAATGAAAGAGTGATGATAATGTACAGCAACTGCCCCAAGGAGAGGCCCCTTACAGGCTAGACCCTGTGACAGGTGCCCTCCTGCCAGTCATGTCTAAACTTTACAACAAACTCCCCAGGCGTTTGCAGCAAGAAAAATGATGTCGGGAGAGGTTACGTGACTTCCCTGACGTCACACAGTTCTTAAGTAGTGGAAACCTGTTTGAACTTACATCCATCACCCACTTTATCTTACCAGTGCAAAAAATCACTCTGTTATCTGCATATCAAGGATTTAGAAAGGAGACAATTTTATGGTTAACTATGGGAACGCATAATTTCCCCTATTCAGTTTCATCATTAAAACGCTTTTCCTTCCGCCTTTACAATGACTCTGTTTGGACTCTGGAAATCCTGGAAGTCTTGCTGGAAGAGGTGGACTTTGAGAGCCTAGAAGGCGTCTAAGACTCCACAGACAGGAAGTGAAAGAACAGATTTCTTTCTTTCTTATTCTCAAGTCAGACTGACTCAGTCACGAGTATGTAGTCGCTTGTGAGTTTTTTTGCCCAAGGAAGGTAGATTTTTAAAAATTATTATTAAAAAAATGGCTTTCCCCACATTATGCTAGATAGCACGAAAAACAAAGCTTATGCCTATAATACTGTCTTTCTTTTTTGGATCCCTCTCTCCAACTGCTTAGTTGATCTCACCCTTTCATACTTCTGCATATGCTATTCATTTTTAAATTTTTAAAAAAGATTTTATTTATTTATTTGACAGAGAGAGAGACAGTGAGAGAGGGAACACAAGCAGGGGGAGTGGGAGAGGGAGAAGCAGGCCTCCCGCTGAGCAGGGAGCCCAAAGTGATGCGATGTGATTACGAGCTCGACCTGGGATCCTGACCTGAGCTGAAAGCAGATGCTTAACGACTGAGCCACCCATGCGCCCCTGCATATGCTATTCATTTACCTGGAATGATTTTTTTTATTCCTTTCCCATATCCCATTAGTTAAACTCCTGGTTTTCCTTGAAGACTGAGCTCAATGTCATTTTCACTGTAACACCATCTTTGACACAACCTAGCTGAGTTTGTGCTGTGACACCTGATTCTATAGTCTGTAATGTAACACATTGTAATTATGGCTTTAGTTTTCCTTCCCCCGTCTATTGATCTTAACATTGCTTGAACATGTCATAGCTTCTAGCTTCTAGTAGGTGCTCAGTCTATATCTATTGAATAACAGAATGAATAAGTGAAACCCAAGTGCAGACCTCTAGCATATGTTTAGTAAATCATCTGAGAAGAACTTAACAGCCTTGCTTGATTTATTCTCCACCACACTGGATCAATCTGGATAGGTATCAGGTAATTACTCATGACTACTTTGGGGTCACATATTCTCTCCTCTTCTAATTTGTCAAATTTTGGTAGGGAAGTTGGAGTAGCACTGGGGTTTTCAAATCTTTCCACCATGTAGCTTGAATTGTAGGAGAGAAGGAATAACTCACGGTGGCTGAGTGGTATTTATTTCAAATCTTACATTTCATGTGGCTTTTTCTTTTTCCTTCACAGCATATCTGTTATGTAAAAAGAATGGTTGCTTCCACTTGCCCCTGAAGAACCATTTGATTCTGTGCTTGGGTATCCTTGGGGGCTACTTATACTCTAATAGGAGAAGGACTGGGCCATCAGGGCATCTGGATTTTTTTTTTTTTTTCCTGTTCTGTCATCAGCTGTGTGACTTGGTCTTTGGTGTCTTCATCTAAGAGGAGGGGTTGGAGTTCACAATCCCTAAGGCTCTTCTAGCTCTAAAATGCAAGGTCTTTGTGGACAGTATTAGTGGTGAAAAGAGTCAGACTGTGTACATTGACTTCTTATTGCTTGTCTTGGATTCAAAGTAAAATCCTGTTTATGAAGAGGGTAAGTTGTTCATTTCGAGGAGAATTCACAACCTTAATGAGTTTTCATAAAATTTTTCTATCTAACTGAAATTAATTTCAGTTGGATTTTAATTATTGTGTCAGTTGGATTTTAATTATTGTGTCAGTTCTTGCAATGTACCTATGTACCAATTTTAACAAAATTACATTGAATTGTTTGTTATAATCACAAAAGTTTGTTACAATGGAATTTACCTCTCCTACTCATTAATATGTGACCTATTTAGATGAGATATTTTTAAATCTGAAGGGATTCTGTGTACTATAACTATGCTTATAGTTACTTTTGTTACAGAACTTCAAAAGAGCATGACCCACGGGGATTGCTATTATATTTTACTGACAAACTAAAGTTCATGGAATTCACAAGAAGTTTATCCTGCCTTAGAGATACAGAAATATCTGACACCACAACTCAGAAATCCTAATAAAACTCTCCCAAATTCTAGAGCAGGGCTTCTTATATTTTAGGATGCAAAGTATCATTTGGGAAATTTTAAAGACAAAGACTCCTGGGACACCGTCCCCAGAGAAATTCTGATTCAGCTGGTATGGAGTGGGGCCTAGGAGTCTGCATTTTTAAGGGGGGGTGGGGCAGAGGGAGAGGGAGGGAGAGAGAGAGAGAGAACCTTGAGCAGGCTCCACACTCATCATGGAGCCCAACTAGGGGCTCAGTTTCACAACCCTGAGATCATGACCTGAGCAAAAATCCAAAGTCGGTTGCCTAATTGACTGAGTCACAGAGGTGCCCCCAGGAGTCTGCATTTTATTTTATTTTTTAAAGATTTATTTATTTGAGAGAGAGAGAGAGCATGAGTGGGGGTGGTGGTGGTGGTGGAGGGGCAGAGGGAGAGAGAGAGAATATCAGGCAGACTCCCCACTGAGCAGGGAGCTGGAGGCTGGGCTCAGTCCTACGACCCATGAGATCATGACCTGAGCTGAAAGCAAGAGTCAGAAACTTAACCGAGTGAGCCACTCAGGTGGCCCTAAGGAGTCTGCGTTTTAACAAGCTCCCCATGTAATTATGATTCATGAGGTACTCAGAGCATAATTGGTGAAACACTAAAATGGAAATTTTAGAATTAAATTTACCTCAGGAAGACAAGGCTCAAGAATCCTTACTAAGGACTCTGAATGAAGCCTAAGAATTTTGGTGCACTGTTAAAGAAACATGGCATATGGGGGGGCGGAGCAAGATGGCGGAGGAGTAGGAGAC
>NC_138378.1:58606784-58627762 GCF_054177405.1 Leptonychotes weddellii
GCATGAGAGGGAGGAGGGTCAGAGGGAGAAGCAGACTCCCTGCCGAGCAGGGAGCCTGATGCGGGACTCGATCCCGGGACTCCAGGATCATGACCTGAGCTGAAGGCAGTCGCTTAACCAACTGAGCCACCCAGGCGCCCCTTAAAATATTTATTCTTAAGAAAATCATCCTCTTTTTGGTCTGTTCTATAGTTTTCTTTTCCAACTGTTTCCAAATAGCCTGATCCTATTGGATGTGACCTATTCTTTCCTCTTCCCACACAGTCTGCTCTGGGGTGATTATCTTCTTATATTAATATTTGTACTATTTATCTTCAGCCAGCTCTTGGTTTTTGCATCTGTAGTTGTTCCAAGTTCATTTTAAGTAGCAGATGTCATTATTAGGGTGAGGATGTTTTGCTCTCCTCCACACACGATGCCCTGCCCCTGGCAACTTGTTACCTGGACAGGCTCTCTTCTGTCTATCATGGTCACTGGTCATCTTGCCAACTTAGTATTCCCTTCATTTGGTAGCAGCTCTCTGCTTTTCTTTTAGGGGAACTCTCTGTCCCCTCTTTAATGTGTTTGGTTAACCTGTTGATCTGAGTACTCCTTGGCCTTCAAGTCTCTTATCCAAGAGGTGGCAAGCATGTGCCTGGGGTTAGGCCCCTCAGACTCTCGCCTGGGGTTTAATCTTCAGTGGCGGCCGGAGCTGAGTCATTCTTCTTTCATCTGTGAGGTACTGACTGAAATTCTTGGAACTGTTCTTCTCCTGTCCTTCTTGAGGACTGCTCGTTCAGATCTTTCTTCAGTTCTAGGACATTACCCAATGTTCTGTTGTCCCAACAGATTATTATTATTTCGTCTATATTTTTTTCAATTGCTTACAACCAAAGAGCCCAATTGTATACAAAGTCTCTCTGCTTTTCTTTCCATACATGGTCTTTTCTGTTCTTTGCTCCATTGCCACAAAGTGGAAAGGACTGCTTCCTCCTTTTAGGAAGCAGTTGACTTCCTAACTGTGGACTGAGGAAGAGATTGCCGTGACTGGCCTTGGTGACCCCACTGAAGAGACTGAAGAATGCCCGCAAGAGCAACAAGAGGAGTGGGAGAGTGATTTCCCTGGGACTCCAACAAGACACCCGGACCGGGGGGAGGCAGTGAGAAAGCCTGGTGAGGACTTGGACTCAGTAATGGGAGAGCTCCTTGCCCAAAACCATGGCAAGATTTCAGGGAAGGGCGAATGATGAACCTAGGGAGCCTGACCTTAGTCCCCCTTGTTGTCAATGGCAAAAATTCCTTTTCTTCAGGCTGGTCATGGAAGCAGAGAGATACCAGACTTCACAGGTTCACTGTGGGCTGAGACTATGAGGATGTCAGCTGTGAACATTGATGGACAGGAGGATGGAGGCCCTTACCCTGATTTTCTGAGCACCGTGGAAGTCTACTGGATTCTGGAGAGACCCTGAGGAGGAAGGAAACCCCAGTAATGCCTGAGATTAAAATTCTTGCAAGGAATCGGAATTCTAGGAGGATGAGAATTCAAAATGGAAATTAAAAAAAAATTTTTTTTAAAGATTTTATTTATTTATTTGGCAGAGAGAGACACAGCAAGAGAGGGAACACAAGCAGGGGGAGTGGGAGAGGGAAAAGCAGGCTTCCCGCGGAGCAGGGAGCCTGATGCGGGGCTTGATCCCAGGACCCTGGGACCATGACCTGAGCTGAAGGCAGATGCTTAACGACTGAGCCATGCAGGCACCCCCGAAATTAATTTAATAAAAAGGAAGATGTAGATTTTTTTTTTTTGGTATGTCTTAGTTTGGTAGACTTGAGATTCATAATGGCTATAAGTCCTTAAAAAATTCTCATCCATAGATTAATGAATGTATTGAGTGCCAATTGTATCCCAATCATTAGCAAGACTGTGGGTAAAGCAAAGACACATCAAGCTCTGCCTGAGTCTTCCAACAGCATACAGCCTAGTTGGAGAGACAAGACTCAAATAGCTTGGAGGAAGTTAGATACCCTTACGAGAGAGAATCTTCAGCATCTGACAACATTTTAAGAGCTGCCACATGTGCTTAATTGGCAAATGAGTGGTCTGGTCAATAAGCAGTACGAATTCCGTGGCTGTAGCTTTAAAGGAAGGTGGGAGGGGAAAAAATTTAATGCTTTTTGTTCCAGTAAGGGTGAGTTTGCAGGGTTGCCTGTTCTGAGAAAAGGAGCAGTTTGTTCCTGCCTCTCACCACTTCCCAGGGAGCCCATGCTTTGCCAGCCTGTGGTCTCAAGGGTCCCTCTTCCAGAAACAGGGGTCAAGACGACTAGAGCAGTTTGCAGAAATCAAGCAGGCTGATAATGTGCTTAAGGATGTTTTCTGCTTGTCCTTTTTCCCTGTCTTCTCAAATACACAGCCCTTGTCCAGGGCAGTGTCAGAGGAGCTTATGTTCCTTTTAAGCAATAAGACCCAGCAGGCAGGGGATTGCTTGGGGATCAGGGGAACTCAGAGTGGCTTTGTGTGTCACGGACATGGGCCTATTCTTCCATGCCAGTATATAGCGCAAGGTTGTTTGAAAGCCATGCTTAAAAAGAAACCTCAAGTTATGGCCAACTTGGAGCTCTGGGCTCTGATGTAGGCAAGGCGAAGAGATCAGGTGAAGTTCCTTAGAGACCCAGGCTGGGTGGATGACGAAGGGATTTGAGAGTCATGTTAGTGCAGAGTTTGTTCCAGGATATTCTTGGGTTAGACATAACTCCGTTTTGGCGCTTGGATTTACTGTCTGTAAAATGACCACAAGGATATAGATAGAACTTTAATCAAAACCAATCAAAATATCCTACATCAACATCCTAAGGAGTGGTCATTCATTTTACAACAAAGCTCGTCCCCTTTATAAGAATCCACAGTAAAATCCATTTACAGGGCATTTGCCCTTCATTAAAATGTGGAACTTAGTTTGCAAAATGTGTTTGCATATTGAGCCTTTAAGGGAAACCTCAGTTGCAAAAGGGAGTTTTGCATGTCTTGTTCTATTCCTTCTTCACCCCTTCACGCATCTCCTCCTCTCCCTGTGAAAATTGTGAAGGTAGTGTTTACATGGTTTAAGATGTTTAAGGTCTGAGCTGAAAAATCCAAATTGATGGTGGATTCACCAGCAGAGATGAGCTGGGATACCTCCTCCAGTGGCTTCTGGACTGGCAGGGGATAGGTCTAGGTTCTGGTCCAGGCTTTGCCTCCAAATAGCTGGGTTCCTTTGGAACAAGTCTTAGAATTGTGGAGCCTTTGTGTTGGGACAGAGTTAGAGGTCATCTAGTACAACCTTCTTCTGACAAAAACATTTCATCTACAATATTCCGACTGATGAATATCTAGTGTCCTTATTTTCGGGGCCTCAGTGGGTCCATCTGGACAATAAGGGAAGTTGATCCTCAGTTTGAATCAGAGACCAGTGTGGGAAGGGGAGGGTTGAGAAAGTAGAGGCCAGGACTCCGAAGACTAAATGGAATGACATCACAATCTAGCAAAGGCCAAGCCGTCTAAGTAAGAATGCTTATGGAATTAAAGTCTGTGCATTCATTTGTTCTTCACAGGTGTACCCTCCCCTGGCCACTAGTGAGGGAAAGTTCTGAGACCTCAAGACACTTGAAGTTTGCCCTGGAACTTCCTGCAGTTCTACCTCTACATTTTTTTTTTTTTTTTTGGCTGTTTCTACCTCTACATTTTTAAAGGAAGGTAAGCAGTATGTCAAGTGAGCTTTATTCATATTTAAGCTGAGTATTATTTCAAGGTTGAGCAGCCTCGCTGGCCTCTTTTCACTTGCTTCAGGTCCCGCCGCCCCCATCTTTTTACAACATGCAAACCTCAAGGGCATGCACTTGGGTCTGGCTGAAATCAGCTGAATGTTTACAGGGTTTATCCAAGAAAGAAACTCTTGGGTCATTGTCATGGCAATTTTGATAATCCTGACAGGATTCAGATGTGGCTGTCCAGGGCAATCCGAGAGTGCCTCCCGCTCTCCAGCCTCAGCCACTGCTTGGGGCAAGTGGGGCTTACTAACCCTTTCTTTGCCTTCTCTGTGAAAAAACAAAACAAAACAAAAAACAAAAAAACAAACCTCAAAATTTTTAGTTATAAAAACCCTGGACCAAAAAAGAAAAAAATTATCATCAAATACCTCATCTGGAGCGAGGAAAAAAACACAAAGAAACAACAACAACAAAAACAACTCTGTAAAGGTTGGATGAGTCACTGGTAGAAGTGGACAAATAGGCCATGTCTGCTTAACTACATGGCTTCCTTATTGTGTGTTCGCATGTCTATTCGCCCTTGCCAACCAACGGCTACCTTCCCTGCTGCACTCAGATCTGGATGTGGAATCTGCAAGGCTAGGGATCTTTTCCAGTTCATCTCCTGATGTCTCCAATGCCTAGCATTGTGCCTAGGCACTTAACAGAAATTCAGTCATGTTTGCTGGAGGAATGAAGAGCTGGACATGAGATGGCAGAGAGGTGTGCTGGGAGACTCCTGGTGGGCAGAGATTGGATGAAGGTAGAAGTGAGGGTGCAAAGAGGCAAGCGCTTCTGGTGCAGATGCCAGGACGAGGTATGCAAGGGAGTGAGGCTGGTGGGGGGATGCCACACCTGCAGGTACAAGGCCGTAGCCAAGGTTTTCGAGCATGGAATCAATACTGTGAAGATCAATGCCAAGAAAAGTAAAGAAAAGTAAAACTTGGTGTCAGAATATGTGGAGATCTGGATAGAGTTGGAAAGAGCTTGGGGGCAGAGAGACCAGCAAGGAGGGTGAAGTTATCTCCTTGAAAAAGTACAGAGTGAAGAAGGCAGTGCTAGGGGAGCCTGAGATGTGTTATCATAGTTCCATTCAGCTGCCCAGCAGCACATCCAGGAGAGAGATTCAAATGCCCAAAGAGTTGAGCACCAACTGGTACATGAATGTTCATAGCAGCACTATTCATACTAGCTAAAAAATGGAAGTATCTCAAATTTCGATGAATGGTTGAGTGGATACACAGACTGTGGTATATCCATATAATGGAATATCATGTAGCAATACAAAGTAACAAAGTACCAAACCATGCTATGGCACAGATGAGCCTCAGAAACACTGCAAAGTGAGAGAAACCAGGCACAGAAGGCCCTATGTTGAATTATGCTATTTATATGAAGTGGTCAGAGTAGTCACATCCGTAAGGACACAAAGTAGGTTAGTAGTGGACTTCTTTTTGCATATTCTACCTAGATCCTAATCTTCAACCTGGTGGAGAAACCTAAACTTTAGCATGTCATTAATCATTTTTCTTAGGTTTCTGTCCTCACCTTTGCATTTTTTTTAATTAAAAACTTTTAAACAACCATCATCACAGTCTAATTTTAGAACATTTTCAACAGCCACCAGAAGAAACTCCATACGTGTTGACAGTCACTCTTTATTCTTGCTCCTTCCCACTGTTGTCCTGACCCGTGTCTGGACACTAATTGACTTTCTAGGGATTTGCTTATCTGGACATTGCATGTGAATGGAATCATACAATATGTGGTTTCATTGTGTTTGGCTTCTCTCATTTAGCATACTGTTTTCAAGTTTCCTCCATGTCATAGCATGTCTCAGCACTTTATTCTTTTTCTTTTTTTAAAGATTTATTTAATTATTATTATTATTTTTTTTTTGAGAGAGAGAGAGAGAGAGAGCGCGCAAAAGCACACTAGTGGGAGGGGCAGAGGGAGCAGGAGAGAGAATCCCAAGCAGACTCCACACTGAGTATGGAGCCCTGTGCGGGGCTCAATCTCACAACCCTGAGATCACAACCTGAGCTGAAACCAAGAGATGGATGCTTAACTGACTAAGCCACCCAGGCAACTCCATTTTGTTCTTTTTCTATTGCCAAATTATATTGTTATATGGATATATCACATTTTGTTTATCTGTTTATCATTTGATGGACATTTGGGTTGTTTCCACTTTTTGATTATTATGAATAACACTGTTATGAACAACTGTATACACATTTTTGGGTGGACGTAAGTTTTTGTTTCTTTTGGGCATATACCTAGGAGTGGACTTGCTGGGTTACATGGTAATTCTATGCTTAACCTTTTGAGGACTTGCCAAACTATTTTCCAGCATGGGTGTAGTAGTTCACAGTCCCACCAATAGTGTGTTCCAGTTTCTCCACATCCTCACCAACACTTGTTATTGTTCTCTCTTTTGGATTATAGCCATTCTAGTATATGTGAAGTGGCATCTCATTATGGTTTTGATTTGTACTTCACTAATGATTGAGGATGTTGAGCATCTTTTTATATGCTTATTGTCTATTTACATGTCTTCTTTGGGAAAGTGTCTATTCAAATTCTTTGCTTATTTTAAAATTGAGTTGTCTTTTTACCAATAAATTGTAAGGCTTCTAGATACAAGTATCTTGTCAGATATATTTCTTGCAAATATTTTCTCTCATTCTCGGGGTTGTCATTTCACTTTCTTGATGGTATCATTTGATGAACACAAGGTTTTAATTTTGATGAAGTCTAATCTATATTTTCTTTTGTTTCTTGTGTTTTTGGTGTAATATAAGAAATCATTACATAACCCATGGTTATGATTTATTCCTATATTCTCTCCTGAGAGTTTTGAATTTTAACTCCTACATTTAGGTTTATGATCCATTTTGAGTTAATTTTTGTGGAGGGTATGAAGTAGGGGTCCAGCTTGGATATCCAGTTGTCCTAGCACTACTTCTTTGTAAGACTATGCTTTCTCCATTGAATTGTCTTGACATGCTTATCTAAAATCATTTGACCAGGGGTGCCTGGGTGGCTCAGTTGGTTAAGCATCTGCCTTAGCTCAGGTCACGATCTCAGGGTCCTGGGATCGAGCCCTACATCAGGCTCCCTGCTCAGCTGGGAGCCTGCTTCTCCTTCTCCCACTCCCCCTGCTTGTGTTCCCTCTCTCACTGTCTCTCTCTCTCTCTCTCTGTCAAATAAATAAATAAATAAAATCTTAAAAAAAAAATCATTTGACCAGGGGTACTTTGGTAAAACATGTGACTCTTGATCTTGGGATGGTGAGTTTGAGCCCTATGTTGGGTGTAGAGATTACTTAAAAATAAAATCTTAAAAAAAATCATTTGACCATAAAGGTGACAGTTTATTTTTGGATTCTAACTTCTATTCCATTGTCTATACATCTACTCTTTTGCCACTACCACTGTCTTGATTACTTTATAATAAGTTTTATCATGAAAAAGTGTTGGATTTTTCAAATACTTTTTCCGCATCTATTGAGATGATTATGTGGCTTTTATACTTTATTCTATTAATATGGATGTTAAACCAACTTTTTAAAACCTTTTGTTTTTAACTAAGACCAGGAACATGTTGGAAAAGCCTAGCTGCTGTTTTCTGTTGCTTTTTGAGGTTTTGCTTTTGAATTAGGCTCAGCCTAAAGGTGACTGTATTTAAATATTTTGTGAAGCCTAGTCCTGGGATTCACTCCCAGGAGAAACTGGGATCTGACAGCTATGTATCCTTTGGGGGTGTTATGGACTGAATATTTGTGTCCCCCCCATTCATGTTGAAATCCTAACACCCAATGGGATAGTATTAGGGGCCTTTGGGAGGTGCTGCATCATGAAGGTGGAGCCCTCATGAATGAATAAGGAATTAGTGCCCTTATAAAGGAGACCCCAGAGACCTCTCTCACCATTTTTGTCGTGTGTGGACATAAGGAGAAGATGACTGTTTATGAACCAGGAAGTGGGCCCTCACCTGAAACTGAATCTACAGTGCCTTAATCTTGAAATTCCCAGCTTCTACAACTGTGAAAATTAAATGTTTGTTGTTTAAGCCACTCAGTCTATGGTATTTTTGTGATAGTAGTACAAAGTGACTGATACAGGGGGCAGAAAGATGGATGATTATCTTGTTCAAGGGATCAGGAGTGGAGCGAGTGAGGCTAGATCTGATGCAGTCAAAGGTGTTAGAACTGGGAAATCATAAATGGCAGGATGTTCGTGAGTGGGGTCCATAGGCAGGTACACAGAGCTGTGTCCTGTTCAGGAACCAGAGTGGAAGGGAGAAGAGGCAGGCTGGAGTGGGGAACACTTGGTGAGGTAAGGAAAGGTAGAAACCAAAACAATGTTGTTTTAGAGCTTGCATACCATTCGTCTTGGACTGATCACCCCTGATAAATTTTCAACATATTGTGATTGCAATCTCTCATCTCAGAGAGACACTGGACTTCTCTCAATACCCTTCTCTTAGCCATTAGGGCTTTTTCAACCCATGAATACTTCCTAAAGCTATCTTTTGGGACTGGGTTGGTTTGTGGCTTTGTCAAGGACTGGGTGGGTGGAGGCTACTTCTTCTAAGGCTCAGGTTATTGATGGTCAGAGCCTTGTGGGTCCCAGAGTTGGTCCTTCCCACTTGGTGCCCAACTGACTATGGATGGATTCAAAATGGCAACCACTCTCTTGACTTAATTTAGTCCAAGGCACCTCTTAGCCTGGGACACTTCCTATCTGAAGGGCTTATAGGTAGGGATCTTGTGACATAATGTGAGTGTTTTACAAGTGAGTGGGGGTAGTCCGGTGATGAAGAGCATCATCTTTGCAGTCAGAGAGACAAGAGCTCTGCCATTTGCTACTTACTGAACCTCTCTAAGTCTCAATTTCCTCATCTGCCAAATGGAAATATTTTGATTTTATCTGAGATGTATGTGGAGTTTGTAAATAGTGCCAGCTCATGAACATTCAACAGCAGCTGTTGCTATAATTAGTGATGATTATGATGGAACAAATGCTCCAGCCCTTCACTCCTCCTAATGATTATCTGACATAGCATCCAGTGCATTTTGGAGAGCATGGTAAGTGGCTTTTGACCCTGGAGATAAAAGGGGAAGACCAAGAAAAGAATAGAAAAATTTATTGACAAGTTTGTGTGGATGTGCATGGAAAAATGAGCTCTTGCATTTGCATTTGATTTCGTTTCTGCAGCAGAAAAAATGCTAATGAATATGATTAAATGGCTGTGCTTAATCCTGCAATTTAAGAGGGAAAAGAAGTCATTAGCAAGTTGATTCTTATTATTAATACTTAAGGTAATCAGCCTCAATTGCAGAGACTGATTAAAAGTAAATGTCCAAATGAAAACACTGGGTTTAAATTAATGAAAGTTGGAGCCCCAAATATTTAAGATAGCAATCTGTTGTTCCACAATAAGTTCAAAGCGATTAAATTATTGGCCATATTTGAACAGGAACATGTGTATATTTTGTCTTTGTCTCTCTAAATAAGAATGGGGGGTGGAAATTTCCAAGTCTGATGCTTCAATAAAATCTTTTCAGGGGTGCCTGGGTGGCTCAGTCGGTTAAGCGTCTGCCTTCGGCTCAGGTCATGATCCCAGGGTTATGGGATCAAGCCCCGCATTGGGCTCCCTGCTCAGCGGGGAGTCTGCTTCTCCCTCTTACTCTATCTATCACTCTCCTTGTTTGTGCTCTCTCTCTCTCTCCCTCTCTGACAAATAAATAAATAAAATCTTAAAAAAACTTTTCATTTTTCTTGCTCAGGTATTCGTTGTTTCATTCAACTTTTATTCCTTCTCTGAGAGTCACATGGCTTTTAAAAATTCTGACAAGTCTTGATAGAAATGCCTCAGTGAAGACTCGTTTGAATTAGCTCACCATCAGTCATTACATATTGACCTGCACTTTTACTTGAGATAAAACCCTCAGTACTAACTCATACATTAGACAGCAGATCCTGGCAGAACAGGAAGGCTCTTGACAAAAGAAGGTTGCCTAATTTGGGGCCATGCTGCCCTTCTGTCACCAGCTAAGATACTGTTTTGTGCTGGTATACCTTGGTTTCAGAAATATATGTTTTGCAGAAAATGAAATATTTGCAAGTTAAATTCCATTTTAAGTGATGTAAGGAAGCTTCCCCTTTAAATTATCTGGCAGATCTTTTAGAAAGAGCTGCCAAGTGCCCTCTATTTCTTAAACCTTCAATTGTTCCCTTTCTACTGCCTCTTTTTTTCTGCCTTGGAAGATGCTCAGGTGACTCCAGTATCCCTTCCTCAGCCCCTGGCCACCACCAATCAAATCGCTGTGTCTGTGAATTCAGTTTTTCTTAGATTCCATATGTAGGTGAGATCATGCAATATTTGTCTTTCTCTGTATGACTTACTTCATTTAGCATAATGCCTTCAAGGTCCATCCATGCTGTTGTAAATGGTAGGATTTCCTCATTTTTTAATGACTGAATAGTATTCCATTGTATACATAAACACCACAATTTCTTTATCTTTTCATTCTTTGATGGACACTTAGGTTGTTTCCGTGTCTTGGCTATTATAAATAATGCTGCTATGAACATGAGAGTGTAGGTATCTTTTTGAATTAGTGTTTTTGTTTCTCTTTTAAAAAGTAGCCATTTTAACAGGTGTGACATGATAACTCGTTGTAGTTTTAATTTGCATTTCCTAAATGATTAACCATGTTGAGCATCTTGTCATGTACCTGTTGGCCATTTGTACGTCTTCTTTGGAAAAATGCCTATTCAGTTCCTTGCCCATTTTTTAAAAATATTTTTATTTATTTATTTGAGAGAGAGAGAGAGAGCAAACAGGGGCAGGAGGGAGGGGCAGAGGGACGGAGAAGCAGCCTCCCAGCTAAGCAGGGAGCCTGATGTGGAACTTGATCCCAGAACTCTGGGATCATGACCTGAGCCGAAGGCAGATGCTTAACTCCTTGAGCCACATAGGCGCACTCCTTGCCCATTTTTAAGGCAGATTATTATCATTTGCTATGAGTTGTATGAGTTCCTTATATATTATGAATATTAACACCTTCTCAGATATATGATTTGCGATTTTTTTCTCCCATTCAGTAGTTTTCCCTTTCATTTTGTTGTTTGTTTCTATTGCTGTACAGAAGCTTTCAGTTTGATGTAGTCCCACTTATTTATTTTTGCTTTTGTTGCTTGTGCTTTTGTGTCATACCCAAAAAATCATGCTGAGAATGATATCAAGGAGCTTTTTTACTTATTTTTTTTTCCAGGAGTTTTATTTTATGGTTTCAGGTTTATATTTAAGTCTCTAATTTACTTGGAGTTATTTTTGTGGGTGGTATAAGATCAGGCTCCAGCCCATCATCCTTTTCAGTGTTTCCTTGTTACCCTTTACTCAGCCTTTCTACCAACTTTGTAGACAAGTCATGTAAACTGTCTCAGTCTCATCTCAAATGTAAAATAGGCTTTATATCGATGATCTTCCAGGTAATTGTGAGGATTAGACATATTAATCCTATATAAATATATGTGTAACAAGCCTAGCACAGCACTAAACGTATAGTACACACTCCATAATTGTTGTTTATTTCCTTCCCATTTTTTCCCCTCTAAAATTTTGCTTTCACAATAAGGCATTAAAGACTAATAAGAATGTTTAATGAGTTATTCTTTGTGGTATTTGTATTTTACTCTAGGTAATTAGCTCAATCAATCATACCTTCATTCCATATCAATGGATATTTTTTGTGGGCCCCTGTATTCCAGAAACTGTGTTAACTTTAGCAGTTAAAAATCAAGCAACAAAATATTGGGGGTCCAATGTTCCTGAAATTTTACCTAGTGGGTTTGAACCTGAACACACAGACCTGGTAAGATACTTGAATTATCCGAGTAATATTAGTGGGATCTCTTCCTGTCTGAAAATTTCACTCTTGATGGAATGCCTAAAAATGGCCACCAGAGTCGAGAACTTTCTCATCTCTGAAGGCAAGGACAGAAAGAAACAGACTCAGGAAAGGCAGCTCACCAAACACTGCAGTCTTCCCGAATGTTGCTGTTTTGTTTTAACAGGCCTGTGTTTTTGTAGCAGACCTATCTGGTAGAGGTGTGTTCGGGATCATTCTCTAAGGATCCCGGACTTCATGATAAATGATTCAGAATATCTTCTGATGAGAGGCACTGCTAGGAGTCAGAGATTTCCTTGGGGCTGCTTAGCCATAACAGAGATAGGACCATATGCAGAACTAGGAGAATTCAAGAGATAAGATTTTGAAGGACTGGGTTTGCAGGAAGGGTATGGATGATTACAGCGGGGACACAGTCCTGGATTTCGTAGCACTTTTTAACCCAAAGAGCTAAAGAGCCTCTCAGCCTGCTTATGAACAGAAGAACTGGCCTAAATTCTACCCACTTTACAGATGAGGAACTGCGAAGCACAGATTCAAGGCCTTTCTTACCTGGCTCCAGCTTACCTGTTCCTCTTTATCTTCAATATCTAGTATCACCTTCGGCTTCAACTACACCACCCTTTTTATCATTCCCCAATTATAGTAGGTTCCCTTTTCAGCTCTGGTGTAGAAGAGGGGGGTAGACTCATCCCAATTTACAGATGAGAAAACCACAGCTCAGGAAGCTCAAATGACTTGCTCAAGCTCACCTGCTTAGTCATAAAGGCTGGGACAAACTGAAGCTTCCAGGCAGCCAGTCCATTTCCTGACCTCCCTACTCTTCAAAGCTTAGGGAGACCAAAGTCTTGGGAAGCCCCCTCAGTGCATGCTGAATCTCTACATCCAGGTCAGCAGTTGGAGCAGGTGGAAGAAGAGAGAAGCACCACCTATCCATCAGGCACCATGTACTCCTTACCCGAAGATTCTCCTTCTAGTGACTGAACCACTTTCCAGAGTCAGCATTTAGTGATGGTTGTAAAAAACACAAACAATTTAGCACCCGACACTCTGAACTGTAAACTCCAGTAAATAGGATCAGGGGAAGATTTAAGTGGAAGGGACAACTGCTATAAAGACTTAGCAGGAACTCATTAGGCTCCACAGATAAAGCAGATACAAGATTCCTAACTGCGCACAGGAAGTGAAAGGAAAATCCTAAATCATTAAGATGGGATGAGGTCCTGCCACAACTCATTCGTCAGATCATCCTCACGGGCCCTGACTCCAGTATTCAAAGGGACCCAGAGAAGGAAGCCTCCTCCGCCACCATTTTCCCTGAGAGCAGGGTCTTACTGGCATGTGCCGATGTGTCAGAGATTTGATGTCATCTGCCCTCCTTCATTTACCATTTCTCCTCTGATTATTTCTTTCTGTTTCCATGTACTATTATTTACTTCCTTGCTTTTTCACCCTTTGTTCCTTCCCTCTTTCCTCTCTGCTTTCCCCCTTCCCTCCCTTTAAAAAACTCTGATCTTTTTCTTTCTCCACCCACCTCTGCCTTTACCAGCTCTCTTCCACCTTCTCTCCTTCCCTTTGTATTTCCCACTCTACTCAGACTCTGCAAGGATTTGCCTTCCTCCTCTTTCTCATCCTTGTTTCCCAGTCTCCCACCATCCTGCTTGCTCACAGGGACTGTGGAAGTCACTGATTTTGAGCCGCGGGCTGTGTGCAGGCTGGGTTAGGGGCAGGGGCACCCAGGACTGGCTCTTTCTTTTCTTTTTTTTTTTTTTTACATTTCTTTCAGCACTTTTGTTTGAATGAGAGGAGTGGAGGGGTAGAGCATAACATGACAGTTAATTTGGTCCTAAATTGTTTGCTTTTTATCATTAAATCAGATGTCCTCAGATTTCTATGTTAAAACCAAACATAAGTAGGCTGAGAAACACCTCACTGTTTCTTTGGAAATTTAAAGGGACACAAGTGAAAAGAATAGTAACCGTTACAACCTGTGAGGTGCCTATTTCTTACCTCACGCTGTTTAGCACAGATTTTTCTGAAGAGAATACCAGTATGGCTTTCCATTCTATTCTCTGACCTTCCCTCAGAAGAGATGTAACAGATTCTCAAGAATTGAGCAATGTTTTATTGCAATTTTTATACAGTTTTTGAAGTAATTGCTTGTAAGTGGAAATGAAAAACTAAAGAACTCTGGAGCAATGTTGTGTCACTTTCAATAAATCAAGAAGGAGGGAGAGTGGGTGCTGTTAAGTGACAGGGAAAACTGCTTAGAAGACAAACTGTGTGTGGTGTGTGTGTTTGTGTGTATGTGTGGTGTGTCTGGTGTGTGTGTGTGTTGTGTTTGTGGGTATGTGTGGTGTGTCTGGTGTGTGTGGGTGTGTGGGTGTGTGTGTGATGTGTGGGTGTGTATGTGTGGTGTGTCTGGTGTGTGTGTGTGGTGTGTGTGTGTTTGTGTGTATGTGTGGTGTGTCTGGTGTGTGTGTGTGTGTGATGTGTATGTGTGGTGTGTCTGGTTTGTGTGTGTGGTGTGTGTGTGTTTGTGTGTGTGTGTGTTTGTGTGTATGTGTGGTGTGTCTGGTGTGTGTGTGTGTGTGATGTGTTTGTGAGTATGTGTGTGTGTCTGGTGTGTGTGTGATGTGTTTGTGGGTATGTGTGGTGTGTCTGGTGTGTGTGTGTGTGTGATGTGTTTGTGGGTATGTGTGGTGTGTCTGGTGTGTGTGTGATGTGTTTGTGGGTATGTGTGGTGTGTCTGGTGTGTGTGTGTGTGTGTGATGTGTTTGTGGGTATGTGTGGTGTGTCTGGTGTGTGTGGGTGTGTGGCAAATGTACGTATGTGTGTGGTGTATGTGTGGTGTGTATGTGTGGCGTGTGTGTGTACGTGTGTATTGTCACTGTAACATTTTGAAGATCCATTCCTGTCTCATGAATTTTCTAGAATTGCTGGCGAGATTGTGGTATGATGATATCTGTACTCCCTTTTTGTAGTAAGGCTCTGGATGCACCCTTCACACATTCAGCCACAGTAAAAAGCAATTTTCCATACGCCAGGGGGCTGCAATTTGAGCACTGTAATGATTAGTGATTTCATCCAGTTGTGGTTGACCCCCTGCTCATTTTTATATATTAAATGTTAAAAAGGAACGGGAGAAAGCTTAAGAGTGCTGGTTGATTGAAATTCCAAAAGGAACTTTCGTGGAGATAAAACATACTGAGAAAAGCCAGGGTGCTGGGAAATTCAGGGTGAAAAAGAGAAATAGAGAAAGAAAAAAGAAAATAATCATAACAGAAAGATCCCCCAAAGTCTTTCTGATTGTGAAAGATGTTTATATACTTCGTAAGCTGTTTTGTGTCAGTTCCTATTTGATGGGTTTTCATGTCCTCCCCGGTGCCATATGCCTTTTCTCTTCTCCCTCTCTCTCTCTCTCCCCCTGCTTCTCTTTCTCCTTTCCTCTCCTTTCTCTCTCTCCTCTACCTCCAGAAAGGAGCTGTAAAATGCCTTCCAAAGAGGCAGGCTCTATCGTGGTGGCAAATTGCCATGGAAACACAGATTTCCAAGACCTTGAGTCCTACCGGAATGATCCAGGGTCAGACCCCGCTCAGGTCAGAGGCCACGGCCACCCCTGAGATTTCTGGGTTAGGAGAGCCAGGAGATTTAAGGTTGTTTGAAGTGTAGGTCAGTGTTCACAGAGAAAGGCTAGAAACATGGCATCTAAATAGTTACTTCTTTTGTTTCACACTATCCACAATTAACATTTGATGAATGTGGCTATGAGTGTAAGGGGTTGAAAAATAAGAATAATTACAGCATTTTTCTGCTGTTTTCTTACTATTTTTTATTTGTGAAATGATATGTTTCATGTCTCTGAGGAAGGGTCATAGTTTGAAGAAATTTTTTGCCAACTATCTCGTTTCAAACCTGGTGCAAAGAGTTGCTATTTCAGTAGAATAAAAAAGTTCAGTTTTATAGATGCCAAAGTTGCCTTTGCTTCTCCAAATCAACAGCATCACATTTTACACAGCACATCAACATTTATTGAGATTACTTTATTTGGGCTCATTATTTCAACCTAGGTAACAGGGTGTCACCTCTGTCCTAGACCAGGTTTCCAGAAAGCTCAATTTTCCTCTCTTGAATCTTAACATGGGTATAGGCGCTTTCTCTCCTCTGCCCTATATCATATTGAGGGTCACACCTGTCTTGGAGGTTATGTACCATTGTGGATGGGGGCAGAAGTAGTGGGCTGATTAGATGAGAAGGGAGCAAAATTCACTAATGCCTGACCTTTATTTAGTTTGAGGAAAATCATCTCTCTTTTGATTTTTCTCAGAGATCCTCCTCTCTCCTTTACTTATTCTACCTCCTCGACCCCAAAACCAGGTATCTTGCTGTTCATTCACAATAGACCCAGAAGCCCAGAGCCCAAATCATTCAAAGCTGGTCTTTTTTTCCTGATGGCAAGAGAGTTTGCTCTTCAAACCATTCTAGAAGATGAGGAAGTATTTATACTCCACCCTTTAGAAAAATAGCAACAAAAAAGTGCAGTCAAGTTTGCAGTTAAAACGTATCACCAATATTTTGACCATGTGGTCTGTATAAGAATACTCTTCCCTCTAACTTGTTCGCTAAGCAGATTGATTGCATACATGGTGAGCAATTGGTTTCCATAGGAATTTTTGAGGCATGTATGATTTCATAAGGCCCTCAGGGTTGGAAGGGAGTCATTCATTCCAGTCTGTGATGTCAGCAAGGGCTTAGCCAAACTGTCTTTAACACACCCAGTGCAGGCAAGTGTCAATTGCCTGGCTCATAGATCTCCTTCTTCAGCAGACACACCTCTCTACCCATTATCCTCCCCTCAGCTTTATCAAACCCCAAATCTACACTGGGTCTTTTCCCTCAGCTCATAAGTATGCTCAAGTCCTCTCTAAAAAAAAAGGACAGGAAAAAAAGAAAGAAAGAAAGCAACCAAACATCATGTCTCCCTTTATCAACCATTCACTATCGTTCTTGCCCTCCCTAGCCAACCTTTTTTTCAAACAGTATTTATTTATTTATTGTGGTAAAGTATACATAACATAAAATTTACCATTTTAGCCATTTTTAAGTGCATAGTTAGCAGCATTCAGTACATTTCTGTTGTTGTGCAACCATCACCACCCTCCCTCTCCAGAACTTTCTCATCTTCCCCGACGGAAACTCTGTACTCATTGAACACTAACTCTCTATCCTCTTCTCTACCCTGCCACCTGGTAACCACTATTCTACTTCCTGTCTGATACCTCATAAGTAGAATCATATAATATTTCTCCTTTTATTTTTATATAACTTTTTAAAAGATTATTTATTTATTTATTTGAGAGAGACAGAAAGAGTGAGCGAGGGCATAAGCAGGGGGGAGGGGCAAAGGGAGAGGGAGAAGCAGACTCCCTGCGGAGCAGGGAGCCCGATGCCAGGCTTGATCCCAGGACCCCAGGATCATGACCTGAGCCAAAGGCAGATGCCTAACCGACTGAGCCGCCCAGGTGCCCCAGTGTTTGTCCTTTTATATATGGCTATTTCACTTAGTGTAATGTCTTCAAGTTTCATCCATGTGTTACAGCATGTGTCAAAATCTTATTCTTTTTTAAGGCTGAATAATATTCCACTGTATGTATATTTCATATTTTGTTTATCCGTTCATCTGTTGGTGGATGTTTGAGTTGTTTCACCTTTGGCTATTGTGAATAATGCTGCTTTGAACATTGGTGTCTCTGTTTGCATTTCTGCTCTCGATTCTTTTGGTGTCTATCTAGAAGTGGAATTGCTCATATAGCCAAACTTTTTACTTTCATTTTGCTTTTTAAAATAATCACATAGACATAGTTTTCAAAGTCAAACAGTATTATACAACTTATAACAAGAATAGCAGTTGCTTTTCCTGCCTCTCTTCCTCCCTGATCCTTTCTCCGAAGACAAGCACTTTAAATTCTTCAGCCATTTGTTCTGTTTACCGTATTTCTAAATTACATACTGTTTTGCTGATTTTTCCACTTTAGACATTATATTGATTTTCCACTATAGAAGATAAGACTTAATTCTTCCATACCATTGTAGAAAAATGTTTGAAAACATGGGCACGATAAATTCTCTCGTCCTCATCTACGTACCCGTTAGCTTGTGCCTTTGTATCTCCTCCTATCAAGAGGTAGGATCTGTTTTGCTACCCTTTGAGTCTGGGCTGGCCACATGATTTACTTTGACCAACAGTCATGCGAGCAGTGATGCTGTGGGATTTGTAGACCTAGATCTCAAGACACCTTGTGCCTTTGCTTTCACCCCCTCAGAACACTGCCCTGGGGTTCTTAGGCAAATAAACCTGATCTAACTTACGGGAGGATGACAGACCTCATGAAACACAGATGAGCTGTCCCAGCCAAGGTTCCTAGGTCTCCCAGCAGCAGCCAGCCAGCACCAGTCCTCAGATATGAGTGTGAGGCCATCCTGGGATATTCTATGCTAATTGAGTCCCCGGATGACAGCCGTTATATGAGTGAAGAACTGCTCATTTGAGCCAGATCCAAATTGTTAATCTACAGACTCATAAGCAAATAAAATTGCAGTTGTTTTAACTCACTAAGTGTTGGGGTGGTTTGCTGCACAGGAGTAGATATCTAATATAATCATCCATCACTCATACATAGTTCATCTCCCTGTATGTTTCCAATATAATTTTACCATAATTTGATATTCCTTATTTTCATAATTGATAACTATGTTAAGTTAACATTGTTCAGTTTTTGAGCCGAGAACTATGTTATGAATGCCTTTCCTTTCCTGTTCAGCTTTTGGCTGCCCTTTCCTCTGGAAACCTCCATCTCAGAGCCTTTTATGTGTCTACTTTCATCTGGACTTGTTGCCCTCTAAAATAGCTGCTCGGCTCTTGTCATAGGACTTACTCTCCTGTCATACTGGGAATTCTATTTACCTCTCTTGCCCCAGATCCCCAGTTCTATGGCTCCCACCACATCTTCTTTCTTGTTATAGAGTTAGTTTTCTGTTTTTTAGGAACTTATCCTCTAGAAGTTTTTTGAGAAGTGTGCATAGGAGGTAGAATTTTTGAGACCATCTCTATCTTTATAGAGAAACATCTCTATCTTTACTCTTGATTCACAGTTGGGCTGGGTATAGAATTATAAATTGAGCATTATTTTCTCTGATTATTTTGAGGTATGTCTTCAAACTAGTTTACAGTATTGCTATTGAGAAGTCTGATACAATTCTTATTCTCAATTCTTCATATGTCATTTGCTCTTTCTTCCTGAGATCTTTTCTTTATCCTCTGGATTCTGAAGTTTCACAGTTATGTCCTTGATGTGCATCTTTTTTCATTATTATATTGGGCCTTTGTATTTTTTAATGTGGAAACTCATTTCCTTCTATAATGCATATTATACATTCTTGCATTTTTTTCTTTTCTTTGACAATTCCGCCTCCCTACCCCCCCAGTATTTTCTCTATTATTCTATTCACAATTCCAAGTTTGGGATGTTGGACTTCTTAGATCTCTTAGTTTTCATTAATTTGTCTTTGATTTATATTTTATGAGATACACTGTGGACTGGATGTTTATGTCTCTTCCAAATCATAGGTTGAAATCCTAATCCCCAAAGTGATGGCATTTGGAAGTAGGGCCCTGGGAGGTAATTAGGGTCAGATTAGGTCAGAGAGTAGGCCCTCATGATGGGATTAATGCCCTTATAAAAATAGGAAGATAGATGAGAGTTCTCCATCCACATGCACATACCAAGGAAAGGCCTTGTGAGGACATAAGAAGATGGCTGTCTGAGAACCAATAATCAGGCTTTCCTCAGACACAGAATCTGCTGGCATGTTGATCTTAGTGATTCAGAACTGTGAGAAATAAGTGTTTATTTTTTAAACCACCCAGTTTATTATAGCAGCCCAAACTGGCTAAGACAAGATATTCTTAACTTTCTTTTCTAGCTCCTTTCTTTCCTTTTCTTCTTCTTCTTGCTGTTCACTAACTTTATTTATCAATGTCACATACCTTATGAAGATTCTCAAATTAATCATAAGTCAATTTCTAAGCATATAATAGATGAAGAGTGTTACTTAAAATTTTCATTCAGAAAGGAGATTTATCAGATATATGGACCTAATCCACCAATATGAGTCACCAATAAAGACTCATTTCACAAATTCATTTTGCCAGTCATTTGACATGTTTTGCATTATGGCACAATTTAACCTTTATAAATGATAATATTTTCCCACTTTTTTGAAATAAAAGGGAAAAATTTAATAGAGGAAACACAGTATACATTTCCAGACCTCAGACTGACTCAGAGACAGAAAGGGTTTTGTTGAAAGACTATATAATTTATGTCTTTTTGGAAGTGTTAATACTGTCCAGCCTAGACCACCAGGAACACACCAGGAGCACAGCTTGAGTA
Organism: Leptonychotes weddellii; assembly: GCF_054177405.1. Lineage (NCBI taxonomy): Eukaryota > Metazoa > Chordata > Mammalia > Carnivora > Phocidae > Leptonychotes > Leptonychotes weddellii. The sequence continues at coordinate 58,626,921 of NC_138378.1, forward strand.
AGTTGCAGTAAGGTGAACACATACCTTGGGGAAACCACTGGCTGTCCCTGTAAGAGAGCATTAGAAAGAATCTATTATAGGATACGCATGTCGCTGGGTGATTTGAGGAATGGTCTAAGGAAGTGGAGTTTGCTCAAGATAGGATGCCTTCAGGAAGTGATGGAAGTTGTATGATAGAGTATCTCGATGAATCTCATTTATAGGGATGACTGGAGAGATAATAAATCTGTCATTGATAAAGAAGTAATAATCACTTATATTAGCTAAGAAAGAGGGATGTGCAGCATTCTAGCTCCTTTTTTGATTTGAAGTCTAGACCACATACTCGGCTGCCTGCTTGACATCTGCATGTGGTTATGTTTTATATCTACTCTCAAATTCAACCAGTTCAAGATTGACTTTATCTACAGTAAAACTGCTTGTTGTCTGTTCTCTATTTTGGGGAATGGTACTACCAACTTGCAAGGAAACCCAACTATCACTGACACCCTTTTTTGTTATCTAGCAATCCAAGTCCTATTTATTCTATTTCCTTAATAATTCTTAAATCTACCCACTCTTTTTTTAAAAAATTTTTATTGTTATGTTAATCACTGTACATTACATCATTAGTTTTTGATGTTAGTGTTCCATGATTCATTGTTTGTGCATAACACCCAGTGCTCCATGCAGAACGTGCCCTCTTAATACCCATCACCAGGCTAACACATCCTCCCACCCCCCTCCCGTCTAGAACCCTCAGTTTGTTTTTCAGAGTCCATCGTCTCTCATGGTTCGTCTCCCCCTCCGATTTCCCCCCTTCATTCTTCCCCTCCTGCTATCTTCTTTTTTTTTTTCTTAAC
>NC_138378.1:58628262-58724683 GCF_054177405.1 Leptonychotes weddellii
TACCAGAGCACATACCCTCCCCAGTGTCTATCACCCAGTCACCCCATCCCTCCCACCTCACCCCCCACTCCAGCAACCCTCAGTTTGTTTCCTACAATTAAGAATTCCTCATATCAGTCTAGGCTGATATTTTTCAGGTTGACTCTCAAGGATTGTTCTTATACTCACTTCTGGATCTCTGTGCCCCCATTTAAAGTGTGTGGTGACACTAGGTACTGCTACCTGTGAGGAATGGATCAGATAATCCCTGCCTGCTCTAGACACTGACTTGCTGTTACCACAGCCTAAGATTGCTTTTGCTTTCTTTGGGTAGCCATATTATATTTGTGATTCCTAATTTATACTGTTACTTATCAAGCCTTATCTTCTATATCTTATGTTTGAAAGTTGGGTTTATTTCTGTTGAAATGTATATGGCCATGCTGGGGTCATTGTGCAATCTTATGATCTTATCATACAATCTTATATTTTACTTTGAATTCCTGTTCTGCCACCCAGGGTATTCTCTGGCCATCCCTGACTTGTGACATCAAAACAATGTTAGTTTGAATTGTTGGCCTGTACTCAATGTGACAGGAACTTTGAAGGACATTTGTTGCATTAAAATTCTCCTTGTGAGTTGTTTTTCCTGTAATGCCATTTGCCCTGTGAATACCTGGTTTTGTGTTTGAATTTCACCCAGTATTGTATTTCACAGCAGGAACTTGGGGGCAGAAAGTTATATTCTGAGCTAACACATAATTAAGGAATATAGTTTCTCTAAAAAATAATTTTCCTCCATAATAGACTGGCAGGATATAGTCCTATTCAAATACCTATTCAAATATTTGCTCATTGTTTTTCTACCACATAAGCATTTGCAGGTGCAAATTACTAAAATAATAAGGCAACTAGTTAAAAATCCTTTTTCTCTATCTCTAATCTGAATATTAAAAAACTTCAATGTCCTTGGAGACAACAGTCCTTTATACTTTTCTATCAGGCTATACCTCCAAAAACCTTCCCAGATAACCAATTTTTCTCTTTCCTGTGTCTACACCCTCCCTTGTACTAGCTCATCTTTCTAGAATATCTCCCCTCCCCCACACCGCATGGATCTAAGAGTCCTGTCATTTCTCAAAGCTTAATTTAAATTTCACATCCTTTGAGAAGCCTTTCTCCAGAATTAGTTGAACATCATTTTTTCTGCACCTTGAATCCCTAAGGTACTACTTATTATGTTATCTACCTTTTTTTTGATACAGGATTTATATATGTTAGTATTATTTCTTGAGCTGGTTTAGAAATTCCCTGAGGGCAGGGACCATATTTTCTTTCCTAGGTGATTCCCAGCTATTCTTTTCAGAGTGCTAGGGGCATCATATAAATTTAGTTGAACTCAACTTTTGGAAAACTCAAGGAAGGAAGATGTGTCTAGGAAAGCAGGGTTGGGGGATCATTACTTTTCTTTAAAAACAAACAAGAAAGAATATGCTCTTGAAATCACTGTAGCAGTTCTCCCCAGTTCTGCTCCATTCCTTACAAGAGTCTAATTTGAGTATCTGTCATGACAAGAATTTTCACATGCTTCTGTGGGACCATCAGACAGGGAAAGGACTGGGGAGGAGAGGTTGTGATGGGCGGGGCAGGCACAGGGCAAAGCTAGAAACTTGCAGTTTCCAAGACCTGGCAGTGCACAGTTGGCATCTCTCCTGAGTGTCAATGCAAGGGGCACATAATTTGATTTTTCATGTTTTACTACTTTTTTTTTTTTTGCCAGAAAGAAAGAAAATCCTTGAATATTTTAGGAGACATTTATCAGTTTTTAGTTAATACCAACCATTTGGTTTCAAGGTAACAACACATGTTTCTTTCTTTCACCACCCTCATCCTTCCCAGCTAATCTGGGAGGTTAGTGCTGAAGAATTAAGTTTGACTCTCTTTTTAAAAAGCAGTCACAGAAGGTCATTTACCCCTCCCAGAGCCCTACTTAGGCAATGGAACCATCTACTTTTTCAATGGATGTTTGATATTTATCAGAATCCTGTGTTAATGCAATTGAGCTTTCCATCTGCTATCAGTGACGTGTAACTTTTTAACACATTCCAGACCCATTTTTTTTTTTGGGGGGGGATAATTATGTAGGGAAGAATTAAATTTACCCAAAGAGAAATCTGGTCTTTGTCCCTGCTCCTGGAATTTCCAGAATGATAGGAGAGTCTGCTATTCATGTTGGGTCCCTAATAATTTTGGCTAAGAAGATGACTCAGGGTAGAGGATTTGGCCACACCAGAAAGACTAAACATGTGATTAGGATTAGGGATTTGAGGCAAGTAACTTCAGTTTGACCTTCAGGGAAGAGAGTGGGGCTAGAAATTGAGTTCAACCAAGAGATAATGATCCAATCAATCATGCCTACATAATGAAACCTCAGTTAAAAGCTCTGGACACTGAAGCTTGGATGAATTTCCCTGTTTGGCAATACTCTGTGTGAATTTCCACATATCAATGACAACCCTGAGGATGATAAGAACCCTCCCAGATCTCATTCTTTGCTTTTTTTCCTTTAGTGGGTTCTAATCTATATTCTTTTGCTATAATAAAGCTGTAATCATAAGTACAGCACTTTCCTGAGTTCTGTGAGTCATTCTAGAAAATTATCAAACCTGAGAGTGATTGTGGGAATCCCTTGAATTTATAGTCAACGATGTGAAGTGAAGGTGGCCTTGGGGATCTCCAAACTGGTGACTGGAGTCTGAAGTGAGAGCAGTCTTGTGAGGACTGTATCCTCAGACCGTGTGGTTTGTTTCACTCATAGTAGTCTATCAAGAAACAGAAAATAAACGGGTACCAGGCAGAAGAAGAGAAAACAAAAATATTTATGTCAAGAATGAAATCCAGGTGACTGGAAAAAAAAAGTGTTTTTTTTTAAATCCTATTTCTTCTAAAACAAAGTTAGGGGAAGACAGGAAGGTATTTTTCTTGTGGTTTCTCTGTTGCATGTTAACGCTTACAAGTTTTGAAAGAGTGTCCTTATTTTCTAGGAGAGGGAAGTAGCTCACACACTCTAGGTGGGTTGGAGATGTGGGGGTCCTTCAGTGGGTGAAGGTGGGGTGATTGTGAAGTCACTCTACATCTCTTCTCACAGTGGAGCCAATCAGGCTTCTCTTTTTTGCAAGTGGAGTTGCCATAGGCATCACGGGATCGGCCTCTTTAAGGGAACTTGGAATACCCAAGGAGAGGGTGCAAACTGATCATTAAAAGAGAAGTGGGGTGGTGAGGGATGAGTAGGGCAAACCTCTTTCTTGGGGTTGCCTGCTTTGTCTCTGCCCTGTCAGCTTTTGGAGGACCTCTTCCTCCTTCTATTCTTCTTGTCCTCGCCTTCCTGGAGACAGGCTTCCTAACTCTTTGCTCTTCCTTCCCTTCTTACCATCCAAGCGCTCTGATTCTCCATTTGTTGATGCTCTGTCATGGTGGAACCACTGACAGGGATATTTGCATGTTCACAGGGACAAGTCTTAAACCTGGAGATCAAGCATGAAGGGTGGAATTTCATACCTCAGTTGACCTCAAGTTATAGATTCAGGAGCCTGTGAAATTGCTCTGTAGAAGTCTCTTACCCAAGCAGACATCCAGGCCACTCACTCTAATGTTGCCTTTCAGTGATGACCTCAGGTTGAGGGAGGGGGGCTGTTATTCCCCTTTGTGCTGATCTTTCAAAGGAAAATTACTTGTGCTAGTTGTATGAGGATGTCACGTGAAAGCTCCTCAGGAGTCTTAAATTTGGGAAGTTAGTATGTGGTTGATGAATCACCTAGGTTCACCTTGGTTCTCAGCAGCAGAATTTCAAGGTGGTTGTAGAGAGTGTGACCTAGGATAAGTTCTTCAAGAAGGTGGCTGGAGGCCACAGCTAACTAAATTAAGACTGAACAAAATCAGGCCAGGACAGATGGAAACTAGTTTTGAGGCAGCAGTTCCTCTTAAGTGAAAACACTGAAGGGTCTGTGTTTTGTGGCAAACAACTGTGGAATTTTAAACAAATCACTTCTCTTCTCTAGACTTCACTTTGTTTATGGATAAAAGGAGGATGGCGAGGTAGATGTTCTTTAAAGACCCCTTCCGCTCTAACAATGTTGTAATATTTAGCCTGGGGATGAGGTTTGGAATAAGAGAGATGGCCACCAAAGAATGAAAGATTTACATGGGCTCAGGCTACTCTGGAAACCCAAATATGCTGTTGTGTTCTGCACATTTTATTTGGAGACTATTTGCTTTGAAGGCAAAAGGAGAGGAGCTTTATCCAGGGATCTCAGATCCGGTGCCTTTTGATGATGAGACCCATGGAGAAAGGAGAAAGTGAGAGTACAAGCAATTGGTGAGGGGAAAAAAAAAAACACCCTGAGCCAGTCCTCAGTTTTCCTTCTCATTCTATTGCTGCTACATAGATGACTTCACCTCTTAAGGGGTGAGAAGAATGGGATATTAGTCCTTTATTATTATTATTATTTTTAAAGATTTTATTTATTTATTTGAGACAGAGAGAATGAGATACAGAGAGCATGAGAGGGAGGAGGGTCAGAGGGAGAAGCAGACTCCCTGCCGAGCAGGGAGCCCGATGCGGGACTCGATCCCAGGACTCCAGGATCATGACCTGAGCCGAAGGCAGTTGCTTAACCAACTGAGCCACCCAGGTGCCCCAGTCCTTTATTATTTTTAAGAGTGCTTGTTATGATAGCACTTTCTAGCTGGTAAGTCCATGTCCCAGGTGGGTTCTCTAAAAATCTGGGAACAAGATGATCTTTATCTATCTTCGAAGTTCTCTTTTCTCCTCTTGTGACCTCTCTCATCATGGATGACCAGTGCTCCCCTGGAAGCAAATAATACCTTCCAATTAATAGCGAACACACAAACTCCTGCTCTTCTGAGGTTGGCCCTAAGTGGAGGAGAATCTCCTGAGGGAGGGAGGAAGGAAGGGGCCAGGAGGGTTGGCCTGTTCTTTGATTCATCTTCCTTTTGAGATATCTTGAACAAGACCAACACAACTGGCCTCAAGAGTACTGCTTCCCCTTAGCACTCTGACTTAAATGAAATACAAGTGTCCTCTCTCTGGCTTCTCAGTAGTGGAGCCAAGACAAGACAAGATATTCAAACAGATCTTAGCATGAGTAGAACTGGAGCACAGCTAACTCTATGTGCAGGATAGTAGCACAGTGCTCCTTCAGTCTGATATCCTTTTCAAGTGTTGTGTTTGAAAGCAGAAAGACTTGTGATAGTAGAGTGTAGCCTTTCTTTGATCCGTGAGTGATTCAGCCACTAACCCAGGTATTCATTCAACAGATCAGAAGTTTGATAATTAACTGGTTTCACCATCCTTGGAAGATCTGACCCTCAGCGATCTCTCCCCATCCTCCCAGCCCAAGCAATTTGTCAATCAATATGCTTTCTCATTGAGAGGAACTTCAGAAAATACAGTCTCCTCTTTGCTGCATTTCCAGTGGTGTTTTAGCTCTTTCTGGAGGGGCACTCCAGGCAGTTGCCCAACTGAATTGATCTCTACCACACACTGAGTGTCAAGAACTACCACAGAGAGAGTAGTGTGAAACTAGATAATACATCTCTCTGAGCTCAGGCTGTTCCTCTCCCATTCCCCCATCTTGGGGGACCTTTGGGAAAAGACCCAGCCTGGCATCTTTCATTCCCAGCTTCTGGTGTCCCTTCGTAGGGAGGAAACCATCTTTATACATACTGCCCAGTGATGCCCAACCAGGCATCCAGACCCTTATGTCTAACACTTTCAGCTCTTATTTTTTCTTCTTTGAGGACTAGCCTGTACCCCTAGTACTGGAAACAAACAGTGACCCTTCATGAGACCATGTCTAGTTCCAAGGGTGGCCTTCATCCTTGTTGGTCTTTATAGAATAATCATAAGAGACCGTATTGTTATAACCCCAGTAGTCATATCACATTAATAGGAAAGGGAGGCTTTTTTTCTATTCATCTTTCTCCCTTGGCTGCCTTGAGTTTTACATTCAAGATGCCTGCACTGTCACTGTTAAAAATCTCTTTCTTCCTCTTCTTCACTCATATATGAGCCCAAACCCTTTCTTCAATAAGCTGCCCATTAGAAAAGCACTGATAAGATAAACCTTCAGAAGGTGCTCCTGGCTGAAAGCAGCTCAATGGGTAATTCAACTTTGGAGTAACAGTGCTTTCAACCCAAATGAGCCAAGCTCTAAAGGTGGACTTCTGTCATTGTTGCAGAGCACGGAGAAGATATTTTGGGTCAAGAAAGACCTCCCTGTTCTCCTTTAATCCCATAGAGAAGTAACAGCTTATTTCAGTTATCCCTTCATGATGCCTGTCTCATGGCTGGCTGCTTGGGCTGTTCTGTAATAGAGTGAGAGGAGGGTTAGAAGAAGAAGGTCCCTACTTTGAAGCCTCATGTTCCCCCATTATTGAGCTTCTTATAGTGTGTGGCAGGGGGAGCAGTAAGTGGGGGGTGGGCTGTAGTTCACCAGGAGGTATTCAGAGCCCTAGGGTGAGCATGATGACACTTCTTCTTGGGGCATAAATACGTTCTCGAATATTTGGGGGAAAATAATTGTCATGGAAGCACTTATTGAAACATTAATTTATAGTTTGTTTTTGAGGCAGTTGAAGCATCAGAAGGAATGAGAACTATTTGTATATTTTTCTGAATTTGCAGAAGGACTTTGTGTTCCCTTGGTACAGTGGCAGCTTGAAGATAATCTATTTTCTAGGCTTTTAAAAAACCCCTAAACTCTGGAATTATGCTGAGTATATGCATATATATGTGGGGGTGGAGGGCTATGGAGAGGAGAGGGGAAGTGGCAAGAGAAGGGAGATTCCCAGAAGCCTGGGAAGGGATGGAGGTCTAGGAGGGGCCTGGTTGGGAGCTGACAGGACTGCAGAAGGGAGGTTGGGTCTTAGGTGCTGGGTACATAGCTCCAGCCTCAGCAAAAATCCCAGTGGCCAAGCTGAGGCTTAGAAGAAAAGGCATGGACCTTCCTTACCCTCTAACTCTAAGGGCCGTGCACAGTTGAGCAATGAGCCCATTGGTGGTGACCACTGTGAGCCATGAACCAGGGGACCTTCTCCAAATATTCTGTCCTGAACACCCTGTGAGTTTGCCAAGACCTGTGAGGAGTAGAAGTGAGTGTAGTTATAGGACTGAATGAGATAATTTCCTGCCCATCTGGCAGGGGGAAGGAAGAGGCCTACATTAGTTTTAATTTGTTTTACAGAGAAAAATTCTGGTATTTGTTGAAAAATTGGTATATTAGTTACCTATTGCTGTGTAACAAATTACTCCAAACTTTAGCATCTTGGAACAACAAACTCAATGTTTAGCTGGGTGCTTCTGGCTCAGAGTCTTTTTCAAGGCTGCAGTCCAGGTGTCAGCTGGGGTCAGAGTCATCTTAGGGTTCAACAGGGACAGGACCTTCTTCTAAGTGCATTTACATGGCTGTTGGCAGGCCATGGGTCTTCTCCGGATTGTTGCTGGAGATGTCATTTCCTTGCCTGTGGATCCTTCCAGAGGGCTGCTATTCATAACATGGGAACTAATTCCCTCAGAGCAAAGAGAGAGAGAGAAAATGAGTGAGTGAGAGAGCGAAGGGAAAATAAAAAAGGTAAGACAAGGTGGGGGAAGAGAAAGAAAGAAAGCCTCAGAGAGTAGCACAGTCTTTTTATAACCTAATCTCAGAAGGGATATTCTATGGCTTTGTCAAATTCTGTTAATTAGAGACGAGTTCCTATATAAGGGGAGGGAATTACGCAGAAGCATGAATACCAAAGTGGGATCACTGGGAGCCATACCTGAATTTGAGACTGCAATTTTATTCTTTCTACACCTAACCAAACATAATGATGCTATGGCACAAACATGCAATTCTGAGATTGTTCATTTATGGACTTTTAGTGGAAAACATTTGGAAAGCTTTGTATTTATATGCCTCCTAAGTTGGGCTTCTACTTGCTGGCCCCTGGGTACCACCTGAGGGACCATGAAAACACTGTAGGTAGGTGAGAAGGAAAAGAAAACACATTTTGCTGAACACTGGGAAAGAGATAAAGGAAGGATAAGGCGTGGTCTCACTCATGGGTATGACATGGTTAAGTTGGAGCAACACTAGGAGACAGAACAGAAAGTAGACTGCATTTAAGCCAGTGTTGACAACCCATGCTCCTGGTACCCAATCCTGTTGGTAGATAGGGTGGGGCAAGGCAAAATGTCAATGAGCCTAACTTAGTGTTGGGGAAGATACTGAAGAAGAGGAGAGAACTGAGCTGCTCCTGAAACTGTGGGGTGGAGGTGGGGCAGACAACATGAGTGGAGGCTCTGAAGGGCAGAGGAGAATACTATATTGGAAATGGACTTGTTTGGAGAGGAGTCGTATGTGGAGTTGGCATTCTGGTTTTTTGGTCATTGTCTTGCTCCTAATCTTCAGTGTGTCTCTTTGTGGGTAGCATAGCTCTGTCATGGGTGGAGAGCTACTGGTGACCTTGGAGAGCACAGCCCTCCTTCAGGGAGCGTCCTGTGGGGCCTGGGATGCCTGGAGGGACCCATTCTGAACAAGGAAGGCCTTTTCTTTTTCTGGAAGGAATGGTGTTTGGGGGTAAAGGGCTAATTGCCTAGGAAAAAACCAAATAGGTTCACCTTCTGAAAAAAACGATGTTTAATCAAGGACTTCAAGGAAATAACTAACTAGGTGTTTTGAACTAATGAAATGTAATTGGTTATCTGTTATAAAGAGTTAATGCACCACAAGGAACACAATTATTCCTTAAATCCAAATGAAGCAGAGATTTGTTTGAAGCTTCAGAATGAAGGCAGATCCAGGGTTCTGTGAGATGTTGAGTAAAGAGAACCATCAAATTAAAAGTTTTCTGAACTCTGAATTTGTGTAATCTGTAAGGGAAGGGGGGTGGGGTGGGGCTGTCTCATTTCATTCATTTTAGTCCCAGGAATGGCTTGTCTGAGCTTACATGTCACAATTTGGGGATTTAATGAGTTGGCATTTTCAGGCTAACTTTTTAATTTATCTTTGCTCTTAAGCCAGGGTCATTGTGGGCTCATCCTTCCTTCCTGATCCAGGGTCAGGAATGTGGGGTCTGAGTCCTGACTGTCTAACCTTCCAGGGGTCTGGTACTGGACCACCAAGGCAGTGGTTGGGTGAAGGGTGAATTTAGCAGAGCTGGGTTGGCCTCACTGATTTTAAGAAGTTGTAATCTTTTTTTTTTTTTTAAGATTTTATTTATTTATTAGAGAGAGAATGAGAGAGAGAGAGAGTGCATGAGAGGGGGAAGGGCCAGAGGGAGAAGCAGACTCCCTGCTGAGCAGGGAGCCTGATGTGGGACTCGATCCCTGGACTCCAGGATCATGACCTGAGCCCAAGGCAGTCGCTTAACCAACTGAGCCACCCAAGCACCCCAAGAAGTTATAATCTTGCATCTTTGCCCAAATAAACCTTGTAGTTACTTTGTTGTTTTTTCTACCCCCTTACAGTAAAAAGCTGGTTAAATTAGGGAATTATAAAAAAGGAGATGCAAATATACACTAATATTTATTTACCCACTTATTTACTTACTCACCCATTTCCTTAAAGTAATCATTTTTTATTTTAACCTGAACTTTCAGAAGAACAGCCTTCTGTTGGTATAAGGCCGAGACTCCTCTTTGAGGACATACTGTTGATCAGAATTCTGTGTTGTCTTTCTTATACAAACCATTCCCTGTAATGCATTATCTCTGATATCTAATTTTAGTTTTTTTTTTAAAAAGTGGAGTGAAAGTTGTATTCACTTATGAAATAGAATCTTAAAATTTTACATTTCCTCTCTCATCTTTTGCAATTGTTTCACTCACATCTAACTCAGTAAGTTTTTATTAGCATGCTACAACTGAGATTTTTCAAAGCATTCCATTTTAGTTTTTATAGAAATAACTCTTCCTTTTCACACTCAGGTTTTATCAGTATATACAATATTTCATTGAATTAGATATTTACATTAACATATAAATGTTACATGTTAAATACATTTACACAATAAATGGCAAACCATATTTGGGAACAAACAATTTTCTCTTAGAAAATATAGAGCTCATTTGATGGGAGGAAAGAGTGTATTACTTATTGCTTACTAGCTTTGAGCTCAGAGCGCTGTATGTTTTAAAGGGAATAGAGGGTGTCATTTAATCTAGAATAAGGGTTAGCATTCTTTGTAAAGGGCCACAGCTTAAATGTTTTTGGCTTTGCAGACCATGTAGTTTATATCTCCAACTACTCAGCTCTGCCATTGTGCATAATAGCAGCCATAGGCAATGTGTAAATGAATGGGTGTGGTAATGTTTCAATAAAACTTTATTTACAAAAAAAGGCATTAGGTAGGATTTTTAACCTGAAGGTGGTTGTTTGCCAGCCCCCATCTAGAATACTGGTAAATTCAGGTAGATTAAGAGAATTTCTATTCATCATCATTCAATCCAGCAAATGTTTATTGAGTGCCAACCCTGTACCCAGCCTTTTATATCTGTGATACACAAGGTAAAAATGTGCCATATTTTTTTAAGTTGTAATATGATCCATGCCTTTGTACTCACGCTTCTGTGGCCTAGATTATTTTCTGTGCCTCTTTCATCACCTGGTAAATTTCTGCATGAGGAAGCCTTCCCTTGTCTGCCAGCTAACTGAAACAGCCCTGCTTTGGGTTGCTGAGGGAGTCCCTAGTGCATTCTCACATCATTGTGTTTATTATGCTGTATTGTAAAAAATGGTTTCCATCCCTCTCTCTCCTTCTAAGGTGTGACCTGTCCACGATCCTTTGTACATAGCAGGTGTTCATCAAATATTTGTTGAATGAATGACAAAACCAATCTGGCAAAATGTGAAATACAGAGACCATTTGAGTAGGCTTTGCTATTATTTATGTGTATGTATTTTGACTGTATAACTTTTTCTTTCTTTGTATTTCTTCACTAAGATGGAGGTAAGGGTTGGAAAGAAATGAGCACTCAGTGATATCCCTGAGCTTCCAAATCAATCCTGGGACCATCTACTTGCACACATTATTTTTAGGTCAACAACAAATGTCCTTATGTGAAGAGCCACTGTTACTTCACTTTTAGTGTCTTTATTAATTTAGCTTAGACTAAAGCAGTAGTCCCTTGCCTCATGCCTATTCATCCTTATTCTGCCTCTTACAGAAAATGACTTTCAACTCGTGGCTCTTTTCCTCTGTCATTCAGCTAAATATCTAACATTTAAAAATGAGGATTTTGCTTTCCTCAGTCGCTCTTTTTACCCACCTCCCTAATGTCTCATCTTCTGTCTCTCAATACAGCTTCCCTCTACTTTCATTCATCATCATTACACACTCACAGCTGAGTCATGTAGTGTTCCAAAATTTCATTTCTTCTCTTTGCAACTTTCTTCTTGGCATTGTTAATTGACTTGCTTTTTCATTTGCTTAGTTTCCTATATCAATAACTCATTTCCATATATTTCACTAGAGCTGTAAAACTCTTTTTGTTCTGTTTAAACACACAAATTCATCAGATATTCCTTTCCCCTCTGGGAGCCATCTCCCCCGGAGCCTTCCATCTAACCACCCAGTGTGGACTGGTTGCTGGTTGTAGTCTCTCTTTGCTGGCCAGCTTGCTATCTTACAGGCTACCCTGGGATTCTTTTTGGCCTCAGCTCCTAGATCCCATGTCTTTTTATTTCCTCAGTTGTCTTTTTATTTTCTTAGTTGTTTGGCAGCAACATATCTTCCTGAATTTTTCTAAGAGAGAATACTTTTTTTTTTCTTTTTAAAATCTACATGTCTGGAAATGTCTTTATTTGACCTCCCCACTTGATTCATAGTTTAGCTGGCATAGAGTTCTTGGCTAGAGATTATTTTCCCTCAGAATTTTGTAGACATTGCTTAATTTCTTCTAGCTTCTGCTCCTTTTGAGAAATCAGATACCATTCTTCTTACCTGTTTGTTTTGTTTTTCTTTTGTTCTCCTGTTTGGAAGCTTTTAGAATCTTCCTTAATCCCCAATGTTCTGAAACCATCATGAGGATGGTTTGTATCTCTTTTTTTTTTAATTGGTTGGGATATTTACTAGATTCTTTTAATTTGGAGACTCAGGTATTATGTCTATCTTTGATCATTTTTTCTTCTCAACTTTCCTGTGGTTGATTTCTGGAATTTAGGTAAATCTCATGTTGGATCTTCCAGATTGATTTACTCTTTTCTCTTTTCTCTCCTATTTTCCATCTCTTTGTCTTTTTGTTCTAATTTCAGAAATATTTCCTCAACTTTGTCTTCCAATCTATTGAATTTTTAAAATTCTGTCTTTACATTCTATGGCATTTTATTCTTTATTCATGGATACCTTATTTAGATTTTTTTTTAGCTTTAATTTTTTTATTGGGTTGACGATCAGTTACATACAGGGGAAAGAATAATCCTACATAAAACAATACAGTACATATAATCTTAACACACACATGCATAAACACATATCCACACAAACATGAAGGAAATGAAAGATAAATATCTCTTTAATCTCTTTTGATTCCACCTTTCCACAGCTGTCCTTGCTTTTTCTGGGCACTATAAGAACCCTTGTATCAGTGTTTTGAGATAGTGTTTTTGAATATGTTTGAAATTTTCTTCTTGCTGCATTGTTTCTTTTCCTTAAGTTCCTTTTCTTTTGTTTTTGTTTTGTTTTGTTTTAAGATTTTATTTACTTGAGAGAGAGAGTGAGAGAGGGAGAGATGTGCATGGGGAGCAGTAGAGGGAGAGGGAGAAGCAGGCTCCCCGCTGAGCAGGGAGCCTGTGGGGCTCCATCCCAGGACCCTGGGATCATGACCTGAGCTGAAGGCCGACGCTCAACTGACTGAGCCACCTAGGCACCCCTCTTTTGTTTCTTTTGATCTCTCTTTTATGTTGGAGGTTTCTCTACAATGTCTTTCCATTTTATTTAAGAGGAAAGTGCTTAAAGAGATGATTGGAAGATGTGCATGAGGAAAAGGGAGTTGTACCAAGTGATGAGTAATCACATGGGAATTTAGCTATTTTGCTGGAGGACCCCCAAGTGTCACCATCTGTAGTTCTTTGTTCTTCGGTGGGTCAGTTTCTGCAGAGTAATCCTTTGTGTTTTCTGCCTGGAGGTATACACCTGGCTGTCAGAGTTCTAGGAACTGGGGGTAGGGTGGTGTCTTGACCATTTGGGATGCCAGTTTCCACTTAATCCCCCTTTTATGGGTAGAGTTTTTTTTTTCTTTTCTCACTTAGCTGATTTACTGAGGTGTAGTGGACATAGCCCCTGGCATTTAGTGCAGTTGTTCACCCCATCCTCTGCTGTGCAAGCCTCTCTTTTCTTCTGCTTTTGGGGAGGAGTCTTCAGAGGCCCATGGTGACTCCAACTGTTTTCCTGGGGCCTGGGGCACCAACCAGCTTTCCTATTAGTTTACGTTTCAGCTTTTCTGGTCTGCTAAATCATTTACCACTGCCCATCTACTTTCCAGCATCCAAATTTACGTATTATCATCAACTTAATGGGATTGAAAAGAGAAGAAAAATGCACACGTACAATCTGTCATGTTTAACCAGAAGCCCTATCAGTTGTATTTTACCAACATTAATATCATTAATTCTTACAACTTAGATGTGGGGCCCTTGAACTGTTTGGGGATTAGGGGTCAGGAATAAAGGATGTATATGTACGTGTGCATGTTTCTGTCTCTTTGAGTATGTGCAAGGCTATGTATGAGATTGTGTGTTGGTTAAAATGAGAATAAGTATGTTAGCTAAGGAACTAAATGGGCCGGGAGTGGTGAGTGTGAGGAATTGGGAGGGTAGGGAGAAGGGCAGGGAAGAGGAGGGAGGCAGACTTGCAAGTTTTAGAATAATATTCTACCTCAATGGAATATTTCCTTCCTATTCTTAACCTGCTCTTTGGCTCATCTCTTTAAACCAGAAACCCTGAGAGCAGGGTTAAGCATAGGCCAAATGTGAGATTTAACTTTGTTCCCCTCCCCAGCACCTTTTAAATCTCTCTATTCTTTACTCAGTTATTTTGTACTTCCCTAGAGCTCTCTGGTTGCCCAAATTTCCACTTCATTTTTACCTCCCATGTAGTGCTCTCTGCTTCTGCCCCCTTCTTGCACAGAATCTGAAAATACAAAATGTCTTCTTCTTTACATGCATTTGGTATCACATTTAATTTCTAGACCACATTAGAAGGCAGGTCTGGTTTTTCCTATGAGATAGATGAAGAAACCAATACTTCGAGAGATGCGGTCTTTTTCCCCAAGTTATACAGGTAGCAAGGAGAACTATGATTTGAATTTAGTTGCTGGGTTTAAAAGTCATACTTTAACCAATACACTACACTGCCTTGGTGTATTTAATTGCACGAATATTCATTCTTAATTCTGAATGAAAAATTTTGTATACAGTGAGGATGCATTAAAATTAATTTGAGGGGTGCCTGGATGGCTCAGTTGGTTAAGCATCCAACTCTTGGTTTTGGCTCAGGTCATGATGTCATGGGTGGTGTGATCAAGCCCCATGTCAGGTTATGAGCTCAGTGGGGAATCTGCTTGAAGATTCTCTCCCTCTGTCTCTCCCCCACTCATGCATGCACATGCCCTCTCTCTCTCTCAGAAGAAAAAATAAATCTAAAATTAATTTGAAAAGCACAATGGCGTTT
Organism: Leptonychotes weddellii; assembly: GCF_054177405.1. NCBI lineage: Eukaryota > Metazoa > Chordata > Mammalia > Carnivora > Phocidae > Leptonychotes > Leptonychotes weddellii. The sequence goes on from NC_138378.1 coordinate 58,642,972, forward strand.
GATTGCATAAGGTACACTATAGATCCTTGCTGAGGTAGGAGTACAGCTTTTAAGAAAAAAGGCATAGTCTCTGCTTTCAAAGATTTTACCTCTGAGATAGTGCTACTCTTCAATGTCAATGTCCTGGTATCAGGGAAGGCAAGACTTTGACTCCTGGTATAATGTAAAATCTAGGTTTGAATAATAGCTGAGTGAGCATGAGCCAAACATTTTCTGGCTTCACAGGTGTGAGGATCAAGATGGGTAATGGAGAAAAAGAGTTTACTACAACCTTATGACATAAATAAAACAGGTATCATTATCTGTATGTTAAACATAAAGAAAATGAGGACTGTGATGCTAAGAGGCTTGTCCAAGGTCACATAGCTCAACATTCAGTCTTCTGAAGGTCAGCCCAGAGCTTTCTTACTGACATTCTTTTCAGTCCTGTGTGTTTTTACCAAGATGTCACAGCACTCTTATTAGGTGGGTAGGGTAGTTAATATTTCCACTTTATAGGTGGAAAAACTATGACGTGAAGATCTACATTCAGGGATGCTTTTTTTTTTTAAAAAAAAGATTTTATTTATTTATTTGACAGAAACAGACACAGTGAGAGGGGGAACACAAGCAGGGGGAATGGGAGAGGGAGAAGCAGGCTTCCTGTTGAGCAGGAAGCCTGATGTGGGGCTCAATCCCAGGACCCTGGGATCATGACCTGAGCCGAAGGCAGATGCTTAATGACTGAGCCACCCAGGTGCCCCCAGGGATGCTTTTAATAAATGCTATTTTAGGATGGATATGAATGAAGCCCCTAATTTCTGAGCAGTTTGGGCTTATAGGATGGAAGGAAGGGTATGAAGGTATAGGGAGGAGAACACAACATTAACTGAGCTTCTCCTCTCTGGCCAGAAAGCCAGAGACTATAGTAGGGGTTACATATGATGTTGTCTAATCCTCCAACCAGTATTGGGAGGTTGGTATTTTTATCTTCATAGTCCAGATGAAGCTCAGAGAAGCTATGAAACTTTCCAGTTGTCACACAGATCATTCAGCTATGATTAAATGGGGTTATTTCCTATAACACCTGACAAAGTTGATATTCGACCCCGGGACTGTATAATTTTAAAGCCAACATGAGTATATGTTGTTAATCTTTTCCTCAGTGTCTGCAACTAATCATTGAAGTTTCTGTAGCTTTTTGGGGCTGAAACCAAAGATAAGCTTCTCTGCAAGCATATCACAGAGATTGCTCTAATTTAAAGAGCAGACTCATGTCTTTTTCTCCCTATTTTGGGACGATGAATTATGTGTTTGAGGACATGTTTCTTCGGTGGCTACTTTAATAAAACCTTTTCCCTCTTGCTCCTGAGTCTATAGACAATATTTTTAATTGTCCTTTTCTTCCCCACTGAGTTATAAAAGTCATGCTATGAAAGTTATAAATGTTAAAATTTTTATTATTTGTTACAGTCTCTGCCTCAGAGTGTGTTCTGTTGGTTTGGATTTACACAAAAGTATTATAAATAAAAGATTTAAATAGAAAATGTGCTTGATATGGAAATTCAATAGTTAAGAGGCCCAAAAAACTTGCCAGATGTTTGTGTGAGAAGCTAGCAGCTCAGATGGGTATTTATTGCTTCCTATAGGCTAATATGAGCTGCTGGGGAGCCATGAAGTAAAAAAAGAGACCCTTATCTGTGCTGGGGAGAGAGCATAGTGGCACTGACTTCATAATTAGGGAAAAAATGAAATGTGAGGATACACAAACCTGCAGCTCTTCTGTTTCAAAATATCTTTTTATTCTAAGGATAATGACTTTTTCTTTTGCTTATGATGCTATTTTCTTTTCCCAGGGAGTTCAAACTTTGGGTTTAGAGGGTGACCTCAGGGGACATTTATTGGACACGAACTTTGGAGTATGTGAATTCCAGGCCCATTTCTGGAAGCACGTATTGGCTGTTATCGTAGATGAGGTAAATGAGTTGCTGCCCACATCCAAGCTCAGCTTGAGCCACACAGCTGCCTCAGGACTAATAACTCTTTGTGAGATCCAAGTGGCGATTAGTTTTGCTCCTTTCCTGTACTTTACAAAGCCATCCTCAGCTTATCGTATTAGAAACACTTTCCAATGGTTCATTTCCTTGTTGGGCTCATTTTCTTTCCTTCTCTCTCTCCTCCCTCCCTCTCTCCTTTCCTCCTTCCCTCCCTCCCTCCCTTTCTCCCTTCCTCCCTCTCTTTCATTTCCTTCCTCCCTCCCTCCCTTTCTTTTATTTCCTTCCTCCCTCCCTTTCTCCCTCCCTTCCTTCTTCTCTCTTGCTTAAAAAATATATATATTTTCGGGGCACCTGGGTGGCACAGTCAGTTAAGTGTTTAACTCTTGGTTTCAGCTTAGGTTATGATCTATGAGTCCTGGGATCTAGCCCTGTGTCGGGCTCTGTGCTCAGTTCAGAGTCTGCTTGAGATTCTCTCTCCCTCTGCCCCTCCCACGCTCTCTCTTTCTCAAATAAATAAATAAATCTTAAAAATATATATATATTTTCATTATTCTAAGATTTCTTTCTAACTGTGCTGAAACAATAGCTAGTTCTAGATTTTCCTAAATGGTTTTGTGTCTTATTTTTTTGGAACACACCAGGCATGTTTTAACATATGGGCACTAATTGATACTGTGCCTAGGAATTGGTTTGGCACTGTGAAAAATGGTAAAGAAGTGAAACAATCATCTGTATTAGAGTGATGAGGTGGATATACTTTAACAATCAGAGGGGAAAACAAGGAATAAGTACAGGGGGCACCCATGCCTGCAATTAACAGGTGCTCAAAAGTGTTTGTTGGTTGTCTAATTGAGGGAAGACAATGTTCCAGAGGCCTGAAATAGACAGGAAAAGTTTCAGGGAGGAGACAGGATTTAAGTCACCAAATATTCACATGCCCAAATGCATCCAGATAGATAAGAGGGAAGTCCTGCCTATTAAGGGGAACCTTGTACAAAATGAAGAGGTGAGGAGTGACTTGATTCACAGGGGGGCAAGTGAGATCTATCTGAATCAATTAGAGAGTGTGTCATCTTGGGGAAAAATGAGGAATGGTTCTGTAAGATCCATACATTCCTCTTCTCTCCCTATAAATCACCCTGTCCCTTATTAGTCATTGATATCTCCTGTCTGTTGGCACCCCTGGGCTGCGGGGAAACTCCCTGCTGGGCTTCATCCATCCTGTATGTGGCAGGGTCAGAGACCCACTTGTTTAGAAAAGTAACAATATATAAGTAGAGGAAGTGTTTTGGGGTCCTATAGAGTGTGTGTATGTGCTAATGAAGAGAGGAAGTGTTGAGTCCCTAAACCCCTGCACCAAACATTGGATAGCTTGTGTCAGCATTTCCTTGGTGTGAATTTCTTTCTTGCAGAGTCTTGTATTTCAAAATTATGCAAAGAGGTTTTTAGCAACATAACAGGAATGCTTAGTTATCCCTTTATTGGGGAGTAAATTAGATGGTTATAAAGTTAAATAAAACCTAGAAAGTTCCTACTGCGTTTTCTTAAAATCCTTTGTCAAAACAAATAGCCTTGAAATGAACATAAAAATTTAAATGGCATTGAGTCTAATGAAACAACACAAGCCTAATGAAGTTGGAGTGCTGTGAGAGTACTGGGAAAGCAGGGCTGCTTTTATCTTATTGGAATGTTTACGTCCTTGCCTGTCTCCTAATCACACAGTGGTAACGTCATCTGGAGAAAACGCTTTAGGAAAGATTGCAAATAAAAACAGAAATGATACAGCCTCAGGTTAACAATGCAGAGTCCCCCAAGAAGTCAGACCAAATCAGTTGTCTAGGATAGCGGGCACTGGGCTGGAAGATAGCTCCAATCTTACTTTTGGGTATGTGAATATATGGTGCCATTGATAAAGGGTCTATTTGACTGTACCTCAAATTCCCCCTGTTGGAAATCAAAGTCTTTATCATTCTCTTGGAAATCAGCTTTCTATCCATTGCTCCTTATTTCTATGAATGAGTCTTGTTTTTTTTTTTTAAAGATTTTATTTATTTATTTGACAGAGAGAGAGAGACAGTGAGAGAGGGAACACAAGCAGGGGTAGAGGGAGAGGGAGGAGCAGGGAGCCCGATACGGGGCTTGATCCCAGGACCCTGGGATCATGACCTGAGCCGAAGGCAGACGCTTAACGAACTGGGCCACCCAGGCGCCCCTATGAATGAGTCTTTATTCTTCTAGGCATTCAGGCTTGGGGCTTTGAGTCATCCTTGGTTTCCTCTCTCCTCCCATATCCCAAAGTTACTAAGTTTTATCAATTCTTCTCTCAATGCTTCCAGAATCCCTCTCATCCGTTCCATGGCTACAATCACCAGGTCAACTCATTTTCTTGATCTTCATCCCTCATCTCTCTGACTTTAGGCTCACTAACTTCCATCTCATCCTGCCCCAAGGTGTCAATTAATCATCCTAAACCCAATGTCACTGTGTCATTCACCTGAGCACTGCCCACAGCATAATCCTGATAGTTAGGCCCTTTCCCAGCTCCATATCTTTACATTGCCTTAGATGGACATGGGACCAGTACTACCACTTGACTGACCTTGCTCATATTCCACTAGAATGTGGCTTGTTCGTGCCCTCACAGTGCCTTTGCTTACTTATTCCCCTATTTAGGATGTTGCTTTTCTTCCTCACTGCCTAAACAATTTCTTGCAAGGTAATAGCTTGTAATTTTTTCAGTCATCTCTATGAGAATCTGTTGAAGGCCATCCTTTATCCCAGAAAAGTTCATAGCCAAAGAGTTCATTGGCCCCTGAAGCTCCATTCATGTACCCCTTAAGAGAACATCGATCTTAGATTAAGAATCACTGCTTAAGGTCAAGATGAAATCCCCAATTCTCCATCAACCCTTAGTAAGTTACTCTGGCTAATGATGAGAACTCCTCCACCCCTTCATTTCTCACCTGAATGCCACTGAAATTGGTGTTTCTTTGCGTGATTTGGTACTTACAGAAGACCTTTGTGTATTGGTTTTTTTTTTTTTTTCTATGCACATGCTTTATTTCCCCACATAAAATAAAGCTCCTTGAAGATAAGATCCTGCCATGTATGCTTTGATTGGTCACTCTGGTTGCTGTGGAACATGTTCTAGAGAGATCTCTGAGGTCCACTGAGTCAGCTAGAACCTGATGACTCTGGACGGCCTCTTGATCTGTGAGTAAGTTACTTTCGGAGAAGTGAAGGAAAGTGGTCATGTTTCATGTTTAAGGGCATTTGGGGATGAATTAGTACAAGGTCTTGACAAATTGTAAAGATGATGAGTGCATCTGGGTGTACTCTGGTCTACTCTCCAGGCTCCTTCTTCCTTGACATTAGGTACCTCAGGTATCCCTCTCCTAACCCGAGTCTGTACCCAGGAAACTTTACTATGAATTATTTAGACCTCAGTTTAATGTCAGCCCCTTTATTCTTTATTCCAGAATTATTTAAAGTCTTATTTCTAATTATGGTATGAAAAACTTAGTTTTTTAGTAAAGATAGTCCATGAATTGGATAATATGAAAAGAATTTAGGGGGCAATGGCTCAAACCTGAAATAACACTACATAATTGAACATCGATGCCATCCTTTTCACCCCTCTAACACACACACACACACACACACATGCATGGCTGGAACTGGTGTCTGTATAATGGATATATACAGTCTTAATAGCACTAATCGTTAGTTGAGGAAACCATTTTCCAAGCCCCCCAAATAATCTGAGCCATAAAGTCTTGACCACACTCTTATTACGTTCTACAAGAGAGAAGGCATATGGAATGGTAGGGAAGAGGTGACAAGAAGTTGGATGAGCAACATGTTATAGGTTAAAGATTAAGAGTTGGTATAGGACTAGCAGCTGTAAGAGTGAGTTACAAAGAGCAATAGCAAAGGCTATATATCTATTACAGGCAGCTAAGAACAGTGCCTTCAAACTAGTCTAGGTGACAGAGCCTCTGGACAAACTGGTGCTCTCTACTTATATCATACTCTTTATGGAGCACCATAAAATATTGATATATTTTACCCCAGCAGGCAAACAAGGAACACGTTGCTGGCAGAAACCATGCCTATATTATATGTATGCAATAAAATCTTACTATAAGAAGCACCCTTCCACCAATACAAAATGAAGCACAGACCTCAGTGGGGAGGAGAGGCAAGATAGCCGATTTGCTGACACACAGAGAGAATGTCTTCAGAGAGCAGGCCTGCCTGCAACCCTCCCAGAGTGGTGACCCTGAGTAGAAAGGCTGATGATAAAGTCAGCAGCCACGACCAACTGAGGACTAAGGGCCCTTTCTTGATTTTTGTAAAACTCCATTAACCTCTTGGTTCTGATTCAACCAAGGAAAGAAGGGGGCGGGGGGTGTGTCTTCTAAATAACTGCAGTTAGATTTTCTACTCAGCAGGAGGATCTGAACAAGATTTAATTTGACATAGAACCATTAAAAAGTGATGTTTCTTATACCCAATTTGCTACGGAACAATTCACATCATTATAGGATTTTGGTTCTTATTTCACAGTTGGGACTAGTCATTCTCAACAATGCCTTCATGAAGTCTTGAGTTTAAGAAATTCCTTCCATTACTGTGTTGGAATCTGGCTTAGGTACCCACCCTATTGTTAAGCTTCTGGTGATCATATAAACTGCCCTCTGTCTGGATATGCTAACTAGCACATGGGAATAGGCCCCAGAGGCTAGAAAATGATGAAGAAACACTTATGTCCGTTTTTTTCCATGCATTGAGGAAAGGCCATCAGAGATCAATGTCAGGTGAAGAATACCTGGATTTAACTCCCAACACTAAGGTCAAGACCCATAAAGATAGAGCAGTGCTTCTCAAACTTTCATGTGGATGTGAATCACCCTGAGAACTTGTTAAAATGCAAGTTCTGACTAGGTAGGCCTGGGATGGTGCCTGAGAACTGGCATTTCCCAGGTGATGAGGTGCCATGGGTTCATAGATCACACTTTGGGTAGAATTTGTCTTAATTTCTGTTCCATCTCTTCCTCAAATTTGCTCTTTGGAAGTTATTTAATGTTTAAAAGTTATTTAACCTATCTAGAGCTTAGCTTCCTTAACTGTAAAAGAGGAGAATTGGCTTTAACATTTTTGAGATGGACATTTTTTATGTTTTCTGCCCAGCATGTGTTGCCCCTTCCTAACAACAGTTTGATTTCCTTTTGGGGAATTTACATCCCTTCTTTGTATGCAGTTGGGATAGGTAGGTATGACTCAAGACTTTCCGTCCCATTACGACAGCCAATGGAGACCCTCCACTCCAGGCTCAGTTCTCTGACTTTCCTCTTACAGTCCAGGAACAGCAAGATTCAGGATAGGACTTAAGGTTGACCTATTGGTTTCTCTCTCCCCTAGGACTTTGAGTTTTGAGTAGAGTGAACCTAGGGCGGAAGAACCATTGAAATTCATCATTCCAGCTGTGCGGCTAGCACTCAACTGGCAGCAAAACCTTCTGGAGCCTCCTTATCCCTGTCTTTTCCAAGTTTTGCTCTCTAGTCTTCCCTTCAATCTTGTGAGCAACCCTATAGCTTTCCAGAAAATTCTCTTTTTACTTAAGTTATCCCAAATCCATGTCTGTAGCTTCCAACCAGAAGCTAATCTAGTTCTCCAAGCTACTTCTGACTAGAGCCTTGCAGGATTCAAGTCCTTAACTGCTTGTGGATGAGTCTGATCCCTGTTCACTATAAGTAAAGGGAAATGTACAAGAATATTTTTCCTAGGGAAGGTTAATTCCTTTGAGGTCTTGAGCATGGGGTTGGGTGTAGATTCCTCGTGCTGTTGGGGGTCTTAGATTATTTTCCAGCAAACTGGTAAATGTGGTAATGTAATCAGGTAATTTTCCTTGAGAGTCAAGGGGAGACAAGGATGTGACCTGTGCCCCAGAAGCCAGCAGCAAGCCTCCTAATGAGGCCTTTTGGCCCTATTTATAGTTCGAAATGCCAGGAAGTTTTATCCTTTGCTTCCTTTGACTCTACCCATCAGTACATGGAGTTTTCTGAGGGGCTCTAGCATTTCCTGTCCAAATTTGAGAAGAGAAGCTAAAAGCAGGCAGATAAGATTCTGGTGAGTAACAACATCACTAAGCAGTAACAGAGCTTATAGCTCACTCACCTTGAATTGCAGTTTGAGGAATGAGGAATGAAGACATCTGATGCCTTGTCCTCATTACCAAGATTGTAATAAGGAGTGGAAATGCCATATACATATATCCCTCCTTCCTAACTTGTGCCAGAGCAGCCAACAGCTCCTGAGCTAATTTAAGCCACCTCTCTTCCTGGTCTGGGACTTCAGCTCCTGTAACCTTTTGCAGTCGTCTGTCAGAGCCTACTAGGAATGAACTTGCAGTCCAGCAGGTTTTCTTCACCTTTCTGATCCTCATCCTACACTGGTTAAAATACTCTTCTATTCTCCCCCAGTTCTGAGGAGTCAGATAGATAAAGATCACAGGCCAGTTTTATTGATAAAGCCCTATTGAAGGTATACAGCTTAGACTACGGGCCAGTAGCCTTTCCAGAGCTTCATTTCTGGTCCCAGTCTGGCTTCAGACCCCTGCTAACAAGGGGCAGCACCTGCTGTGCTTAAGCTCCCTTGTGGAGAAGATCAGAATGTGTGAATAGCCTGCAGAGATAAGGGGGGAGCACAATCAATGTGACTCTGAGCTGAATTATGTTAGGATTTTCTGTTCTACAGTTTTCGGTGACAAATAAATAATTCCCTTTCCCCCTTTCAATCATCTTTTCAGTACTAAATTGACCTGTTTATTTCCTAGACAGTCTCTTCCTACTTCCATTAGCCTCCATCTTCCTTGCTGTTCCTCCATATTTAGGGTCCTAAGGGCACAAAAACAAGTATCTACCCTGACTGTAATGTTACTAGAAGTCTTGACTACAGTGAAACCTGGCCCACCTGAAGACTGAGGTCTTATCAGCCATTCACTACGTGCAATAGGACATCCTGTACTTGCCGAGGAAGGACTTTGGTTCGGCCCAGCTGGTGCTCCCTTGGCATGGGAGGGGCGAGGAAGAGGTACCTTCTTTTCAGGTACAGGCCTTCTCAGGCTCTTTAGTTTTCATAAGAGAATGAAAAAGACATAGGAAGAGAATGCTCCTCCTTGGTAGGTTGTTAAAGGATATAGAGGATATAGTATAGGATATAGTACTCCAGGTCCCTGCCAGAGACAATACCTTGAACTCTGTTATTCAGTTCTTATTGAAAGCTCAATTGCAAGAAACAAAACTGTTAGAGGATTGTTGGAAGGCTATATGTTCCTGCAGCAGGCCAAAATTTATCCCCAAATCAAGCCAGACCATCAAGAACCACGTACTTGGACTACATTTTTTGGTTCTCTTGTAAACTATTTTTACTGAATAGGATGAATGTTTGGGTGAATCAGTGATGCTATAAGAAGAAGCCATATGAAAGCTGCCTGTTGTACTTCTGGAAGGAGCATCAGTGAAGCTGTGGTCAACTATATTACATCATGTCCCTTTGTGAGGACCGAGAGGAGAATTTTCTTTTTCAGATCTAAATAGTAGGTAAATCTACCTTTCTCTTAAACAGATTGAATTTGAAGAATTTTATGTTAATTGTGATTTTTGTAATCAATAATGTTTTCCTTTTGAGTTTGGCTGTCATGACACTTAGAAGTGAACTTGGGACATTTAACCTTTGTATAGGACATTGTGACATCTCCGTTTTGGGTATATTTAATTTGCTTATAGTTTCAAGTACTAGTCTACCCTTGTTTTTTTCTTTGCTCTGATCTTTATCTACTTTCTTTCTTCACCAAATGGTCTTATATTTTGTAAGCCACTTCAAACTCTTAGTAAGGATGACTTAGAATTTCAGTAAATTAGTTAATTAAAGAAGTAAATATGGAGTTGTATTTCCTTCACAGAGGAGAATATTCTCCCCATTGTCCACACAAAAATTTCTTGCCTTGTTATCTGGGGTCCATTTCTTTTTATTTTTTATTTGTTTGGTTTTTTTTAAGATTTTTAAAAATTTAATTAACGTATAATGTATTATTAGTTTCACAGGTAGAGTTCAGTGATTCATCAGTCTTATGTAATACCCAGTGCTCATTACATCACATGCCCTCCCTAATGTCCATCACCCAGTTACCCCATTTCTACCCCCTACTTCCTCTCCCGCAACCCTCAGTTTGTTTCCTATGATCAAGAGTCTCTTATGGTTTGTCTCCCTCTCTGATTTAATCTCATTTTATTTTTTCCTCTCTTTCCATATGATCCTCTGTTTTGTTTCTTAAATTCCACATACAAGTGAGATCATATGATAATTGTCTTTCTCTGATTGACTTATTTCACTTAGCATAATACCCTCTAGTTCCATCCAGGTCATTACAAATGGCAAAGATTTCTTTTTTTTGATGGCTGAGTAGTATTCCATTGTATATGTATACCACATCTTCTTTATCCATTCATCTGTCAATGGACATCTGGGCTCTTTCCATAGTCTGGCTAATGTGGACATTACTGCTACAAACATTGGGGTGCATGTGCCCCTTTGGATCGCTACATTTGTATCTTTGGGGTAAATACCCAGTAGTGCAATTGCTGGGTCATAGGGTAGTTCTATTTTCAATGTTTTGAGGAACCTCCCTACAGTTTTCCAGAGTGGCTGCACCAGTTTGCATTCCCACCAACAGTGTAAGATGGTTCCCCTTTCTCCACATCCTCACCAAAATCTGTCCTTTCCTGACTTGTTAATTTTAGCCATTCTGACTGCTATGAGGTGGTATCTCATTGTGGTTTTGATTTGTATTTCTGTGATGCTGAGTGATGTTGAGCATTTTTTTCATATGTCAGTTGGCCATTTGTATGTCTTTTTTTTTTTTTTTTAAAGATTTTATTTATTTATTTGACAGAGAGAGACACAGTGAGAGAGGGAACACAAGCAGAGGGTGTGGGAGAGGGAGAAGCAGGTTTCCTGCGGAGCAGGGAGCCCGATGCAGAGCTCAGCCCCAGGGCCCTGGGATCATGACCTGAGCTGAAGGCAGACGCTTAACGACTGAACCACCCAGGCGCCCCCATTTGTATGTCTTCTTTGGAGACATTTCTATTCTTGTCTTCTGCCCATTTTTTGATTGGATTGTTTGTTCTTTCGATGTTGAGTTTGGTAAGTTCTTTATAGATTTTGGATACTAACCCTTTATCTGCCCATGACTCTCATACCTCTAACTTGGCCTGCTTTGAAGCTTATTTGGTTCACTCAAAGATTAGAACTGCTTCTGATGCTTTTACTGCATCCCAGCAGAATATCAGTTATTCAGTGGGGTAATTCTCTTCTGTTTGTGAACTGTGAGGAATAGTTGGTATGAAGCTGGGGGTGGGGAGGCATGTAATGAAGGAAGGTCAGTCTAGTCATCAGCCTTGCATCAGAGATAATGGGATTATGGGAAGCTACATGTCTATGCAGAATATCTTTCAATTTAATATAATTCCAAAACATTTGTGTAATAAATATTTTACCATGCCTTGGAGAGGCATTTATTGTCAAGGTGGTAGAAAGTCATCTCTAAGAAAAGTAGGGTATATTAGCATCATGTGTTAAGTTACAAATATCATTTTGAACTCATGACCTCACAAATAAATATCTTTTCCAGCTCTGTCATCTCCAAAAGTGGCCCAGCAGCAGAAGCAGCCTTTTTGGCCACTACTGATTCATATATGCTTCTGGCTTGCCAACTATTGGCCCCTAGCAGGAGCCAAAGCTTCCTGGAGGGAAAGTGATTACATTTCTTGATATAGGAAAACTCGAGACTATTCTATGGTTGATGGAAAAAAACTGCTTTCAAAGATGTCAGATGGCACTGAAAGGACAAAGGAACCAGGTTATAGAACACTGTAACAATTTGAACATCAAGAAATCAGGGGGATGTTTCTATATATATGTTTTTTTTTTTGTTTCTTCTATTAAGATTCTTCTATTAACTATTATATATGTTCTTACAGCATCTTAGAGATGTTTTTAAAAATGCATTTTCAAACAGTCTGGGGAAATATAGTAGAAACTACTAAGAACAGGAATAAATTGGTCAGTATCCACTCTCTCACATAAAAATGACATAGGAAGAGGGTCCAAGATTTAATTGGCACAATGATAACCCAAGTAACTAAATTGAAAGAGAGGTTAACAGTATGGGGGCAAGATTTTCAATTGTCCAGATGTCCTATGGAGGAGAGGTAATTGCATAGACTCAATCTCTCATCTCCTAGGAAATAGACCCCTTGGATGGCCTTACTAATCATAGTATTATAGTAATTAGGAATATAAGCTTTTCTAATAATGCTAACCAGCCAGGTCACCATAGTGTAATGATGGGACAAAGGTTCATGCTGACCAAGTGAAACTCAAGGAGGACAATACATTATTTCTTTTTTTAAAAATTTTTTATTGTTACGTTAATCACCATACATTACATCATTAAGTTTTAGATGTAGTGTTCCATGATTCATCGTTTGTGCATAACACCCAGTGCTCCATGCAGAACGTGCCCTCTTCAATACCCATCACCGGGCTAACCCATCCCCCCACCCCCTCCCCTCTAGAACCCTCAGTTTGTTTTTCAGAGTCCATCGTCTCTCATGGTTCGTCTCCCCCTCCGATTTCCCCCCCTTCATTCTTCCCCTCCTGCTATCTTCTTCTTTTTTTTTTCTTAACATGTATTGCATTATTTGTTTCAGAGGTACAGATCTGTGATTCAACAGTCTTGCACAATTCACAGCGCTCACCATAGCACATACCCTCCCCAATGTCTATCACCCAGCCACCCCAGACAATACATTATTTCAACGGGAGATACTAAAACCTGTGTGAAAAGTGTGATCTTAGAGCCTTAGTGACAATATAAAGGAAGTTGAATTCCTAAAATAGCTTAACCAGATTCCATGTCAGACAGGAAACAAAAAACAAAACAAAGTACAACTCCCCCCCTTCTCCAGCCAACACAAAAAACCCCCAAAAGATCAATTATGCAGAACTTGCAAGCTCAGCTGACTAATCTGAGTTTTTTTTTGAGAGGGAGGGAGAGTGGATTTGGTATCATTACTCAATGCAAGGCTAGGAAGATACAGAATTTAAATTAATGTATTAGCACTAAAAGTAGTTCAAGTTTAATAACAAGTTCTTTAACACCCATGCTATTTTGTCAGAGTTTTGCCTACTTCTTAAATGTTTAAAACATTTATGAGAATATGACATTTTAGATTTGTGATTGCAATTCAGTATTTAGGAGAGTTTGAGCAAAAAAAGTGTGTATTCAATGTTTGAATGCTTAGGAAAATCTAATTTAAATTATAGACTTTTATGTATTATGTATGTATTAGGCTCCACGCTCCATGTGGGGCTTGAACTCACAACCCTGAGATCAAGACCTGAGATCAAGAGTCGGATCTCTACCAACTGAGCCACCCAGATGCCCCAGGCATTTATTTATTATTTGTGTAACTAAATTGTAAGTTTTGAGGACTATTGATTCCTTAAAATTTAAAGATATGTTAATTATCTTATAGATTTATAAGTGGTATATATAGTACATTAAACAGTAGTTGAAGTGGAAGTTCATCTCCATGAACAAAAACCATGAAAAGAAATATCTTTTTATGATAGTTACTGCTCTCAAGTTTCTCTCAAATTTGTTAGAGCTTGTAAGAGTAGTCTGCAAGTAATTATGTAGAGTTTAGCTGTGGTGACAAAACACGGAATTTGAGGCTCAAGGCAGGCATGATTGACACTGATAGGAAGCAAATTTGTGCTGGCTGTTCTTTTAGGCAACTGGACCTACGGTTACAGAAACTTGCATTTGGGTAGATACCTCAAAATCCAACTCTGGGAGTTGATTGAGAGGATTAAGTGAGGACCCTGACATTAGAGAGATTTTGAGATTTGACCAAATCTCCAGCTTGTTGGGCAGAAATGAGGCTTGGGTTTAGGCTTTCCTGCCTGAGAGTCCAGGGCTCTGTTGATCCTGCCAGCCCTGCTTGAATCTGTGTCGGGGGACATGGGCCCATATGTGACATATGCATAGTAGGTGGCCAATGAACAATATTAGCAATGATAAAAATAGAAGTGACATAGCAGCAATAATATATCTACTCACAAGAAGCTTATAGTTATGTTGGGCAGATGAATGGAACAGCTTATCAAGAAGAACAAAGTCATTGTGGAAACAAAGTTCTAATGTATATAGGAAAGAAGGTAGAAGAAAGAGAGCATGTCTGCTCTTTCAAATTACTAAAAAAAAAAGGCAATCTAACCAAAAAGGGGACAAAGAATAGAAGCAGACAGTTCACAGAATAAGATAATCAAATGGACAGTAGCATATGAAAAGATATTCAGCCCCACTAGTAATCATGGGAATAAAAAGAAAACAAATTACCATGTCTCATTTATCAGGTTGATAAATATTTAAGATTATGTTATCCATTGTGGGCAAAGTTGGGAGGAAATAAGTCTTGTAATTTGGGTTGGAATGGGCTATGGTAAAGATTTTTCAGGGGCTGATTTCTTAATATCATTCAAAATTTAACTTGTGTTCATGATTGACCCAGAATTCGAATTCTAGAAATTCTAAAGAAATCCTTCTTCATGATGAAAAGGTGTAGATACCAGGATGCTTAATGCCATATTATTTTATAGTACTGAAAAATTGACATTACATAGAGATTCCTTAAAAGACGAGATTTAATGCAATATGGTGCATCCACACGGTGGGATACTGTGTGGCAATTAAAAACTAAAATTTAAAAATATCTCCAAGGATAAGATATCCAAATGGGCAGATCACTGAGGCATTTTGTTAAGTGGCAAATGCATGAAAATTATTTGTAATGATCCCACCAGTGCAAAAAACAAACGTGTATATGTTTTTATATGATTGTAAATGCATAAATAAATAACTTGAAGGAAACCCTTAATTGCCATCAGTTGTTACCTTGGGAAAGAAGAATGCATTTAGAAGTAGGGAGGTGGTTAAGGGACAATGTTTCATTTTGCACTTCATATCTAGATCTGTACTAATAACTCTATCTGTATCTATGTCTATGCTTATTGATGTCTATGTTGATATGATATCCCTGTCTGTATTGTTTCAGTCTTTGAGTTTATATAGTACTCATCTGATACAAATTATCTTTCTTTTTCTTATTAAAATATCATTTTTAAGGCCTTGGCATTCCAGCCCAGTCCTGGTTCCACCCTAAGAAAATAATCACTCATGGTAATGAAAGGAATGGCATGAGAAGGCTTGAAAGGAACAAACGGGCACTTCTTGGCCCTGGTTCCCTTCCTCCTTGCCCATCTTTCCAATAGAACTTGTGGAGGTAGAAAGCATCCTGCTACACTTATGTGTATTCATCGAACCATTTCCTGACTTCTAGGGGGAAAATATACCTGAGATTATAACTCTAAGGTAGGTGATGCCAATTTGAAATGTTTTTTCCAATCTCTAGCTTTCCCTGCTTGGCTGATGTCCCCCGCACTGCCCAGCGTGCTTGCTTGCTCTCTCCAGGTGGAATAGCAGTTTGTCTTAGGCTCTGCTTTGTACTTGCTTAGTGGAATCACAAAGGAGACCTGGCCTCATGCTGGGGCCAGAACTGCAGACCATGAACTCAAAGCCTGTTACTTTGTGTATCAAATGCAATGGTTCTGCCAAAGGAATCTGCTGGGGATGTTGGCCTTATTTCCCAGGAAAAAAGATGAATCGGTTGTTTTGGGCACTTGCAGCAGTCTGTCTTGGCTCATGGTAATCAGAGTTTGGCACTGGCCTGGCACCTGTATCTTTTGGGATGCAAGTCACAACTCCTACACGAAGGTTGCTCAGTGGAGGACCCAAAAAGGCACCAACCACCAGCTTGGGACTGTCCCCTAGCTTTTCCATTGATTCTTCATTTATTCAGCAAACATTGGCTTTCTCACTCTGTTCTGCCCATACAATTCATCACCAGGCACATATCAAAACCTACCATTTCTGTGATTTTCTCACTCTTCCCTCTCCCTGGCCTGTTTTGACTTGTTGTCCTGGCTTTCTTTCATTTTTCCTGGCTCTCTGCTCCCTTGGGCCGGCACCTTTGTTCCTGATGGTGATTGTTCCAGGACCTACTTGCTTTGAGAGCCTGCCTAGACATAATTAGCCTGCCCTGACCCACAGATCTCCCTGGATTGTGATTTGCCTTTGGTTGTCTGGCTTTGTCTTGGCCCATAGAAATGAAATGGGCTTGGCTAACCTTTTAGGATTTTCTAGGTGGTGGAGAGGACCAGATAACGCCATGGCCAGGCACACTGTGCTGGGGACTGAGTTGTAGGTGGGAAGGGCTAGGGCTATAAAGATTCACTCATTCATTCATGAGAAAGAACATTTAAAAATATATGAAATATATGGGCTATCAGATGTTGAGAAGCACTTTAACGAAAACATACATAAGTAGAATAAAGGGTTTTGGGGTAGGAGTAGGGGTAGCAACTTAATAGGGAGTTCAGAGAAGACCTCACTCACCAGTGAGTCAACCTGTGAACTCCTTGGGAGGGAGATAGTCTAGACAAAGGAAAGAGCAAGAACAAAGGCTCTGAGGTGAGTGCCTGTCTGGAATGTTGTAAAGAGCAAGAAGGGTAGGGAGGGAAATGAGAGGAGAGGAGAGTAAGGCCCCTAAGCTGTAACACATATCCAGAGTGTGTAGCACTGTGTGGTCCTTTATGAGGGCTTCAGCTCTCGCTGCCTGTCAGCTACTTGTGGGGAAGTTTCATGAATAGAGGTGGACACCCACCCAGTGCACTACATGTGGACCGTCTCATCTGGAGGTGATGGCATGGCTGACCAGAAACAGCCGACTCCGTCTGAGGGCGTTGGGGAAGAGCTGAGTCTGCATGTGTGAGGGGGTTTCCAGGCAGAGGGATCAGCTTGGGCAAGAGCTAGTATGTGCGACATCATGAAGTCTTCAGAGAAAGAACAGTTTGCTTTGGCTAGAGATGGCAGTGTAAGAGTGGAGAGGCAGGAGGGAGCTGAGAGGAGACTGATGAGGCAGGGGATACCCGCCCAGAAGGGTTTTATGTCATGCAGTAATGTGGTTTGATTTAATTTGACAATCATGGGGAGTCATAGCAGGTTTTCAAATAGGGACATGTGACATTCATTGTGAAAATGAAAAAAATCTCACCCTAATGCCTCAGTTCCCATGTCATCTAACAATGAGAAGGTTCAGGATCTGAAGAATGTGAAGTGAAGTGGGCTTTATTTACCTCACCAGGCTCCTATGAGGAATAAATGAGATACCATATATGAAAGAGCATTGCAGTCTGCAGAGTGCCCATTAGTGCCATTGACCCAAGAATGGGATGGGTGGAGTTGGCAAAAGGAGTGGGCAGCATGCTCAAGTGGAAGGATGCATGGCTCCACAGCAGGATATCAGTTGGAATCTTGGCTCCACCGAACACTGGCCATGTAACCTTGGACCAGGTACTAGACCACTCAGAGCCTCAGGTTTCCCAACAGCAAAATGGGTTAATTTTTATTTACTTCCCAGGATTGATGTGTAGCCTGGAAACAAGGTGTAGGACATGCGTCACCCTGAATGGTCCAGAGGGGAAGCTCAATGACTCTCAGCTGTTATTTTTTGGAAGTGATCACGGTGGACGCACAATCAGGTGGACATTTACGCCGGCCCTTGTGTCTAGTGATGTTAAGGCAGTGCTGTCATTGCTGGTAGGACGTACCATTTGAATCTGAGCTGCTTCTTTAGTAGTGAAGATGGGTTTGTGTCAATCCTTTACCTTGCCTGGATCAGTTTGTGCCCATGGCATGCTGTACATCTGTGGTTGGGGGCATGATCTGGACATGTGACGGAAGTAGAGCTAATGGGCCCCCAGGAGCACCAGGCTCGTGGCCAACATGCTATGTACTCTAGGCTCTGTCCAACTAAGCTAACTGGCTGCAGTCTGGCTTGTACCCATTGATCCAGCCAGGCCAAAGGGAAATTAATTCATATAACTAGCTCATAATTTTCTACTACTGAGGAGGAAGAGGCTTATTTTGTCTGAATTTAGCAGAATAATTGTCCATGTTGATTGAATTCTTCAAATAACTTCTCATCTCCCTGCTCTGTTTTGTTTCAGAGCACACAGCTTCACATTTAAAAGAGAGAGAGAAAAAAAAAATACTGACCAGCTGCAATTTCTCATTTGGCAGGCGCCCAGCCATTTTCTCAGGATTTGACAGAATGTGATCTCTCATTTAACTCACTTCCTAATACTGCCCCTGAGCAAGACTGAATTGAATGAGACCCTGGTGCAATCATTATCTTGGCTGAAGAATCACACCTACAGTTCTTCCTACAGATTGTTCAGTGCAACCACGGTGGACTCTGACAAAAACAATCAGAAAACAATGCACTTGCCAAGCTGAAGCCAGGTTTACTGCTGTTTCCAACTGGGCCACCTCGCTCCCGCCTTTTAACGATTTTGACAATTCTCCGCAGTCATTAGTCATTCATTCATTCAATAAATAATTAAGCACCTAGCATGGTGCAAATGCAAATAGTATAATCTATGATCTCTTCCCTCAGGGAACTTACAGTTTAGTGGAGAAGATAAGATGTACACAAATCACTAGCCTCTACTATGGGAGCATAAAAGGGGATGATGGATAGTGAGGATAGGGTTTGAGAGCAGGGGATGAGAACTTGTGCCAGGAATGATTTCATGGAGCAAGTGGAAAGGTTTGGGGTGGTGAGTTGAAGGAGTGGGGTTCACAGAGATGGAGATGAGGGAGGAGGTGAGTACTCATAGCTTGAGTGGTGGGAAAAATAAGAATGGTGTGTTCTGTAACTACTTTTGGAATTGAATTGAAATAAATATCTTTTGGAATAATGCAACAGCAATCCAACAGCTTGAAATATTTAAAGAGGCTGCATAGAGGGAGGCCAGTTAGGAAGCTAGTGCAATAATCCAGGTGAGAGAGAAGGCTATAAGATGGTAGTGATGAAGGTAGTGAGAAAGGGTGGGATTCTTGGGCGCCTGGGTGGCTCAGTTGATTAAGCAACTGCCTTCGGCTCAGGTCATGATCCTGGAGTCCCAGGATCGAGTCCCGCATCGGGCTCCCTGCTCAGCTAGGAGCCTGCTTCTCCCTCTGACCCTCCCCCCTCTCATGTACTCTCTCTCATTCCTGCTCTCTCAAATAAATAAATAAAATCTTTTAAAAAAAAAAAAGAAAGGGTGGGATTCTGGATATACTTTTCTGATCTCAGTCTCCATATGTGCTTCCTTCCTAGATGACCCCTGTCCTTCAGTTTTGAAAAAAGATGTTACTGAAGGAAGTAGCTCTCAGTGTGTGATCAGAATATCTTCCCTCACCGCAACCATGGCAGTGTCTTTTGAGGTATGGCTCTGCTCCATTCGTCGTTGTGATACACAGGGTCATAGACCCACAGAACAAGAGAAATGGGGCCTAGGGATCCTAGTCCAAGCCCTTATTTTACAGATGAGAAAACCAAGGCTCAGGGAGAGGTGAACTGATTTGCCTAAGTCCTGAGAGGATAATCAGTAATGGGACTAAAGTAGGGTGTCCTGGGGCGCCTGGGTGGCTCAGTTGGTTAAGCGACTGCCTTCGGCTCAGGTCATGATCCTGGAGTCCCGGGATCGAGTCCCGCATCAGGCTCCCTGCTCGGCAGGGAGTCTGCTTCTCCCTCTGACCCTCCTCCCTCTCATGCTGTCTCTCATTCTCTCTCTCAAATAAATAAAATCTTTAAAAAAAAAAAAAAAAGTAGGGTGTCCTGACTCTGAGTCCATTGGTCTTCCTAGATCACCACTCCTTTCTCCAGATAAAAGCCAAGGTGTGATTTTCCCTTGTGACAGAAACTGGCCTCCTTTCCTCTTGCTCAAGCTAGGCTACGTTTCCCAGTTTCTCTTGCAGGTGTGGCCACGGACTGAGTTCTGGCCGGGGGAATGTGGGAATGTGTAGAAGGATATATGCTTACTCTCAGGGCTAGCCCATTAAAATCCTCCCTGCACAAGCCTCAGCTTCTTCCCTCCTTTGCGAACAAGGTACTGATACCCAGGACAACTTTGAAAGCACTGTGTTGAAGATGGCAGTCTCCGTTATCCTGGAACATTTAATGACTTCAGGGAGAGGTCATTCCTCCCACCCCAATTATAAATTGTATTGTGGTAAGCCACTGAGATTTGCGGATTTATTTGTTAAGGTAGCTAATATTGTCTTAACTAACTATATCTTGTCCCTTTAAATCTAGAGAGAGGGACTTTAGTAAGACTACCTGAAGAGCTTCATATATGCTCCCTGCAGTTGGTGGGTACCATGGACTTGGGTTTGATCCTTGTCCTATAAATCTAGAGAACAAGACTTTTTGGCAGCAGAACAAGGATGGATGAGTTGAGATTGACCTGCGTTCCCAGAATTTGTCAGGGTAAAAGGAATGTGGACCAGATACTGGTCATATAGTAGAGAAAAACTGCCTGGAGTTATTTCAACTCTTGTTCAAGTACACTACACTACATCAATGATGGAGAGAGTGTCTGGGTGGTGGGGACAACCAGAAAACCTGAGATAGAGGGAGAAGAAGCAGCAGGAGAACTGATGGCACAGTCCCTATCATTGGAGTTGCAAGTCAGGGGATCCCAGATGGGGAACCTCCAAAGAACCCTGAAGTCACTCATATGGAATCAAATTTAAACATTAGCTCAGTAAGAGCAAAACATCAATAAGACTGTACTAGTCAAGTAAGAACCTTCTAAATCCATTCCCATTCTCTCTCCTTGCTGTTCCTACTGCAGAGAGGGACAGGGAGATAAAGCCAACCATATGCCCTTTCTCTAAGGCAGGAGCCTGCCTACCATAGGTTTCTAGCAGGTGAAGAAATAGAAAGGAGTCTTAACTGTGGATGAAGATAGACGTGGATTAATATGGTAGAGTGTAAATTCCACTTTATCAATTGGGATTGTATTTTACCACTTAAAATGACCAAATTACATCTTGTTTTCTAAGAGTGTTGAAAAAAATCAGAGGCCCCATCAGAGTTTTCATTGTGGAAGGGGCAAAACTTCCTCTGATGAATTTCTCAGGAGCAGTAGGAAACGAGGAATAAAGGCGATCCATTCATCAAGTGGTGCTTATTCAAGGTGACATGAGTGGTTCCAAGCACCATGATATGCTCTTGAATGGGAGCAAGGGCTGGGTGCTAAGGGAGCCCGTGGGAGGGGCAGCAGACCCAGACCTGCTAGAAATGACACCAGAAGCGGAACCTAAGGGAAGAAGCAGGCTATGAGGTGAAGAAGGAGTATTTTAGGTAGATAGAACAGTGAGCAAGCTGGAAAAAAACCCCAAAACACTGAAAACTGAAAAATGACTGGAACACAAGAAATGTGGTGGTACAGAAGCCAGGTCAGGAAGCCAGATGGCGGTAAACATGGTGAGAAATTTGGATCAACCTGAAGGACTCTGGGAACCCTTGGAGTGACTTGATCTGATTTGTATTTTTGAAAAATCACTCTGCCCTACATGATCTAGCTGTAGGATCTTACCCTGACTTTCTAAGACTTAGTGTATGGACCATCCCCCTCGTCTCTGAACTTTAGCTCCATAGAGTTCTACTTTTGGATTGGCAAACACACCAAGCTCTCTCCAACCTCAAGGCTTTTGCACATGCCCTTCCCTCTGCCTGGTGCACTTTTTCTCCATCTCCTGGCATTTCCTCACTTTGGGGGTCTACTTTAAAGGCCATTTCCTTAGAAAGGCTATTTCTATCTCCTCTATCTATATTAGTTTTCTATCGGTGCCATAACAAATCACCACAAAATTAGAGGTTTAAACAATGCAGATTTGGGGCACCTGGGTGGCTCAGTCCATTAAGCATCTGCCTTTGGCTCAGGTCATGATCCCAGAGTCCTGGGTTCGAGCCCCGCATCGGGCTTCCTGCTCAGCGGGAAGTCTGCCTCTCCCTGCTGCTTATGTGCTCTCTCTCTCGAATAAATAAATAAAATCTTTAAAAAAAATAAAGAATGCACGTTTATTATCTTACAGTCCTCAAGGTCAGAAGTCCACAATCAAGGGTTTGGCAGGGCTGAGTTTCTTCTGGAGAATAAAATTTGTTTTTCTTTTCCAACTTCTATAGGCCACCTGAATTTCCTTGGCTTATGACCCCTTCCTCCATCTTTAAAACCAGAAACAGTGGGTCAGGTCCTTCTCACGCCAGCATTCTTTGGTTATCATAATTCCCTCTTCCATCTTCAAAAACTCTTATACTTATGTTAGGATAATCTCCACATTTTAAGGTGGACTGATTAGAAATATTAGTTCCATCTGTAATCTTAATCTTAATTCCCTTTAGACTTGTAATTTAACACATTCATAGCTTCCAGAGATTAAGACACAGATATTTTGGGGGAACCATAGTTCTGCCTACCACACTATTTAAAGTAGGTGCTCCTGATTTTCTCTTGCTTAGCTCTTGTTTGCTTTCATGCCACTAATCACAAAGTTGAATTTACTTATTTCTTTGCTGCTTTTCTTTTTCTTTCTCTCATCAGAATGTATTCTCTATTAGGGCAGGAACTGTCTTGTTTGCCTCTGTGCGCCCAATAAATAGTATTTGCTCAATAAACATTGATTGAAAGGATTGACAAATGAATAAAGAGTTGTTGAAAGAATGGATCACGGAATTTAAGTTGGAAGGGGATTAAAGTGAAACTTTTAAGAGGTGATAGACCCAGCCATCAGAGGAGTAGCTAAGGAAAGCAGATGGGAAAATGGGGGCAGTGGACTGAGAGTAAGATACTAGAATGTATGACTCCACATATGACAAACACTAAGGGCAATTTTAATATCTAGGAAAGTTACTCTTAACTATCTTTGGAGGTGGTCAAGGGGACCCTTGAAAATAAAATAAGAAGTATAGGCTCTCTCTTAAGGAAAATGTGTAACTAACATATGCATGACGTCTTGCATCCATTTCAGGAGGCCTGCAGTTGTCTAAATTTTTAGTGAATGAGGGGGTGACTTGGAGATCAGAAAATGGCAGTATAAGGATAGAGAGTTACGGAGGTTGATGGCATGAGCCTTAAAGGGTATTCTCTCCCAAAACTCCTTTACAACACTTAAACTGATGTTAAAATTAATACCAGCAAGAAGGTTGCAAGCAACAGACATATGGGCCACTTGGACTTGGTTTTTGGGCCAAGATAGGACAAAAGGGAATGAGACTTCCTCCTCCTCTTTATTTTAGGATAGTAACTGGAACGCATGCTATTACGTGATAAAAGAGCTACTCATATTACCAACACTGTTCTCTTGGGACCCTGTGCTCCTTGAGGATGAAGCTCTGGGGGAATGTCATGGACTCATCCAAGGGGGATAGGAAATGTCAGTCTGGGTCCAGGGTGGTTTATTCGGATAACTCTTCTGACAAGCTCCTATCTCACAATTCTCACCACAGAACAGGGAATGCAGTCTGAAACTTCTATGTGATTATGGTGATAGAATCTTTTGTGGTTTGCCAACAGGTTTGGGAATGTTGAAAATGAGACACCGAGAGAGATTTTACAGTTGTTGGATTACAATCTCAGTTGGATTTACATCTTTGCCAGGGCTCTGGCGAGTTAGAACATTGTTTGGGAAGGAGTGGAATCTAGGCAACTGAGATGAGGATCCCCAGGAGGATCTTGGGCCTTTGGAGAACCAGGATCTCCACACTGCTCTAGGACACACACCACCACCCTTCTCCTGGGGGAGAAACTTGGCAATTCCCACTCACTTTCTGTGGCAGAAACCCCTGGTTATCCCCTAATATCTTTTCAACCTTTGCTCTGATTTTTTGCCGAGCCCATGGCTGCCTAGAATAAAGATTTCATTTTCTAGCTCCCTCGTAGCTCAGTGGGATCGTGTGACTAAAATCTAGTGAGTGGGATATGAGTGATCAATGTAACTTCCAGGAGGGGATTCGTCTCTTCTCCTCCTCCTTTATTTTTCTTACTGGTTAGAATTCAGATATGTTGGCTTGGACCAAATCAATCTATTGCACCATCAGGAGCCTATGATAATACCCATTATAGCAGCCATGATATGCCCTACTAACCCTGGGCCACCTACCTGGGCTTTACATGAGGGTAATATGCTCCTGTCTTGCTTAAGCCATTGATATTTGAGGTTCTTTTACTCTTATCTGCCTAATTCTCGTCCTTCATTATTGCTCACCTAGTGAGGGAGGGGAAACTCATGATTTTGTCTAGTAACCAGCTTCTGAGTTTTGGTTCCTGTTTCTGGGAATCTGGCTTCTGCTGGTTTATAGGTCTTGGCAACCAAATGCAAGATTCTTTCATGAGGGGCAGGAATGGATCCACTGAATTGGAAGTTGAAACTGCCACGAGACCATTTGGAGATAGGAAAAGGTAGTGATAGTTGGCTAGAGTGATTCACCTTGATTATCAAGAAATCAGGTGGCTGCTACATAGAGCAAATGGGTCTGATGTAAGGAAGCGTTATTGTGGCATTTCAAGTGGTCAAGGTTAATGTGGGATTGCTATCTTCCTCTATGGGAAAGACCACTGAGGGCTCAGATCCCTTAGAAGATTATTTCCTCTTGTCATAATAGAATCTCAGCTGGTTCTGCCAGAGGTTCTGGTCAAAGGTCACAGGAACATGAAGTGGATATGAGAGGTGTTGGTGAGCCATAAACACCAGCTGTAGTTTTAAGGCCAGCTGGAGAGATGCCTCTACTTGCCTGTTCTTGCTTACTGTTTAATCTATTAAAAAAGTTTTTCTTTTATTTTCTCTCTTCCTCTCGGGTTATTTGGGATTGCTTATCACTTAATCTGTAAGTGCAGACCACAGAGATATGGTCATGATGGAATTTTCCTAGAGTTCTAGACCTAGAGAAGAGTGTGTGTGCATGTGTGTGTGTTTGTGTCCTGGGCAGCTACCAAGCAGTGGACCAAAGTAGCAGTTTATTTTCACCTGCATATTATGGTTTCCCGACGTCCTTGTTAGCCCTTCTTATGGTAACAGTTGCTGTATCCTTGACCCTGTTGCGGGCTGAGCCTCCAAATAATATCTCACACCCCGGCTCCAGGAATAAATTAGGCCAATTGAATTCTGTCTCCTGGAACTTCTAAATTTGAGCCAAGGTGCAGGAGGATGCAAGGCTGTCAGAGTGAGAATCACCTCATGCAAAGTAATGCCCTTGGGTGAAGGTCTGCAAATTCTGTGGTTGGGATTTCCAGCACTTCTTTGGTTTGTGTCTTTCCTAGGTCTGATAGTTCACTTCTTTCTGCAGTTTTGTAAATGACCTCAGGCTCCTTTCTGTTTTTTATTTACATTAGCCAAAGTAGTTTTGCTTGCAACCAAAGAACATTAACACAGGATCTATAAATTCCAAAGTGATCGTGGGCTTCACATCTGTTCTGTGAAGTTACATCCACTTTACAGAAAAAAGAAGACATGTGAGTATCTAAGACCGTTCAGAAAATTGGGGGAGATTGGATTGGAACCAGATCATTTGACTTTTGTTCATTACTCTTTGAACTTGACTGTATTATGCTCAAAATGTTTCCTCTAATAAAAACAAACAATTTGTCTTTTTCTTCAAAGCAAAGTGAATGTAATCATAGTGGTACAGGTTTTGAAACAAGGGAAAATGTGAAGCATTTTTGCCACATTGGACTTAAAAGCAAAGGAACAAAAATTTTTTAAAAAAGAAAACAAAACCTTCAAGTGTTGATTAAAGACAGAACAAATCGTCCCCAAAGTTTACAACGTAAAACAAAACAAATCCTGAAAATTAAGTTGATAAGCATTACAGCAGTGTAATTTTTTCTTAATTAAACTGACAAAGATCCCCAGTTCCACATAAATCAGGGAAAAACAACAAACCTACACTGCTCGAAGGAAGGACATTAAGACTTGTGGAAAGGAGAATGAAAGAAAAAAATGTAATGAAATAATTCACACTTTGCTGACTTACTTTCCTTGGGGTAGGTGATTGGTTGTAGATGGGAAGGGGAGATAAGGAGGGAGAGAGATAACAGGTTCTACAAGTTAATTTCTAGGGTTGTCCTTAGCGGAAGTTACATCAGGCAGGCATAATGGCTGCCTCCTTCTACCTTTTGAATACAAGAAGCATAAAATTAAGTATTGAAAGAAGTATTGATTCTTGATTCTTGAGAGGTCCTCCTGTTGGGCTCTCTTTGTGGCCCTGGAGATACATCGCAGAAGATAGATGTGCCCCTTTAATTTTGTATAAAGTGAATTTTTACAAATTCAAACCAATTTTTTTTTCCATTTCATTATGTATAAGAAATGGCTTAATTTCCAGCAAATGGATCCAAAATACATAATTTCTGTACTCACAGAGGTCATTGGCAATCAATAATGGCACTATTTCCAATGAGCTAGTTATGGTATCCCAGTACTTCTCAACACAGGTTCTAAGTTGCCACACTAGCCAAGAAGAGTGGGCCCAGAAGTAAAATCTGTTTGCCATCTCTGGGCT
The DNA here is from genome assembly GCF_054177405.1 of Leptonychotes weddellii. NCBI lineage: Eukaryota > Metazoa > Chordata > Mammalia > Carnivora > Phocidae > Leptonychotes > Leptonychotes weddellii. The sequence continues at coordinate 58,669,526 of NC_138378.1, forward strand.
AGTTAGGAGGTAGGCTTTGGAGGTAGGTGGATGAAGATTTATAACATCCTTGCCTGCTGTGTATCCTTAGGTAAATAATTGCTCTGAGCTTCATTAGTAAAAAGGGTGCATATGTTGTCTTAAAGTCTGGAGAAATATATGTGGATCATATTTTGAGCTATTAATTTGTGTCTTTTCCTGCCCAGATTTCTCTTTCTACCATCTTGCCTCTAACCCACTGAAGTACAGTACAATATCAAAGAGGAGCTAGGTGGTAGGAAGGGAAGGAGTAGGAGGGACTCTCCAGCTTTTGTTTTTAAAAACTGAAGCCCATCATAGAATACAGACATTCCAGAGAAGGTAGAAGAGAGAAGAAGAATTGTGGAAGAAACAAAGTGGTTAGAAAAAGCAAGAGTCAGGGAGGCTTTCTTCTGACTAAAAGGAGATTTTCCAAATTTCTCGAGAGGTTCTGCATGTCTCTGGGCAGCAGAGACCCAGGTCCTACTTCCTCGCAAGGCCCTCAAGAATAGTGGCTATAGCTGTGTGAGGCTCTAGTTGGGGTCCCTTACTTTGGCAGAGGGGCCCAGGACTATCTACCATGCCTCTGAAGACGGGGTGAGCCATTGATGGTTCTGTAAAGCTACATCAACTGGGACAGTGGATGTTCCTGCGGGATCCTGTCTGTACAGGTGACCCAAGGCAGAGGGCCCTAGTACCTTGGCACCTAGCAGCATTGCCTCCTGGGTTGGCAAAGCCCAAAAGATGACTGAGGTGAAGTTTCCTGCCATTGTGGTAGGATAAAAGCTCAAAATAAGACTAAATTAGTTTATAGAAAATAAAAAGGTGTAATACTTCTTGCACCCTTGAGCCTGAACTGAGATTCATACCACTACCTTTGTAAAGCACCTAGCAGTGAACACCTTAAGCCAAGTTATTGTTATTAGGAAAGATGTTTAAAGAAATACTTTTTGAAAGGTGAGGAATTCCTTTACAGTGTGCATAACCATCCCAGTAAAACTACATTTTTCTCTTCACGTGGATTATTCTCCACTTCTCCCCACCCCCATCCAGACCATTCACTCCCTTCCCTGCTGTATTCTGTGCCCCAAGGAGGCTGATCTTTTTGGGCTGCATGATCCAGGCTCTCTTCCTGGCTGGCTTTGGTTGGGTCTGACCAGAGGGAGGCACTAGCTGGGAGTGTGGGAGAGGGAGAAGTTGGGCTTTCTTACCAGCTCCCCACCGTGCTAGGCACCAAAGGTCTGGGCATGGCTGTGTCCCTGGTGACCACAGCTCCTGCTAGTGGCTATCCTTCCCCAGGCTACAATCATACCATTCTCTTTCCCCTCTCAGGCCTCCTATGACTCGTTCCTGGGAGCTTGACATCACATTGGTTCTCTAACCCTGCCCCTTCCTCTAAGAGTAGTCCTTTGATTAAGTTCTCTTCATTTTAAACATCTGGGTAGAATTGTTTCCTGCTAGGACCTTTACTGATAACAGAAGCAAGATTATTTTGGGGGTTGTTTTCCTACTAGTAGGAATGGTTATAGTGATCTGGTCACTTCATCCAACTTGGATTCTATTAGGACCCACCTCTCCTATCAGTCAGCATCAAGGCTGATTGGGACCATGGATCAGTCAGCGGTTGACACTGTGGGGCAGTGTTCAGTTAAAGATTAGGTGTTGGCGTTACTCTGACCTTGGTTCAAGTTTCATTTCTACCTATGATTTATTTGTACTTGGGTAATTTAAATGATCTCTCTAGGTATTCATTTTTTTATCTGTAATGTATGCTTCACATGAGTATTCACCTGATACTATTATTGGAGTACGTGAATGTGGTCTGAGGTGTTGCTCTTTGCCATGAGCAATTAGTTTCTGTAAGGTCAAGCTATTGTTTTAGCTGCCTTAGCATTCTGCTTTAAGCTAAAAAGGTTGTAGACTTTCCCATTCTGGGAATCCCTATTGTAGGGTGAAACTGGCAGTTCAAAGCCTTTGTCTTCTCTACCCAGGATAGAAACGTCCAGAAACAGAGAATGGTTTGGATTCTAGGTGGTTACTTCCTGGGTGTGATTTCTGAGGGAAAACAGAAAACCCTCCAGGTATGATGACTTCATCAACCTTGACAACTCAAAAACCCTTTTATATATTGCATTGTAAGACCTCAGGCATATGCAAATGACCTACAACCTAGCTTTTCCTGAGATGGGGGGAGGGACTATGATGGGTGCCTTGGGGAGAGGGTTGAGTACTAGGTGCTTGGAGGGATGGCAGATCACAGAGGTGATGGGGAGCTTCTCTAGAAGTAAAATCTTTGAGGAAAGCTAACGTTAGGCTCACTTAGGATAGTAATGTAGCTTTCTGGCAAAGTCTTTATTGTGCAGGAATAGGAATTTAGGTAGTGATTGTTAACCTTGGCTGCACAATGGGATCATCTTGGGAGCTATAGAAAAATACTTATGCCTGGGGCTCACCTCTCAAGATTCTGGTTTAATTAATTTGGAGTAGGGTCTGGGGAACTGGATTTTTCAGAGCTCCCCAAATGATTCCAATTGCAGTCAGAATGAAGAACCACTGGTTGGGACATACAATGTCTTTCCAAATTTGGGAGTGAAGGTCTTAGGTGTAGGCATGTAAGGACTCATTAATGGGGAGAGATGAACATTAAATAACTGCAATGTATCACGTATTTTACATTTTACATCCTTTGTTCTTTAATCCCCTTAACAATCTCATCGCATTGCTATTCCCACAGTGAAGATGAGGCTATAGCTCAGAGGTCAACATCCCCAAGGTCACCCTCCTGGTAGATGGCAGAGCTGGGGTTAGAACCCATGTCTTTCTGTCTCCATGGCTACATACTTCCTCCTCTGGATCTCTAAAATTCCTTTAGAATTAATTCCTTCTTTATAGGCAAGTTAGGTGTCTTGGGGTTTGTAATTTCCTTTTTTTAAAAAAAGTTTTTTATTTTTTGGTAAACCAAAAGGCCAGAAAAAAATTAACTATATACTCAAGATTCTCCTGTGACAGGCTTATAATTTAAAAATAATCCAACTTCATTTAAAATAAGCCACCATTTTCTTTTCAGCTGGGATTTGATCAAAGGCCTTCCCTTGGATCATAGTGCACATACACACTGTGTAGTGGGAATGCTTGAAAATGAAGCAGTGAAAAACATGTGAGACTCCCTCCTTCATTCTGATGTAGCTAGGGAGTCCTTAAGGGACTCAGGAAGGTTTTGATTTGAGAAACTCTTCCCTCCTCACATGCTTGTGTGTGTGTGTGTGTGTGTGCACGCTCATGTGTATGAACTGGTGTCTACGGTGAAAGGGAGTGGTGAAGGTGGTGGTGGTGCTTCAGATATGAGTAGCCAGGGGCCAGAAACAAGGCAGGCCCCCAAAACCCATACATCCCATCATAGTACCATGAACTCAGTTCACTGAAATATTCCATCAATGGACATCTGGCTAATAGCATTGTTTAGGAAACAGAGAGTTAAAGATTGGAACACATGGGTTAGAATTCCTACTCTGAAGCAACTGCATGACCGGAAACCTACCTTCCATTGTCTGAGCCTCAGCTGTCTTACATCAATAGCAGAGATTGATTGATTGATTGATTATTTTAAAAAAGATTTTAATTATTTATTTGAGAGAGAGAGCATGAGCAGCGGGGAGAGGTAGGTGGAGAAAGAGAGGCAGACCTCCCTGCTGCGCAGAGAGCCCAATTCGGGACTTAATCCCAGGACCCTGAGATCATGACCTGAGCCAAAGGCAGACGCTTAACCGACTGAGCCACCCAGGCGTCCCTACAACAGTGATTTAAAAGCAAAGAACAAGAGCAAAACCTGGTCTCACAGAATTGCAGACAAATAGAGCTAGCATAGTACCTGGCCTATAATAGGAACTCAATATATGTTAGGCAGTCTTAAAAATCGTAATTATTGGAAGTCTTAAAGCCTTGTTTTTGTTGACTGAGAACGTGGCAAGAGGTGGGGGCCGATAAGTCTTTGTGACAATGCTCTGAGCGCTATGTGGGAAAATGCTTTCAGGGAGGGGAAGTAGGATTCAGGGCAAGCCTTCTTTTGAACTGTGGTTCCACCTTTCACTAGCCACATACACGTCACTGGTGCATCCTTTGCCTTCTATGCCTCCATTTCTTGAGGTCAGATGGGTTAGAGTGAGCTCTGTAGCCAATGTACAGGGCTTTTGTGAGGGTGTGATGAGACGCTGCTTGTACAGAACTTGATAAACTGTAAAGTGCTATAGAAATGTGAATAGTCGTGCATAGTAAGTGCAGCGTTCTTAGGAAGTGTTCTAGGAAGAGTTGAGGTGGGCAGGAACTGAGGCAGCACAAAGGGGCTCTCCTTCCCCGAATTCCTTTAGCCCCCTGCCTGCACTGCTCCCTTGCTGGCCAGGGCCTTCTCCTTCCTTGCTGGCTTTGTTCAGGTCCCCCACCCACCTGCCCAATGGACTTTCATCTCCTCGAGGGCAGTGACTCCCTTATATTATTAAATCATAGTTCCCCTGATTTGGGCCCTGAACTACCTGTTTGCACTTTAAGTTTCTGTTTCTGTCTCTTTCCCAGGAGGAAGTCAGTCTTGTTTTAGGGGCTTATGAACTCTGGCCAAGGTCGGATGCTTGGTAAGTACCAAGGGAACAGCTCATGCCTTTGGTGGGTCTTGCCTGTAACCTGTCAGGCTCTTCCTGGGGCCCTGGGGCAGGCAAAGCTCATCGGGGAGGATGGGGAGGAAGAAGCCCTTGGTGATCTGCTGATCATTAGTTGCTCCAGTATCCTCTCCTGCTTGGTGGGGATTTCTAAGCATGGAGGCTGGCTGAGCCGGCGGTCTCTGTGCTGGTACTCCCACCTCTAGGTTACATCTTGATTTGAACTGGTTTTGGTTTTGTAGCTGGAGTCATATCCCTTCTCCCCAGCCCCCCCATTCCCCACCCCATCCAGCTTCCTCCTTGGATTTATCAGCCCCCAACACAGTCTCTGGTGCTCAACAGTGAATGAGTGAGCAAATGAGTGAATGACTGACTGAATGAATGAATGCATGCATGCATGCCTGGCCCTCCTTGGTGGGGGCTCTCAGGGGACTGGGCTCCTGTGAATCACTGCCCTCTAGTGCAGGGCTCTTCACCACAAACATACAGATTCTCAGCAGGAGCTCAGCCCCCTGGCAGGAGCTTCCTCTGTTGTAACTCCTTGTTACCGGCTCCTGTCTGCTCCCGTTAACGGCCTCTGTCACCGCTGCCCCAGTCGGTCCCTGTGACCAGCCTGTGAAGCCCTGCCAGGTCATGGCCCTCAGTCTCACTGAGAGATGTTAAACTGAGCAGCCAGTGGGCCTTTGCTAGGGCAGGGAGAGTGCTTTCACTTGAAATGACCATTTGGGACCAAAAGAGGAAGTGAAAGGAAGCCTGGCAATCAAGCTGGGATTTGGAGCAATCTGGGTGGGGAATCTTCTTTGACCTTGAGCAAATTGCTGATCATCTCTGGGCCTCAGTTTCCCCTCTGCAAATTTAGGGGGATGAAATACATGATGTCTAAGGTCTCTCCTGGTATTTATTCTCTTCACTGCTCTGCGGCTGTACCTCTCGGGCAGATGTTGCCTTGCTGGCAGCTGCCCACTGGCTGCCGGATCTGGGGCCCAGGAGGCCATGGTGGGAAATATGCCTGCAGCGTCCTGGAGGGAAGCCATTCCCAGCCTGGGTACAATCTCTGTCCACGGCTGGCGGCCGAGCAGGCTGTATTCACTGTGCGATTCTCACCTGTCAGCATTAGGCCTTCTCCAAGGGCTAAATTGTCTTGAAAGGGGATCATTTCAGGGGTGGGGGCTGAGCTGAGCTGGAGGGTGGCTGAGCTCCTCGGGACCTCGCTTCCTTTGCTCTTCCATGCCTGTCCTACAACGCAGGTGGCCCAGTGGAGACCAAAATCCAGGCCTAACATCTTTTTTTTTTTTCTTTCCCAGATACTCTGGCAAAAGACCAGGCTACAACCCCAGCAGACTTTTGAATTGAGATAACATTTGGCAACAGATCTTTTATAAATGATGGCATTGACATTCTATCTCTGTTAGAGTAATTTACTCCCCACAGTAATTTTGACTTAGTTTGTTCTACACAGAGAGTTATTTTCATCATCCTTTCAGTTGTTATTGATGAGGGCTCTTGGAAAAAGGTTAGAAGATTAGTTTAAAATTATCCCCAGCAAATTTAAAACAATAACAGGGATGTGAATACAGACTAAAACAAATTAAGAGCTGTCATAGATGTATTAAAAGACTGTTGTTTGATGAATTGGGGAACATAATGGTGGCACTCATGGCAAGGCTTGGATACATCCTCTTTCACTCCACTTGTCCCAGGGGTTGACCCTCCCTCTTTCCCTGCTTCTGTCCCTTAGTGGTGCTCATCTCTCCCTTTGTGCCTCTGCTCACGCGCTTTCCTTTTTTCTGCCATGCTTGGCCCATCCAGAACTCCCCAGTCCAAAGAGTCCTTTTCATTCCCACCTTTCCCTAGAAGCTCTCTTTAGAACTGATGTCTCTCCCTTCAGCTGACAGGCCGGCATTATCTGTAAAAGTGCCAGTTATTTTAGGAAGAATTTCTATCAGTTTCCCAAGAGACTGATAGTTATTCTGAGAAAGAAAGGGGGAGTATGAGCAATATTTTTTGGAAATGTTAGTTAAAGGTAAAAAGGCTTTTTTTCTGGGGTGGGCAGGATTTGTCAGAGCCTTGTATTTCCAAGTCAAATTCATGAGAAATGTCATCTATCTGAGTCTGCTAATCACTGCTCTCCCTGGTCGGGCAGAGTCTTGTGCCAGCCCATGCTAAAGGCTGCTGAAAAGAATGTGAATATGCTGCCCTTTGGTCTCTAATGCAATGGGTCCCTGCTCCTCTGCAAAGTCAGCCTTAGCACCACTTCCCTAGAGCAGGGGCTGGGGTTGGGCAGCTTTAGCTGGAGGGGAACGGGGTCTCATGAGTGACGTATCCAGGATCGCTCACATCTTGAACACCGTGTATACACCTCCGCTTTCCTCCATGTTCCTTTCCAAAGATACTACACCTGATGGGATCTAACTCTCAAGCCTGGACCAGCAAATCATTCTCACAGGCACTTGGGAAACAACAGAAGTCATGTTAAATAGCTCAGGGAGGGTCTCTGTTGTTATGGAGCCCCTGATCAACAAGTCCACAGTCTCTTGGTGGTTTGCTGAAGGCAAAGGATCTCAACATGGGGAGATTGTGCGTTACGTCTTCAGTGTAGAAATGCATCTCTTGTCTCCTACGTAGTGAGTGCACTGATTGCTTAGCATATGGAATAGTGCCTATCTAGGTGGTTCCTGCAAATGTGCCACAAGGTGTTGTGGTCAAAAACACCTTTTTCAGCCAAAGCAAGAAATCATTCTTGTTTTGAAGGGAAGGAAGGTGAATTATATTGTAGATTCCCTGGTAAAATAGTGCTTCACTTTGGAACATGCTGTTAGGAGTTCAGGTGGGTTAAATGCATCTTTACTTCTTCACTTCCATGTGGTCTTGGCTGGCTCTCTAGAAAAGCATACTGCCAGAGACAACCCAGCTGCACACCATTGGCTCCTTTTTTAAAGACAAAATCTACCAACCCAGCATTCAAACTTTGTAATAACAAATTTTCTGTTAGTCATGGTTTTAGAAAAGTTGGGGAATGTTGTCATATACATAGGTTTGAATTCATGGAAGAACTTCAAGCTTTATGATGGACACAACCATCTTATGTGTCATAAACTGCCCATTCCGGACTTCTTAGCACCATGGGATGCTCTGTGGGGGTGGTGGGTGGATTGGTATCAAGTGCCAACAAAGGCAGGGTGAGACCAGGGATATGGACCACAGCAGCAAAAGTCAGCACTGGGGGCTAGGAGGTCCCAATCATTTCGACCATCACCTCTCCAACCTGGCTGCCGTCAGCATCCAAACAGCCTGAATGGCAGGCCCAGGGGTGGTGTCAGGACCGCTGGGAGCCATGATCCTGGTTGATTCTCTGGGTTAAGTATGTGCCTGGTAGAAGCCGTATAACGCAGCTGACGGTGAACACATTCGAGAATCAGCTAGACCTGGGATTGAATTTTGATTTTGCCACTTACTACATGTTTGATGTTAGGCTTATTTTGCTTAAGTCTCTGTGAGACTCAATATTCTTCTCTGTGAATCAATATGATAACACCTGCTTCCCAGAGTTTTTTGGGTATATTACGAGAGATGATGGATGAAAGGTTTAGAAAAATACCTGACACCTCAGTAGCTCTCAATAAACTTCTGGCTCTCTTTTAAAATCAGAGTAGAAGGGGTTTTGCCTCTTTTACTTAACAAAACCAGTGGACTTATCCTGGCATACTCATCTCCCCCAACCTACTGCCTTGTTCCTTGTTCCCTTATATTAAGCAGGAAAAAAATCTGTGGAAGCTTGAATCCTGCCTGGTGTGTTTTACCTTTCCTTTCGGGTTCTTACAATTCAGTGATTGCTGGCACCACCCCGCTAGCCTCAGGAGATATCTTCCTCTCCTCCCTCCTCTGACTTTAAATTACCTATCTCAAGAATGGATATACTCATAATTCAGCTTTGAAGTTTGACTTATCCATGACCTAAGAGGACATTCTATGGGAAGGCATCTTTCCCAAGAGAATAAAAATCCTGTCTCTTGATTCTTTTAGTGCAGCTAAAGCAGTCGGCATTTTTAAGCACGGCTAAATATTAGGGGACAGCGAGTAGGAATGGTTTACGTATTTCGGATGTATGATCCTGCCCTAAGTGGTTTGTGCTCAAGGCTTTCAGACCCGTCCTGTTATCCTTCTTGATAATCTTAATGTACCCTTGAGGGGTGTGTATGGGGGGGGAGGGGCGGGCACAGGTATAGGGGCTAGGGAACAGTAAGGGAGGAGAGGATTGGCACAACCTTGCCAGTGCGAGCGCCTCATGCCCAGATCCTTGTTTCTCTTCACTTGGAGATGACAACTCATACCTTCCTCCAAGACAGATCACAGCTACCCTCCCACTTTCTCTGCTGTTTTCCTGAGGGTTTGGGTTTCCAGCTTAAGAGCCAGTTCATCACGTCCTCAACTAATTAAAGCCAAGAGTAACTTAGCCTGTAGGTGCGTTCCCACTGCTTTCACACAGGGAAGGGTCTTTCTTTGTAAGGTCTGACCAGATAATGGTCATGGCATCCACAGAAGGACAATACCCACACACAGAAACTGATGTGTCTTCCATGATCTCCCATCAGCTTACAAAGGGTGATACAGAGGAAACCAAGCATGGAGTCCAGTCAGAGGAGAGGCTGACAGAGGTTATGGCAGAAGGTCAAGAGCTTCCCTGTGGGAAAGTTGAGGTTGAAGGAGAACCTGCACTGGTGTCTTGACAGACAGCTACCCCCAATGGAGCAGGTTGGGATGTTTGTAGCCTGATGCCTGTGCTGGCGTGGAGGGGCTAAAAATGGTCACCCCCAAATTAGAGGCCAGGTGCTGGGGAGCCAGACCATGCCTGGGCTCCACTTGATGATGGGGAAAGGGCTTCTGTAGGATTAGCAAGTCTGGCTCTTAGGAGCACAGGCGTTGGCAGGCTGACCTTGAACCTTGACCTTGACCTTTTATGTCTTTTCCCAGCTCTTCCTTAGATCCATAAGAATCCCCTGGATGCCTATTAAATTTTCAGTTTCCTGGAACTCAACCCCAGTAATTCTGATTCAGTAGGTCTGGGCTGGGGCCCAATTACCTGCAATTTTAACAGTCACACTGGCTGATTCTGAAACAGGGGTCTATGGACCCCACCTGACGAGTGTAATCTTTGATTACTACATAAGATCCAGAATTGGATATTATTTACCCTATCTGGAGTGGTATTAAAGCAATCTCTTCTGAAGAAAGTCCTCATGCCATCGAGAACTATTGGCTAAGGTTGAATTTGTTGCTGACTTCCTGACTCGACGATGGGCATTAGTCAGGAGACAAAACTGTTGTTAAGGAAAAGCTATAGTTTTAATTCACCAGATGCATACATGTATAGGTCTATAGTTCACAGCTCTATGCTGACCTGTGTGCACACACAGAGGTCATTTGTCTTTCTTCTAAGTAGTAGCCTTGCCATTCAGGAATTAAAACCCAGTCCTGTAACTTGGTACTGGCTGCCACTGCTGCGGACTGCGGACAACCGGAAATGCTAAGGTTCCTTTGGGACATGACTGTCACAATGTGATGTTCTCCCCCACCCAACCCTAAAAGCCCTCCTGATGTTTTTACCTAATGAGGATGTGAATAGCAAATGTTTCCAAGGTATTAAGATAATGTCTCCATAGGGCCTCAAAGTTTAACCATTTCTTTTCTATGCATGGAGCAGAAGAAAAGTTTAAACGAGGCTCAGCTGACTCTCTCCAAGTATGTGGTGGGCAGCATCTGGTTTCCTTCCTTGCTGACACTTGCTGTGGGTGGTTCTAGAAGGTCTGGGCTATTCTGGTGGAAGGGTCTGTTGCTGTGGCAGCCAGAGATGGTGGTGCTGCTGGCTGGTCATGCTGATCCTAGGTTAGTTTTGGGCTTTAATTCAGTATTATTATTATTTTTAAGGTCTCTCTGTCATTAGGTTTAGAGAGAATTTGTTATGTGTTTGGAGAAGACCAGCACCACATATTTGTTCAGTGGGTCCTGATGTCTGGGATCTTATTCCTATCTGTCACTAGCCTTCTGAGCAACTCTGGACAAGACACTGAATCTCTTCGTCCTTGGTTTTCTCATCTGTGAACTTATCTTACCTTCAAAGCCTTTGAGAAGATCAAATCAAACCAGATGTGGCACTTCTGTGGGAAACACACACTTGGTCCAAATCCAAACAATACTATTATTTTAGGCCTGGCGTTTAAAACAAAGCTATGGTGGAAAAGTGTATCACATTCTTTATATTTATGCCCAACTTCCAAAAAGTAAGTTAAAAATCAATACTATTTTCATAAAGTTTTAAAAATAAAAACCAGTAGCATTTGAAATCTCCTCTCTTTTTCTTGACCATGACTTATTTCTTAGTTTTCAAAATTACATGATGACTAGGATCTCTCATCTGGGAACTCAATGTATGCATGACCCCTTTATCCATACTGCTGATCCTCAATCATATCTAAAGCACATTGCAGAATCACAGCTCTTGTGAGAACAGTGGTTCCAGTGGTGACAGCAGAATTTAGGAACTTGCTGTGGAGCTGCCAAAGTTGTCATTGGTCCTCTGAGGTGTCCCTACCAGGGGATATATATAGCAGGAACCATAAAGCCATGAATCAGCTAGGTGAGAGGAGGTTCTGCACACACCCCCTGGACAGCTAAGAAAGTGTGCAATTCAGTGTATATTAAGCATAAATCAGTGACCTGGGGTGTCAGGACATCCCAACACTAGGAAATGCCTGTCTCAAGAACAGGTGATTTAATGTATTTGCTACTATCTGCATTGTTGAATTGTGTTAATACTAGGATCATCTAGGACAGAATAATTAAAATGCTGCTGCTAGATTAGGATCTATGGAGACAAAGGTCCTAATGCAGATTTTGCCACCAGCATACCAAGGGAGTTGTTATTTTTCTGTTCTAAAAACTAGGCTCACTCATGTTGGTAAATTAACCAATCTCAAGAATTGTTAGCATACTGAGTATGAAGTGGCCTAAGAAAAGTTTAAAGTCTGAGAAAAATATAAGGTATTATTTTGATATTTCTAAGAGTTGTAGGCATCTTTGAGTTCATTCTTTTTTTTTTAAGCTTTATTTATTTGAGAGAGAGAGAGAGAGAGCAAGGGGGAGGGACAGAGGGAGAGGGAGAGTCCCAAGCAGACTCTACGCTAAGTGTGGAGCCCAATGTGGGGCTTGATCTCATGAGCCTGAGATCACGACTGGAGCTGAAACCAAAAGTCAGTCATTTAACCAACTGAGCCACCCGGGTGCCCCAAGTTCATTCTTTTTTTAAAAAAGTTGTTTTTCGAGATATAGCATGCATCCCATAAGCAGCACACATCTTGTGCATGAGCTCATTAACTTTTAAAATTATACCAAAAATTTTAAATTCTTTGGAATGTCTTCTGTCCCTCATGTGCTTGACCAGGAAGATATTGTTGCTGCAGTGGGTTATGTGTTAAGAATGAGTTCAAACAAGAACTAAAGCTTATATGAAATATTACTAGAACAGGGGCAGGCTCCACACATACATCTCTCCAATCAGGAGTGTGTATGTGTATTTCAGTGCATTTACATGTGTGAGCATATGCATATTAGAAGACCGAAATATAGGAGTATTAGTGGAGTGTGTGTTTGTGTGTGTGTGTGTGTGTGTCTGTGTGTAATAAGGCTCTTCTGGCTACAAGGAGCAGAACTCCAATTAAGGAGAAAAAGGATAAGGCTACACTTGAAATGGAAATCACCCCAGGGTCTAGGGATCAGGTTCCTTCCCCGCCCATAGGACATCTTTGCCTCCCTCTACATGACTGCTTTGTCTCACCCTTGTCACTGGGTCCTCTATTTCTTACTCATAGCTTTTCCTCCCTCATAACTATGTAGCTTGCACTTGACCTCAGCATGCCTTGGCCCCACCTCTACATGAAGGCATCTTTTTAGTTTTGATTTCTACTGATGATGGAGCAGACTTCTGCATGTTTGTTAGTTCAAATTTCAGAGACAGAAAATGTTTTGTATAGGCTGCTGGCCAGCCTCTGATTTGGTTGTCTTTGGTTCAGGAGTTCACCTCTGGCCCCATAAGCTCTGGCCAGGGTGTGGGTGGGAAAGGCACATGTGGGATGAAACATGGCACCTGTGTCCTTCTCTTCAGCAGAGACTATAGAATGCCTAGGAATTGGCAGCTTTATTATGGTGGAATGGGACACTGTGGAGAAGTATCTTAGGGGTTCCCGTGGACATTGGGACTCTGTCGGAAGAAGGAAAGGAGAGAGAAAAGGGAAAGCACTCCTGAGAAGGGCATTAAATTTCTCCCACTCATTCTGTAGAAACAGGACTTGTTCAATGACGAAAAATCATGAACCGGGATAAGCAGCTAAACAGGGGTACTTATCGGGGCATGGCTCACAGATTTATCGGAAGGTGCTAGCTACAGCAGAGGGGAGCCCATGTTGTAAGAGGTGAGTTAGTCTTGGCAGACCTTGTGTCTAAAAGGAAGCCCTGACTCATGGAACAGTGTGCTCCTGCCTGTTTCAGATATGAGGGAGGGGAGTGGCTTTTCCCGGCTGATGCATCCCAGGAATCCCCATGTGTCTTTGCAGCATAATCTTCTTCCGTGTTGGAAATATGTATAATGTTGCATTTTCTACTCATCGTTTTAGCATACTTTTGTGGAATGAAGGCTTGTACAGTATTTTAGCTGTACCTGGGGAAAAAGGAAAAGAGAGTAAGCTGGAGAGAGGGTATTCCTCCTGGCATCATTCCAGTAGACTGACCACCTGGAAGAATTCACGAAGTTAATGTGGTGGAGGGATGTGCTTCCTTGTTATATTTCTAAGGAAGTAATCCAGATTTGACATTGAGGACATGCATAAGACCGGAGAAAGTTAACTAGACGCTGTAGTGAGTGAGAGATACCTTGACTGTCTGCTTTGCCTCGGGCAGAGAAGTACCTTAGAAGCCTGTGGTCCCTGAAATCCCATTTGTGTGTTGGGAAGAGGGAGCCCCTCCTGTCCTGTTACAGAGCTTTGGGCAACAGGGGCTGAACTGAGCAGTCCTAGCTCCAGCTCACAAACCCTCTGGCTCCTTGTCTCCAGCCCTGGGACCCAGGTACCTCTTTTCCCATCTCAGCTTTCCTCAAACCTGCCCTCATTCTTGCTCAGAAGAAATAGCGGGATTAACACTTTGGTTTCCAAATGTGTCTATGCTAGAAGCAGCTCTGGATACCATGTGGCTGTCTCCCTGGAGGCATGTATCAGGAGGATTACCCACCTTAATGTCCTCCAGTTGCCCAGAGTCCTGGGAGATTCTATTCCCAGTAGCCTCAAGGATGTCAGGAGACTGGGAGGAAAGAAATGGTCAGCCTTTACCACCTGCATATGCAAGTGCTTTTAAATATAAAAAGCCATGTGGGGGTGCTGTGGTTACAAGAGATGAATGTTCCTTTACTGAGCCTGCCTGCTCCAAGTCCACAGTGAGACCGAGTGCAAACAGGCAATCAGACAACCATGTACATGACGGCTCCTGTGAGCCAGTATTTGTGGAGAGCAGAGTCAGTCTGTCATTGGGAAGCCACTGGCCAAGCCTGTGTTTTTCTATGCAAACCCCAGGAAGCTCAGGGGGAAAGCCTTCTTATGCTAGCTCTTCAGCTGCACCTTTGCTAAGGGAGAGTAAGGATGGGTTACTTGGCAAGCATTTTCCTTTCCTGGTTTTTAGACTTCATTAAATAGGAGCTGTGGAGGCTGGCTTAGTGAGGAGGCCCTGTGATTTTAAATTGTGGCCTGAGAAGAATCTGGAAACAGGACAAAGAGAATCTGAAATCTAGACTCTGAAGGGAGCAAGGGCTCTTCCAATCTGAGAATTGCAGTGAGCAATATCCTATGGCTAGTACTGTTCTTCAATTTTCTACAAATTCTGAACCAACATTTTATCTGCTTTTCTTCTTTTTCCTGCTTCATACTGTAAGCGTTCAAACCCTCTTTCATAGACCATCCATGCCTACACAACTTTTGTCCAATCGCTGCACTTGTTTGGTGACCAAATTCAGCATAAAAGTGTCAACATGTGTAATGGTCTCTTTGTTCACAATCGCTTTTAAAGGAGTTGAGCAGGTGGCTCACCTGGGCCACTCCACAGAGTCGTCTAATGAATGTTTCTAAGATCCTGCTCTCCATAAGCCCCTCCTTGCTCCAGAACCTACCATGGCCCGCTCATGACTATGCATAGACTCCACACTCCCGCACCAGTTTCTTAGTGTCTCCTATGACCTACCCATCCCATATGCCTCTGCAATCCCTTTCCCCACCTTTCCTCCACCAAATGGCACTGTCCATTTCAGTCACCCTCCCCATCGCTGTTCTTTGCATGGAGTCATTCATTAGCCTGCATCAGCCTACCTAGTAAAGTCTCATCTGTCTGCAAAGTCGGCCTCAAATCTTAACTTTGTGGTGAACTTCCCTCCGCATCTTCTTTTTTCCAGTACAGTTTCTCCCTACCCTGAGTTTTTATAGAACCAGGTGCTTGAGGAGAAAGTTACTGTTGTTTCCAAGTTCTAAAAGTTTTGAATATTAAGGAAAATATATGAGTGATGTAGAGTTTTGTTTTTTGTTTTTTTAAATCATAAACCACAGAATAAGAGAGAATGCATGATGACAATTGAGTAGTTTCTGGAGACAAGAGTCTTTTCTGGGCTATTGGTCTGGGGAGAGGAATGGGAGAGGAGAGCACTAGAGTTTAGAGCTAGTATTGAACCTAGCTCAAACCCTGAGTTTGGAGGCTGGACATAGAGGTTCTAGGATGGGTTTGGGGTGTGAGGCCAGAGGGACCACTCACGTCAATTCCTGAGGGGACTTTGGGAGGCAGAAGCTCAGTAGGGCACCCTGCCCCCAACCAGTTGGCTCTTGAAGCAAAGAAATGGCAGCACAGTAATCTTAGGCAGAAAAGGGACCTCGTCAAATATCCTCCCTCCCTTTCCACTCAAGTCTCCTTTGACCCCTGCAAAGCATGAAGAAGACTTGAAGTTTCTTAGGTAATGAGTCGTTTAGAGCCCGATGGGTTTCACAAGGATTCACCTTGAGATGGGTCACAGAGCCCAAAGCAGACGCCATCAGGTGGACATTTCAAGTTTGGGAAGAAATCACGGGAGGAGTGGCCAGGTCTGAGAGGGTCAGCAGAGCCAGGGAAAACTGGCGTGTTGGCTGGGATGGGAGGAGGACTCTTTCCTGGAGCCATCCTGGGCATTCTTGTCCTGAGGGGATACACAGCAAGTTGGTCCTGAGGAAAGGGAACATGGACCACTCAGTTATCAGTGGTGATGGTTGCCACAAAGGATGTGAATCAAGCATAGTGAGGGAGGGTTGCAGGTGTGATGGGCTGCATTGGCAGCATTTAAGTTGGAAGCAGAAGGAAAAAGAGACAGTAGTGCAGGAGGAAGTGTTCTAGGCAGAGGGAGCAGTGCTGGGAGGCTCTGGGAATAGAGAGAGCAGATTGGGTTTGGGGCAATGAAGGGAGGTCAGAGCATTCAGCTATGGCCCATGAGGAAGACTGTGGCAAGAGACAAGGTTAGGAAGGTGACCAGAGGTCGATCATGCAGGCCTCGTGACCCTAACACTGAGTTTGGAGTTTTTATTCTCAGTGCAATGTGATGCCATCAAAGGGGTTTGAACAAAAGATTGACACCATCTGATTTTTGAAAAGATTATTGTGAAAAATCATTTTGAAAGATGACTGTGGCTATTCTGTGGAGCCCAGATCAGAGGTGGAGGTGGGGGGTAGGTTCTAGAATGGCAGCCAAGGACAAGATCTTCCCACCCATAGAGGAAAGCCCAACATATTCAATCTCTTTCCCTTCTGGTTCCTTAGCTCTGAGCATCCTTTCTGACCTGGAGTTTGACATGGGACTGAGGTGTCCCAACTGCCTTTTAGGAGTTCAGTTGAATACAATACAGACTTATTGAACATCTGCGTGTACTCATCCTTGAGCAAGGCACTATAGGGGATTCAAGAGACAAAACCCGCATCTCTGCCCCCAAGGAGCTTTAAAATTACCTAAAGAGAAATGACATTTGTTTATTAATCAAATAAAAAATCATTTTCTACCATCTAGGCACTGGACTTAGGGGAAGACTAAGATATGGTCTTTGTCCTGGAGGTGGTCATATTCTGGGGAGATATACATTTAAAGAAAAGGTTGTATAGTGTTACATAATAGTGGTACATGCTGATTGTTAAGGAAGGAAGGCGCATATCAGGAAACCTTCTAAGAGGAACTGAAATTTGTGTTGCATCTTAACCAAGTGTTGGAATGGGCTGGAGGCTAAGAATTTTATTCCTATTCAAAAGGAGGCTGCTGGATGCTATACTTAATATGAGTCAACAGTGTGAGAGAGCTGCGAAGAAAGTGAGTACCATTTAGGTTGCATTAATGAAACCATAGCTCTGAAAATAAAGGAGGAGATGGTTGAGTGGTGCTTTCCTGACTACAGAGTTGTTATGTGTAGATGGGGGTAACCCTCTTGAAGAGGGATGTCTGTGTAGAATTGGATGGATACATTAGTCTGGGACTTCTGAGAAGCAGATCCCAATACGGGATTAAACGTGTAGTGATTTTATTAAGGGAAATGCCTTGGGAGAATAATAGGGAGAGAGCCAGGGAAGGCTGAGTAAGCCATCAGAGTGCAATATAAGTCTTACCCAATTCCAGGGGAGAGGAAAGAGAGGTTAAGTAGAAGCATTCTAGATTGTCATGTAGGCTAAAGAAAGATTGGCAAGGCCTTTGGGGAGTCCTCTAGCCGAAGTTAGCTGTCTGAGTATCTTATGTTTCGCAGGATTTAATATCCATGATATACTCATTCATTGGCTGGGAGCAGCCTGGGGGAGGGGTGTGTGAGGCCTTAGAGCAAACATGGCGGTGGATTTCTGAGGCAGCAGCTGGGGCCCTTGACTGATAAAACTCCCTGTAGCTGGGGAGCTTGGGGTCTGGGAGGCTCATGTGGCTGCCTGTAGAGAATGCCTGGGGCAGTGAGAAAACTCAACCAAATGTGGGAAAGATGACTGCAGTATATATGGCCTGAAGACGTCTCAGACGTGACATTTATCATTCATTATTTTTTTTTAAATATTTATTTGACATTTATTTATTCAAATGGCTATATGCTGGGTATGCCCACAGGAAGGAAACAGACCTTGCCCTCAAGGAGCTCACAGTCTAGTGGGGGCTGCAGCCTGATGCACTGTGAGGACTGGATGAACACAGAGCATCGGGAGCACACCTAGGTGATGACGTTGGTGGTGACAGGGTCATTGGATTCCTGGAAGGCCATGAGCTAGGTTTTTTGTTTTTTTTTTAAAGATTTTATTTACTTATTTGACAGAGAGAGCACAAGCAGGGGTAGTGGCAGAGGGAGAGGGAGAAGCAGGCTCCCCGCTGAGCAGGGAACCCAATGTGGGGCTTGATCTCATGACCCTGAGGTCATGACCCCAGCAGACGCTTAACAGACTGAGCCACCCAGGTGTCCCCAGAGGAGAGATTTCCATCAGCGCTCTTGATTGTCCTCTCCAGAGAAGGAAGCAGACAAGAAATATATATGCACAATACAATGTAATTGCATCAAAGGCCTCCCAAAGCCTCGATCCTTCCTGGAGAAGCCCTCCCTGGAGGCTTGATAAGTGTCTGAGAGGAAATGGACTGCTAATTAGCAAAGAAGTTAGATTACATATATTCCTGACAATATCCATTTTTAATAGAGTAGGATACTAGTTGTTTAAATCCGACAGGAGAACCCAGGATCAAAAAGATGTTGCATGGTTTTTTTTCCCCTTTGCAGGTATATCTTGTTATTTCTTGCTCCTCTATTTCTTTGCTCTAACGCACCTTTCCCAAGACGCCTTCCCCAGACCAGGCAACTCAACTTCCTGCTCTCTGCTGTACCACCAGTATTTCCACACTTCAGTCTTCCCTGGTTTGATTTGTAACATTGTTGCATTTGAACTATGGAAGCAATCAACTAAATGGTTTTTACACTGGGTCCCATGGAGTGGGGGGAGGGGGAATTGAAGGACAGGCTGGTGACCTCATTGTAGCAGGGTGGGTTTCCCAGGAAGCCAACCCAGAGACAGAGTGTAAAGTGGAGCATATTCATTAAGGAGCGCCCTTGGATCAGTCCCTCTGCGAGGGTATGGGAAAGCCGGAGTGCGCAGAGGAAGAGATGGAGCTGCATGCAACCCAACAGCAGGAGTCTGGAGCTAGAATGGCCTTTCATCATTGCTCTGACTTGGGCCAAGGTGGCTGGGCTATCACTGAATGAGGGTTGTGCAGGGAAAGGACTTTGGTCTTGATTGAGAGGACTCTCTACAACTGAGGCATGCTTAAAGGGCTGAGAGCTAATGCTGTCTGTTGCCCTCACACCCAGTAGTGGTGGCAACAAGTCCTTCCTTAATGGGGACTCTGAGCTCACTGCAGTCTCCCTCCCTGCCTCCCCACCCAGCATCACCGAGAGAAAGAAGCAGCTCTCCTGTGATTGTAGTCGGGGTTCTGCACAAGAGTCCCTTTGCAAGATGGGTTTTGTTGCTAAAAAAAAGTGTGGACATTGTTGCTCTTGTCCATCCCTCTTATTTTTTAGGTGAGGAGATTGAAGCCCAGCTTCCCTGAGTCCTAACATTGTATCCTCTTTTTTTTTTTTTAAAGATTTTATTGATTTATTTGACACAGAGAGAGAGACAGCTAGAGAGGGAACACAAGCAGGGGGAGTGGGAGAGGGAGAAGCAGGCTTCCCACTGAGCAGGGAGCCCCATGTGGGGCTCAATCCCAGGACTCTGGGATCATGACCCGAGCCGAAGGCAGACGCTCAACGACTGAGCCACCCAGGCGCCCCTGTATCCTCTTTTTAATACTAAGTCTAGCATCTCTGTATCTTTGTTTCCTTTTTGTGTATCTAACACTCCCAAGGAAGACTCATCAAATGTGGCAAACGCTACTGGTCTCCTAGCAATATTCGGACTCTCTTTCTTACTAACAGAACTTTGGTTTATGTTCTGTGGCATGTGCTCATTAAAGAGCCTTGTTTCCCTACCTTGGTTGCAACTAGTACTAGCCATGTTGCAAAGTTCTAGCTCCTGAGAAGTAAGCAGAAGGTTTCTGGGAAAGCTCTACTTCTTCATATAAGCACCACTCCTTCTTGCTTCTTCTTTTATTTCCCTCCTGTTGCTTGGAATGCAGAAATCGTGAATGGAGATCATCCAGCCATTGGGAAAGAATGAGAACAAGATTCTTACCCTAAGAATGGCAGAGCAGAAAGTTAGACCTTCCTGGGTCCAGATAATCTATATGGAGCTCTTCTCTATCTTCTCTGAGTTTATGTTATTTGAGGGAAATAAAAATTCCTGCCTAGTTAAGGCACTGCTCTTTGGAATTTGGGTTGTCAAACCCAATCCCAGATGGCTAATGCTGAGTTGAAGGGAGAAAGCAAGATCTTGGACAACATGTGTTCTGATTAGTATCTTCAGTTGCCCTGGTCTCTGAGACTCCCAAATTCCCGACATGCATCCATGGCTTCCTGAATGAAGACCTGGTGAAGGGAAAGGACACTGAACTGGGAACTCGGAGAACTGGGTTTCATGTCTATTTCTGCCATTCACTAGTTGTGTAATTTCAGACAAGTTGGATAGCCTATCTGGGGCTCAGCTTCCCTGATTGCAAAGACAGAGAGTTTGAGTGGATCTCAAGGTTTCTTCCATTGCCGTAAGTCACTGTATCTCTCCCCTCATGACTGAGTCTACACTGGGAGTGCATCTGTGTAGAGGCACGCTTTAGGACAAAAGTTACAGGTTGGGAGGTTGTGGGTGGGACAAGTGTGAGAAACAGCTTTGCTTTTAAAGGCTATTTCTTGCTAAGTATAATCCAGTTTGCTAAGGATTTTCTTCATACAAAATTCTTGGTATTTTTTGTGGGTTGATTACTGGCTTAATTAATATAATTAAACACAATTACAGAATTAGTGCAGATCTATGTAATCAGGTACTAACAATATGTAATTAAGTAACTACATCTTATAATTAGACTTGAGCTTGCAGTGCTACTTTAGAGTCCTTATTCTACTTTGTACAAAAGTTGTGCCAAATCTACACACAGATCATTTAAGGCGTTCACTTTACCGCACAGTTGAATGGGTACTTTTTATTCCTGTAAATTGTTGACAATACATTCCCCCCCTTTTTATAGTAATAACTTTGCATTTTTTTTTAATCAGTTTTTTTTTTTTAAGTAACTAGTGGCTCAAAAATCAATTGGGGGTTTGAGAAATGAAAGGAAAGAAATGCCAGATTCATTTCAGATCACACAAAATAGAAGTTGTCTTAGAAAGAGTGATTGGGGGCGCATGGGGAGTCAGTCAGGTAAGCATCTGCCTTTGGCTCAGGTTATGATCCTGAAGTCCTGAGATCGAACCCTGCATTGGGCTCCTTGCTCCGTGGGGAGTCTGCTTCTCCCTCTCTCTTTGCTCCTCCCCCTGCTTGTGTTCTCTCACTCAAATCACTCTCTCTCTCAAATAAGTAAATAAATAAAATATTAAAAAAAAAAAGAGTGATTTGAATTCTGGAAAGGGAAATTCAGAATAGCGCTGCATGAATAACATTAATGTCATTCCATCAGTCTTTGGAATTAGAGTTTGACTAATTTTCCAGGTATCTTATAAGCATTTCATTTACATCCAAATATTTGATACATTGCATTTTTATCCTTTGACAAAGTAAAAATGGGAGTTCCCAGATGATGGAAATGCTCCAGATTTACGAGACCCCTAGTTTTTTTCAAATGGATTTGCAAGAATGGTTCTCTAGAGAGCGCCCAGAGAACCTCAAAGGGAATCTTTTGCCTCTTTTCCATCCTAAAGCACTATGACATGGGTGCAACTGCCATCCTGGTGGAGTAGAACACCATTTGAGATTTATTGAAGCCATATGGCTCCTAACGCTCCTCTTCCTAAACTTGAGGGCAGCCCCTAAAGATAGATGAAATGTCATAGGCTGGGAGTTAGCATACTTAATTTTGGTGCCAGTTCTACCATTGAACAGCATTGTGATTCTTCCGTTTCTTCACCTGAGATATGTACTTAAAAAGTGTTTTTTTTTTTTTTTAATATATGTATTTCATAAGGTCAAATGGACAAAGAGTATGGAAAGGGCAAAGAAAAATATAAAGCATATCTTTGTGTTAGGTTTGATTCTCTATTATTATTTGGGGGTTTGGAAGGTTTGTTTTGTTTTGTTTTGTTCTGTTTTCATTTTCTTTATACAGGTCACTACTCCTCTTACTCATGCAGGTATACCTTTTTAAAGCTGGCCTTTGATGAAACCCTGAGCCCCGGAGAAGTCAAGTGGTTTGCTTAAGGTTCAAAATTAGCTAGTAACAGGGCTATTGTTAGAATGCAGTTTTCTTGACTTCCAATTGAGTGCCCTTTCTTTCTTTCTTTTTCTTTTAAGATTTATTTATTTATTTTATTTGAGAGAGAGGGGGAGGGAAAGAGAAAACGCAAGCTCGGGGAGGGGAAGAGGGAGATAATCTCAAGCAGACTCTGTGCAGAGCATGGAGCCCGACTGAGGGCTCGATCTCACGACCCTGAGATCATGACCTGAGCTGAAACTAAGAGTTGGACGTTTCACCAACTGAGTCATCCGGGTATCCTGAATGACCTTTCTAATCACACTAGCACTGTCCTTGAGGACTGAATGGAGTTGGGGACACCATCTACCCTTACTGATGTATCTCTCAGAGGAGAGCAGACCCTTTCTCACATTGACATTGTTTTCTCAGGGAGGTCTGGATGTTGATGCTTCTCCGTAGCTCCTTTCCCTTGATGAAAGATAGGAGGAGGCAAGCACTGCAGTTGGTGAACTAAGACAGATTTCTTGGATGAATTATGAAAATTTGGCATGAAGATTAAAAGCATAGCATGAATTGTTTCTGCTATATGCAGTGTGTGGGGTAGTAGTCTGGACTTGAGATGAAATAAAGAGGGGAGGTTGTTAGGGCTATGGGAGAGGCACTGGCGTCAAGTAACTTTTTATCCTATGAAACAGAGGTGGTTTGGTGGCTTTGGTTAGAGCAGGCTGGGTGGTAGAGCCAGAACTATGATCTATACGTACTCAAGATACTATGTGCTTGCAACACAAGTCGGAATATGCTTTTAATGTCTTCAGCTTTTAGTGGTTGCCGTTTGCCAACTCTTAACTGAAATGGTTGGGTTTGTCAGTCAGCTTCAGGAATTTTTTCTTTAATTGGTAGAAAAAGTGTTTTCCCCTTAGGATTTGATAAGGATAATAAAAGGATTTGTTTTGGATGACTGAATCCACTCTGTAGAATGGATATATAATTTCCAGAGGAGTTAACTTAAGTATAACTTATAGGCCAAACTACAAGCCTGATAGAGTGTGAGTTCTTTATTACCTTGTTTCTCCTTGTTAAGAACGAAAAAAGTTTCTAGTTAGGCTTCTCTTCTTTCAGTACTTTGGTTTTTTGCTTCTTGTCTATGTTCACTGCGGTTTGTATCACCTACTAAACTGACTTCGAATTTTAAGGAATTGATGGGGCGCCTGGCTGGCTCAGTCGGTTAAGCGTCTGCCTTCAGCTCAGGTCACGATTTCTGGGTCCTGGGATTGAGCCCCACATTGGGCTCCCTCCTCAGTGGGGAGTCTGCTTCTCCCTCTGTCCCTCCCCTAGCTTGTGCTCTCTCTCAAATAAATGGGTATTAAGGAGGGCACATATTGCTTGGAACGTTGGGTGTCGTACACAAATGATGAATCACAGATCACTACATCCAAAACTAATGATGTACTATATGGTGACTGACATAACATAATAAAATAAAATAACAAAAAAAATAACTAAATCTTTAAAAAAAGCATAAAAATGAATAATATACTTTAATCTCAATTAAGGAGACCTTTCAGTGTCTTCACATGCAATTATTTAAGGTCAGACTACATTTCTAAATGGACTGCATCTCTGAAGCCCCACCTACCTTAATTCTCATCCCTACTGTTCCATGTCATGCTAAAACTTCTAATTAATTCTTCTTAAAATGCCTATCACTTTCCTGGTATGGGAAAGCCTGTTGGGTCTTGCATCTCTGCACAGGGCTAAATTGTTCCGACTTGTGCTGTGGCAACAAGAGTTTCCTTACCCTGAATTTTGTTGACCAGATGAGAACAATGGCCAGAAAGTTTAGCCATTGCCTGTAGAAGAGCATCAGATTAATTCTGTTATCACCCAGTTCTGATAAACGGGGTTAACAGCACTGTGTTTTTCATTTAACTATTTTAAGCCCGCTATATTGTTAAATTAGAAATTGTGAAGGGTCTGAAATTTTATTCTACGTGCAAGCTAACAAGTTATCCTGCCATGGTGTGTGTGCGTGTGTGTGCGTGCCCGCGTCTGAGTGTGTATTTATACTAAGAGAAAACAGAAGACCTCTGGGTCAGAGACGAGCACAGTTCATATTACACAGCCAAAGCTGCAGCAGCTCTTCAAGTCCCAGTCTCCTCATGGTGATATGCTGAGGGCCCAGTGGTCACTGCATGTGTGGTAGGGGGCATCACAGGAGAGGAACCCACAAGGAGGTTCTGATCTTAGAGAGGGTCTTGGCAACCTGCGCATCTCTCACTTCTGAAACAGAGAGACTTTACTTTTCCTCTGCAAAGTAAGCCAATCTTCTCTGGGCTGTAGAGGAGACATCTTAATCCTTACTGCCCCAGATTGTGTCTGGGGAGGCATCTCTAAGCTTTACTAGAATGGCCAGGAAACAAATCCTTCCTCTTACCTGAGGGGATACATGAGCTCTAGTTTCTAAGGTTGTTGTTTGCTATTCAATCTCTTGAAGAGATAGTTTGAGATATACATAAACTCCAGACTCATGGAGAATTATCTTTCAAAAAATATAAATAGGCAACATCTTTCCCATAAACAAATAAACAATCAAAAACTAAAACCCCACAAACATCTGAGGCCCCTCCTGAACTCTAGTATAAAATCTAACTCCTTATCTTGGCATTCAAGGCTCTTCACTATCTACTCCCTTTCTACAATTCTCCATCTCTAATCCTCTGCTTGGACATAACTAGTCTTCATTGCTGGCTTTGCCTTTCTACATAGTCTCTCTTTATGGCCTTTGTTCATGTCTTCTCCTGCTCTTGGAGCGGCCCCCTTGTTTCCTTTCTATCTTTATGAATTCCTTCCCGTACTTCCAGAGCTAGTTCATCAAGGGTACATCATCATTCAGGCACTAATCCTTTCCAGTTGTAGGGTAAGTACATCTTCTTATCTGAGCTAATACTGAAACCTGACATCCATTCTCTGCAGAATGAAGAGAGTGACCTGATTCACTTGCAAGGAGATTATCACCCCCTGAGGCCCAGAGCTCACCTATTTTAAGGTCAGATTGCGGTTGAGATTAGAGTGAGTCACCAGGATCTGTGGCTTGGCTAGCCTAATGCCTCAGTTCCTTAAGGGCTCCTTAGATTTAAACAGGTTGTTGAAGGCCTTCCACAATGAACAGTTCACTTTATTCCCTGGGTTTTCTATATAAACAGTTTTCAAGATATGATTTGGTTAAAATAAATTTGTTATAAAAATTCTGTTTGCAAATTAAACTGTAAAAGCATATAAAAAAAAAAAACAGGTGTTGAGAAAGCCAAGGGTGTGGATTTTATTCTAATCCCCTAAATTTAGGATTAACACATGCCCCCAGGCTCTTCAACTATGTCCCACTTCCAGTTCCAGTAAGCCTTCTCCAGAAGGGCTTCCTAAAGTTTAACACTGCATGAGAAACACCTGATGAACCTGATTCAGTAAGTCTAGGCAAGGACCTGAGAATTTGTATTTCTAACAAGCTCCCAAATTATGATACTGCTGGCTCACGGCTTACACTTTAAGTAGCAAAGGTCTGGATAATTTTTAGACATCAGGGTATGTGTATGCATACATGTGAATCTCTGCAAATGCTGTTTACCTAGAAAAAGAATCCAGAAAAGGAACTGGTATTTTCTGAGCATATTACATCATTGGTGGGATTTTTTTTTTCTTTACCATTGTACAGCTGAGAAAACTAGATTAGAGAGGAATAAATCTTTCTGATAATAAGCAGAAGACCTGGAACTCACACTCTTATCCCCTCATTCCATATCCTGAGTCTGTTCACCACACTAAGATCAAGGTGTTTTAGGTGTGTTGACTAAGAAGTGGAAATAATCCCTTAGGCAGGTCCCATACCCTGACTGACCACGCCGTGCTTTCCGCCGAGGTACGCGCTGGAGCAGGCAGCCAGGGCTATGTGGTCAGCTGGCTCGGGTTGATGAAAACCCCTTGGAAGACAAGATGCTTGTAGACAGAAGCATGTGGGCAAGTTCATAAGGTTCTTGGCCTATTTTGTCATTTTCTTTGAATTATTCAGACTGTGTAATCCTCTGTTTCAGAACCTAATAACGTTTAAAGCCTTTTTCTAATATTTATTCATTGCTCTCCTGATTGGGGTATTTAGCTTTCAGCCAAATGGCGTATGGAGGTAGATGGTGAATACCAGGAAATAGCCTTCTGGGGCCGGGTAGGGGCTGTCCATAATGGTCTATAGAAGAGAGAAAAGAGTTGTCCTCTTAGTCAAGGTGTTAATCTGTGGCTGGGACCACTAGTCTGGGAGCCCAGTTCTGGGTCTGCCCTTGGTTCTTTGGCCTGATGAAGACCCTTCACCTTGGTTGGTTTCCCCTGCTGTTACAATATGACCTCAGTCAATTCAATACATGTTTTCTTAAACACTTCTTTGTTTGCAGCATTCTGTTAGGGTTTGTTGAAGATATGAGGATAATCAGGGCAGGGCCCCTCATTTCAAGAAGATGCTAATCTAGTAAATAGCTATGTTCCTGACCACTCAATCAGTGATGTTCAGGAATTGTCTGTTGCACATCTCTTCACTTCTCTGGGCTCTGAGCACCTTATCGCACACTAAGAACTAGCAAAGGCACTAAGGGGAATTCAAGTCACTCAAGAGTGCTCTTCCTATGCTCACGAACCTCAAGGTCTATGGAGAAACCTGTGGATTTGGGATGACAAAATTAGCAATCCCCTGCTAAATGAAGGCATGTTCACTTCTAGCGAAGTAGAAGCCAAAGGAGGAAGAGAACACTGTGATGAGGGAGGGCAGAGAAACCTCCTTGAGAGAGGGCGAGACTTCCAACTAGCAAGGAGAGAGGATGTGCCCTGAACACCACAGTTCAACAGTAATATGGTCCAAGCTACAAATGGCATTTTAAGTTTTCTAGTAGCCACATGAAAAAAGTTAAAAGAAAGCGGTGAAATTAATTTTAATGTTTTCTTTAACCTCATACATCCAAAGTAGTGTTATTTCAATAGGTAATCAATACAAAAGTTGTTAATGAGATATTTTACATTTTGTTCTGTACTAAGTCTTTGGTGTATTTAGAGGTGTATTTTACACATGCATCTTGGTCTGGATAGCCACAGGTCAAGTGCTCAGTGCCCACATGTAATGGACAGCACAGGAGGGTGGGTGGATAAGCAATTCCATGGAGTTGTGTTATCCTTAAGTAAGTGATCTGGAGGACGGGACGGTGGGTGGGTGGGTGGGTGGGCTGGGTGGGTAGAAGGAGATCTTCGTGCAGCCCTTGTAGGAGGGAAAAGCCCTGGGCCCGAGCAAGGAGACATATTGTGGGGAAAAAGAAGAATAAAAATACATGTAAGTTCCAGGGCCTTAAAAAACCTGGCGCAGGGAGGTGCCCACTTTTTCTGACACAACAAACAAATTCTAAATGGCTCTGGAAAAGAGGCTCTGAATCGAAACTGCATTTCCAGAGAAATGAGAGTCCTTAAAGCTGTCTGAATAGAAAATAAGGTTATCATTATGCCTTATCATTAGAAGAGAGAAGAATATTAAAAGGACTCAGTTCTGCTTGAATAAAAAAGATAAATTTCAAGTAAACTGGCGTACAGTTTATCCATGACTGGATTTGCTGTAATAAAGTCAGCCAGGGGATAAGCTGGGTGATTTACAGGGAGCCTGCTTCTGTAAAATTTACAAACTGCTGTGATAAAATGTCACCTTTTATGATGCATTCCACCAGGGCTGCATATATAAAGGGCATTACAATGGAAAGAGTTGCAAAAACAAAGCTGTAGTCTGGCTCCCCAGCTGCCTTTGTCTGCTTTTCCAGCAGAATTGGGGATTTATGGAAAGATGACCTAGTCACTCGCCTTTTACGGTTGTGGATTACAAACTGCCAGTGAAATGGCATCATTTCCTTTAGTTTTTGTTTTGCCACCTCAGGGACTGCTTTCAATAATTCAGGCCAGGAAGCGCCCGGCTAGCTCAGTCGGTAGAGCATGAGACTCTTAATAATTCAGGCCAGGAAAGCTTGGGGTGGGGTGGGGGAGGGTAGGATGAGGGAGGAAAAGCCCCCAGTTCCAGGGCTTCCCAGTGCAGTTGGGAAGGCAAGCATGCCCATGAGCCATTTAACACAAATACAGCAGGTATGAATTTTTAATACAATCCACTCCATAATCCTTTACTTTTCCAGATCAAATTTTATCTGCCATGGGTCTCCATCTGCCTGTTTGGTGGGAAATTAAATCTCAGCCATTAATGGGGTATACTTTATACATGGATGAATCCTGGTACCCCAAACCGGGGAGGGGCCAAAATCCTCGGGCCATGGTGTTTCCATCTTCACATTGCCCTTTTGCCTACACAGGGGCCCTCTAGAGAGGGAGCCTGTCCCTCTGCCTCCCAGTCCTCATGTTCTGGGGGAAGTCCTTGAGGTGCTGCCTGTCAGGGAGGCCACTGGCATCTCTCCTCAGCCCCTAAGAGGAAACATGTCTCCTCAAGCCAGTGGCTTCTCCCTCTCCCCTCTCAGCACTCATCTCCGTGCCTCCCCTTCAGTAACCCCAGCTCAGTCTTCCTCAGTGGGTTGGAAATATAAATTCTGTGTGTGTACGCATGCATGTGTGTGCAAAGACCAACTTGGATCTTGGGGGAAAAAGGCAATGCTGGCTCCTTTATCCTGAGGTAGATATGGGGAAAACCGTATTTATTACCAGTTACTTTCTTTCTCAGTAAGTCACCCAGTAGACAAGGATGAATGCTAGAATGGGACTAGAAGCACAGTGCCTGGGGATATCAAGGGTGGGAGAGATTACTTCCAACATGGAGAAACCAAGAAAGGCTCCAAGGAAGAGGTGAGATTTGATCAGAGTTTTGAGGATGGGAGAAATTTGCTCTGGAGGCAAAATCAATTCAGAGGCTAAAGCTTGAGCTGGCCTGCAAAGGAGGTTGGGGGTTGGGGATGGGGAAAGGGGGGGATGAGGGGTGAGAACATTTGGTTTGTGTGGGTGAGGTGAGAGGCTGGGGAGGAGGAAGTGAGACTAGGGCTAGGTTTTGGATATGTGGAAAAGGGATTGGTGGTTGTTGTATGGGGCGCTAAGTGGTGTGAAAAATACCATGGCTATATCAAGTACTTAAGCTCATTCTTGGCAGTTCTCAAGTAGGGGAAATAATTTAGCTTATAAAACTGGATATGTGGGTGGCACTGAAAACAAGAATGCTTTCCTGAGACACTGCCACAAAAAATGCTTGTCTACCAGATATTGGTAAAAATCCAGGCTGTCATAGCCAAACAGGACATGGATAACTTTATCCAAAGTGTGCTCCTTTATATTAATTTAATCAATACACAATTCTCCATGGCACCAAGCACCTGGGGCAGCATGCATCACTGAGATCCCTCCCAGTAGCCCCATCCCTGCACACTCCCCCTTCACCACTTCCTCTGTTGTGCAGGCGCTAAGGTACCCTCTCCCCCAATCAGACCTGGATAATCCCCGGAGCAGTAGGACCAGTCTCTCAGTGGGCAGAGCCCAGCTGAGGCTCCCAGGGTTGCATGGGTCAGGGAGGCAGGCTTGCTGCAAGGAAAACCCCAAGATATGGTAGTGGAAAAACCATGATTATAGTCAGGACCAAGTTGGGAACAAACAACAGAACAAGTAAGTGGTCCACTTAGAGACGAGAAGAATTGAGAGCAAGTCTGTCTGGGAATGGGGTAAGGTAAGTGGTTCAGACCCCAGGTTTAACCAGCGGGGGCATACTAAAATCCCTGTTATGTGCTGCTTGATATATACAGCGTTGAATGGGCATGGGGATTTGTAGAGACCGTAGACCTGACTTGCTAATAAGGGAATAGAATTGGCTGGTTTGAACTTCAACTTCCCTTGAGATATGAACCCTCTTAGCTGGAGGAGGGAAACATCAGTTTCCTCGTTCTACTATTCCTTGGTCAGAAGGTGCCTGGGGATAGTCTCCTCTGTGTGGTCATAAGTGGCCACATCTAGATAGACTTCCAAATCCCAACTGTTGGGCCCAGTCCTTCTATGCCTTGGATTCCCAAGTTGTCAGGCTTTGGGAACTGTCCATTAAGGATCAGTCACTTGCAAAAGATGTATCTCCCAAATTAAGAGTTTAATTAGATTTCGTTCTGGGAATTGAACAAGAATCAGCAATAATTTAGCTTATAAAACTGTAGTTTAATGAAAGTATAAGACAATAGGCCTGGAAGAGGCTTTTTACTCTCATAAGATGAGTTAGTAAGGGTTGTTCTGACAGATTTACTGTTGTTTTAACTTAATAAGCTATTTCTGTTTTAGCGTTGTTACTGTTTCTGTGGTTATAGGACACTCTGTATTGTTTTATTATATTATCCCTCCCCCTCAGTTTTATGGTGGCATTTTTCTCTTTGCTGAGCTTGTAAATATACACATTTCCTCTGATCCTCCCAATTCTTCCAAGCACTCGTAGGAACAGAGAAGTTTCTCAGGACATGGGGTGGGATTTGCCCCTGCCCATCCTTTTCTTTCTTTTTGCTCATAAGGGCAGGCTCCTCTTGAATTCAGTATCCTCCCCACAAATTGTTTTCATGACTTCCCTAAAGCCATCCGAATAAAAATTATATTTATTTTTATTTGGGTTTTATGCAATTGTCTGGTGTGATCTTTGTGACCACTCTGTGTGTGGGGCTGCACAGAAGATGGGGATGTATTACTGTCTTTGTTTTACACATTGGGAAGAGGAGTTCTAAAAGGGATAAATAAGTTGCTAAGGATTGTCTAGCCAGTCAGTGGCGGAGCTCAGACCAGAACCAGATTTCCTGGTCAGAGATCAAGGTACTTCCAGGAGAGAAGGCTGGGTTGAGGTGGAAGGCATCTCCCAGCAGCAAGGACTGATCATCAACATAGTAGCCTGATAGCTGTGGTTCCATTACTCTATCACTGGTTCCACTCCATCACTGGTTCCAACCAACTCCACAGATGATAAGATCCTTAGCCTCCTCTTTTTCTCTCTTTGTATTCCCCAAGACAGAAATTGCAGCTGGGAAGCAAAAACAAATTTAAATCTATCTCCTTCGCTGTCACTGGGAGTCTAGTCAATATTTGATGGGCAACAAGATGGTCAAAAATCATCTAGGCTTGAAGGAAAGTCTCAAATTACTTCAAATCAGTCTCAAATCAGAGAAGAGTAGAAGGGAAGTAATAAGGTACCTTTTCAGGTACATTGTCTTAGTTAATTCCTTTAACAAATGGGCAAGGTAAGTGAGCCCTAACTTACAAAAGGGAAATCTGGGGTTCAGAGCAAATCAGAGACATCTTTGGGATCCAACAGCTAAACAGTGAGGCTAGGGTTTCAATCTTTCTGGCAAGCCCGTGGTCTTGGGCCCGTCTACCTTTATTTCTGTCCTTTTTCCTCCTTGGGTACTCAGGAGCCTACATCTCTTGTGAGAGTCCCCATTCTCTCCCAGGAGCAGGGTTTAAAAATTTAGCAACATCTGATTGGAGTAAAAATATCTTAAAGAGATAAAGGGCCAAGAAACCCAAACCTTTTGGTAATATTTACATTTTAGGGAAGATTAAGTAAATTATTCTCTTAGATTGATCTCTTTTTGGGAGAGAATCCAGAATAGGAAAGACTATTTCCAGAGCTTTGGGCAGTCAGTCAGGAAGGGGCTCCAGTCCTCATGTGTCAGAATCCATCAGCTTCTGGTTCCTCAGATGTAATGCAAAGATCTTTTCTAATTCTAACATTCTATGTTCCTATGACTGAAATCACCCAAGTTTGGCTCCATCTGGGCCTGGTGCCTGTGTTCCATTCAGGAAGGTCATGTAGCTTGCCTGTGCTGCCCATCTATAGATTTTCTATTTCTTGAAGTTGGCCTCTCCTCCCTCCTGTGAATGGTCTCAGTCACAGCCCTTGGAGAATCTCCTGCTTCAAAGTCCTTAACCCAGCTGAAAATCCAGATTGTAGAGAACAAGGCTTCAGCCTATCACAGTTCACATTTTCTACTATGTTTCTTTTTGTTTTTCCTTTCCACTGTCTCCCTCTGTCTTAAGATTTGTGGGATTTGAGTTTCAGGATGGTAGAGAGGGAGTGCTCTTTGTAGAGACTGGAAATTCTCCCTCTGAAAAGATCCAGTTTACTCTAGTTTACTGAGACTTCGTAAAGTGTCACCTCTCTTTTCCATCTTTCTTCTTTTCCTTTTCTTCCCTTCCCTTTCTCCTTTTCTTTTCCTTTTCTCCTCCTCCTTCTTCTCCTCTTCCTTCTCCTTCACCTCTTTCTCCTCCTCCTCCTTCTTCTTTCCATTCACTCATATGTTTTTTTATTGAGAACTTTTCTTTTGTGGTTCCTATCAGAGGGAATGGTAACCAGGATGTATCATGGAGGTCATCCTAGGAGTCAATCTAGCATTTTTAGGGTCTGTGCCCAGTGTGGTTCAGAAGAGCCCAAACTGCTAACTTTGGGGCTGAGCTTCTTGATTTCTTTTATTCCAGGAGAGTATTTTTACTCTTATTACTAATCTTTTTTTCTGCTCTTTCAGCATCAGCATTCCTGACTCCAGGAGACTGTCTGATTTATTACCAATATTTTAATTTTAGCCCATTCTGCTATTTCTTTGAGCCCCAAGTCAGCATCCCAAGTCTCAGCATCATAATTTTGAGAAGAAAAGTGATAGGGCAGGGGCCCAGGCTCCAATACAGCTGGTTATAACTCACAGTAATTATTCTGTAAGCACGGAATTGAATTTACACTAAAAACCAACCTCCAAGGCCAAGGACAAGACAGATGTTGGGCAATGATTGTGGATCCCAGACAATAAGGAGCTGCCAACATTTTTGAGGAAGGGATGGATATAGTCAATGTATTACTTTATGAAGTATTTACTGAGATTTTGAGATACTTCAGGTCAGCGACTGTGTTAATTCATCTTTGAATCCCTAATGCAGGGCTCAGCACTGAGCATATAGACACATGAATACTTTGAGTAGCATTAGTGAATAAATGAATGAAAAAATACGTGCATAGCACTGATTGTAGAGAGGAGAAATTAGAGGCTGGGAGCATTTTCAAAAAGCCTTTGTAATGGTGAGATAAAATGACAGGGTGATTGATCACATATGGAGGGAAGGAAATAATAAAAACTGATTTTAAGTTTATTATTAAAACTTTGGAGAATGGAGACTCTAAGTCTTTAGAGGTAGAGGAGGTAGATAAGGGAGTTGGGTTGAGGTAGGGAGAGGTGTCAGCATTCATGCAGGCATGAGATTGAAGTGGTATGGTCCTTGCAGATGAACACACAGATGGGCAGCTGGAGAAACAGTGGAGGTCAGGACAGAGGTTAGAGCTAAGGCTGGGGATGTTGGAGTTCTCTTCTAGCCGGTGGTATTTTCTGTAGGAGAAAATTAGATATCCGATGGAAGCAGAGAGGATAAAAGAATATTTGAAAAATGTGACTCGTTGAGAAACTATTGAGTCTTATATGGGGCCGATGTGTTAGTCTAAATATGCTCCAATGCCATAAAAAGCCAATTCCTAATGACCACTATTTCAAAGTACTTCTGTCTGAAAGCAAAGGATGAATCTTTATATATGGTATAGAGATCCACTCACTCTTCTACCCACTCATCCATCCACTGATCCATCCATATCCATCTACCTCTCCATCCATCCATCCATCTATCATCCATCCATCCATCCATCCATCCATCCATCCATCCATCCATCCATCCTATGATCTGTCTGCTTACCCAATCACACACCCATAACCTCTCCAATATTTACTGAGTGGCTTTTCTAGGATGGGCTAAAGAACAGAGACTTTTTAGCACTGCTGATAAATCTTAACACCCAGTCAATATTAAAGAAAATTTTATTTGGAGCAAAATTGGCAAGCATCATTGAACCCTGAAATTGATGTTTGGAACTTCCCCTTTACTTCTGTAGACCCTGGGAAAATAATGGTGAGGAGACTTCAGAGGTAAGATGTCAGCTCTGAAAATGTTTTACAAGCCATAGCAGTGAGCTTTAGGCATTCCCACCTTTTTTCTGTCCCTCAGTAATTCCATCCTTCCTTTTTTGTCCCCTGACTCTACAACGTGATCATTTCCTTGACCATGGAAAATACAGTGATTGATACCCTTAATATGGATGGATGATCTTTGAGTAGAGAGAGTTTAGTTTGAGGGATATAGGGAATGAGATATTTTGTGGATAGTTTTCATTCCAGATCCTGAAAAGGATAATAGGGAAAATGGTCAGGAGTGGAGTTATCCAAAGGAACAGAAGGATAGAATTCTGCCTGGCCTGTTACTTAGGTCTGGGATGGCAGGAGGTCTTTCTCTATCTCTTTCTTCTTCTTCTTCTTCTTCCCTCCTCTATCATCCCACCTTTTCTCTTCTCCTCTCTATGGAGTTAAGTCACTGGCCCATGGTACCTCAGCCTTCTCAGGAGTTCAGGGTGGACTCTGTCCTCTCTTTGGTGGGGATGAGGGTTGGGCCAGCTCAGTCTCCAACTCACTCGTGCCCTTGGTCCCTGTCCTGCTACACCAGAAATGGAAGGTCACGATGCTTTGTGCCTACAGCAGGGTGGAAAACTCACCTCTTCTTGCCTTCTAAGTCATTTTAGGGAGCCAAGGGCAATTTTGTAAGGACCACATTTGCATTGAGTCTGCCCACATGAGTCCCAGTAGCACCAACACCTTACCGTGTCTACCTCATTTTCCTTCTG
Organism: Leptonychotes weddellii; assembly: GCF_054177405.1. Classification (NCBI taxonomy): domain Eukaryota; kingdom Metazoa; phylum Chordata; class Mammalia; order Carnivora; family Phocidae; genus Leptonychotes; species Leptonychotes weddellii. The sequence continues at coordinate 58,704,276 of NC_138378.1, forward strand.
CTCCAGATTATTTACAGTGTGACACCCCACAACCTGTGGTGCCTTTATGGTAATTTTTCCTTCTGTAACCACTTCTCCTTCTTGGGCCCTCCTGCTCCCAGCTTGGTGTTGCTCCTGCCCAAGCCTGATCTTCCCAGATGATGTCTTGGTCTCCAGTCCAACCCCCCAAAACAAAACAAAACTTAGAAAAAAGTCAGTAGCCTCAGAATTCCATTCTCTGCTGATTCTTTTATAGCTGGCCATCTGTTGATTAGTTGTAGGGTGGGGGAGTCCTTTCTTTATAGAAGGAGCTTGGAGTGAGATGCTTTACCTCCAAGAGTTCACAGGAACTGTGGTTGGCTCATGGAGAGGTATTTTGGGTAGAGACTCTTCCCAAAGAGCCCCTCCAGGCCCTCTGTGATGTCTACCCTGGCAAGGCTGGTCATTGCACAAGTCATTATAGTCAACAGCATGGACTTTGGAATTGAATAGGCTTGATTTGAATTTAGCTTTGCCAATTTCCATCTGTGTGATTTTAGTTACCTTCTTTTACTCCTCTAAGCCTCCATTTCTGCATTACCAAAATACTGATGGTACCTATCTCTCAGGGCTGATGGAAGAGTTAAATGGAATAGTAACAATAGCTATTTACCTATGGATGCTTATCATATTATCATTTAATCCTTACAACAACTGCATTATCCCCACTTGGTAGCTGAGGAAGCTAAGGCTCAGAGGGGCTAAGTAACTTCCCCAACGTCACAGAGTTAGCAAGTGGCAGAGTTGAGCATGGCTCTGAAAGTATAATTCTATGGCCATGCTCTCAAACAGTTCTTCATAGTGCCTCCTGGATTATGAGAATTCAGCCCTTGACATGAGGTTAGCACTCAGTAGCTGTCAACCATTATCATGCAGACATCTCCCTAAGGCCTACATTTATTCAGTGCTTTTACTCCTTTTTTCACTCGCTCAGTTTCTTGAATGTAAGTTCCACGTGGGCAGGGATGGAATTTTTGCCTATTTTATTTACTGTTGCATCGCCTGTGCCTAGAACAGTGCTTGGTATAGAAGAGGCAGTCAGTAAATTTGCTAACAAATGCATCTGCTCACTCATCCATCTGTCTGTCAACAAAGGCGTATTGAGCAACTACTATGTGCCAGATTCTGTGCCAGATGCTGGGATAGGGTAGAGTCTCTGACCTTGAGGAGCTCATAATCTGGCAAGGGGGACAGATTTGCGAACTAGTAACTCAATTTCAGTATGATGCATCTAAGAGTGTTACCTGGGGTGAATGGAGAGAACAGCTCTCTTTTCTTCTGGGATGCTGCTTAATTTTCATTTCGAGTTGCCACCTCACATCTCTCTAGAATAAGTCTACACCCTGCAGAAAGGAGGAGGAGGAATGGATAAGGCTGGAAGTATTTTGCTGTGCAAACTGCACTGCACTACTCTAGGGGGTGCCATTAATGTAGAGTCTGATGGGAATGGTGTCATTATAGTGGTGCAATGTGGCAGCTCTCTAACAGCTGTCTTCAAGGTCACCTCCGAACTGTTTTACTAGGGCCCTGAAAGACTGGAGATGATTTACATAAAGTCTTTGAGGCCACCTCCCAATGCATTTTCTGGGTCCCGGTGACCTGCTGGGAGAGCTAGAGCGCAGTCCAGTAAACAGTGTGAATATATTGCTAAAAGGAGTGAATTTCACCGGGATCCTGTTGCTGTTTAAACCTAGTGGGACATGGGCCACACTGACGTCACTGACATCGCCAGGGACATGACTACGACCTCCTGATTTCTCCTCATGCAACCTTAGACCCCTTTTATTTGCCACATATTCTCCACTCGGCACCATATCATGGCCTAATCATATGGGCTGCAAGTCCAGCCCTTGGCAACCTCATGGAATTGAAATGAGCAGTTTTTTGTTTTTGTTTTTTTAAGTAAGTTTTCACATGCTTTCTCAGGTCTCTTCTATTGAGGTGTGGAAGGAAGCTTCTGAAACTCATTACCCTGGGATGCCGGGAGCCCTAGGATTTTAGCAGAAGACTTTGGGTAACAGCAATGCCTGACCCCAAAGGGAAGATAATGCTCCAATTATGGGCTTTAAGTCTTGCTGACTAGGCTGTGCCCCTTATATTAGAGCTTGTAGACTTGCCCTGTTTCTGGGCATGGGGCTCCATAAAAGGTTTGTACTTGATCCCTCCTTCCAGGATCCAAGGCTACCATACAGGGTTTTCAGGCAAACCCAAACTTTGGCCCTCTTCATGGCAAATGACTTCCTGTCTTTTGTCTTGGGGACTCCAAAGAAAAGGTCAGAATTTTAGGGTAAGTTTGGGGCAAGTGAGTTTCCCTTTCCGAGTCACAATTTGTCCATCTGTAAATGGTATCATCATATCCCTTAGGAAGAGGTCCTCCTCCTAGAGGTCTTATCAGGATAAAACAAGATAATGCCTGAGAAAGTGTTTGAAGCAATTTGTGCCACAGGAAGGTGAGTACTGCTTGTTGCATGTTGCTGTTTTAGTTTGGTTTGATCATGTGGGCCTCTGGACATACACAGGTACCTCCTAGTTTCCAGACATGGAGGACTGAGCCCAACCCCATGGCAAAGTAGATAGTAACAGCAAAGAACATCTTGAGACTTCTTTGGAATAAAAAATAAAACCTTTCATTAAGTCTGGATTCCTAACGGGCTCTATTATAGTAATACTGGCTACTGTAAGAAATGAAACCCCAAAGTATCAGTAGCTTGAAATATTAAAAGTTTATTCTCACTCATTAAGAGTCAAATGCATGTGTTTATTGTCAGTGGGTGGGTTTCCTCCTTTGCACAGTTTAGAGAGGCAGGTTTGCTCCATCATTGTGGCCTCACCATCCCCCTCGACAGTGGTTCTCACTCTTGGCTGATCACTTCAATCACCTGTGGAGCTTAAAAACCCATCCTTGGTTCCCACCCTAGAGATTCTGATTTAATTGGTTTCTGGTGTGGCCTTCACGTTGGGTTTTTTTTTTTTAAAGCCTCAGGTGATTCTAATGTGCAGCTAAGGTTGAGAACCACCAGCACGTCCTGGCGTCCTCTACTTCTGACCATAAAAATGGGAAAGAAACAAAAGAAGCTGTGTTTACTTCTTAAAAACGTCAGCCCATGTCTGGTGGGCATTGCTTCTGCTCATATTCCATTGGCGAGAGAAGCTGTATTGTCGCCCTGGATGCAAGGTAGGCTGTGAGATAGAGTCTCACGTGGGGTGCTATTTCCCAGCAATGGCTGTATCCTAGGGAAGATGTGGGGGGAGCATTTTAGTTGTTTATCTGCGTCGTGGGGCCGACGGTTTGAGTTCCCCAGACCTGACCTATGGCATCAAAGCCTGGTGTTCTTGTCAATTCAGAGAGCCTTCCCGGTTTTGTATTTGGGAGCCATGGTCACCCACATTCTTGTCTACGTGCTGGTATAAGGCTGTTTTGTTGTAATAAAGAACGCCGACTTTGCAGGCAAGCAAACTTGGTTAAAATCCTCACTGCTTACTAAGCTTGTGATTTTAGGCGTGTTAATTAACATCTGCAAACTTCACTTTTCCCAAATGTAAAATATCAAAATTATGCCTGTGTTGAAATGGTTTGTAATAATACAAAAAATGCCCACCTTGCCTTAAATAAGATAACGTCTGTTATGGTGCTGGAAGTGACAGGCATAGTGCAGAGGTGGGATGTAGAATCTTCTCACTGAAGTGGGGAGAGCGGGGCTCTCTGCAGTGGCTGGAACTAGGGAGTGGGGCGAGAGGCTGAGTTTCACTGCTAGGCTGAGAAAGTGCCTCAGGTCCCCCCACCCCCTTCTTGTATCTGAGAATAGTCTTGGAGTAATGGGTCTGGCTTCTCCCAGATGGGACCTTCTGGAAAGCTGAGGATCACGCTCCTTTTCTCAGTGCAGGGGCATCAGGTGATGAGCTGCCCCACTTTCCTCTGCATCTCCCCAGTCCTAACCCCCCTCCCCCCTTCCCAGTAAGGAGGAGACCTTACTGCTGGAGCCTTAAGCAGTTTGGGTGACAGACTCCCATTTAGGCACAGGAATGTTCCAGCAGGGCCAGGCTTATCCAGAGCCCGGTGGAAGCCTCCTGCTGGGGTTGCTGCAGCTGCCGCCTGGGGCGGTTTGATAAGGGAAGATGGCAGAGATAGCAGGAAGCCTTCCTGCGAGTGCCTGTGAATAGCTGGGTGCAGATAACATGTCAGTCAGTTCCTAGCCTGGAGTGTAACAAGACTGGCTTTGTGCAACTCAAATTAATTCTGCGTGTCTGCTTGGTAGCAGTGGGGAACAGCGGCGAGGGAAGGACAGAGCCTCGGGCAGGACTGTGAAACTGAACGAAGATGGTCTTTTGGGGGCTTTCCTGATGCCTCTCTCCATGCCTCTCGCCTGCTCTCCATGGCCCCAGTACCTTTGGATTCCCCCCACAACCCCTTGCCTTGAGGGCTAATCTGGATGAGGCGGGGCTGGGATTACCCCAGGTTCTTTAGGGTAATTCTCTCCTAAAATCCCAAGACAGTAAAGGTGCAGCAGCTTCTGCTGGGGGCCACCACCGACTGGCTGATGCTATCGGGTCTGCCACACCCCAGGACCGTGGCAACAGGTCTACGATATCATCAGTGCCTCTAGGAAGAAAATCCCAGCTCACTTCACGGCATAGCTTTTTGGGGTCCTTAATCCCTCATCTATTTGTTTGTCCTGGTAGGCAAGAGCCTGCAGGTGGAGCTTCTGTGGTCCCTCATCCAAATTGTGGAAAATGACATGGAACACCTAGTATGTGCAATGTGCTGTTGTGCTTGGTATCTTGTGATGGTTCAGGCTTCACAGAAGACATTCAGGGTACTTATTTTTATCCTCTTTTTTCCAGGTGAGAAAGTAGGCCCAAAGAAGGTAAGGGATGTGCACAGGGCTATGCAGCTTGGTAAGAGGTCCTGGACTGTTGGGTTTCAACGTGCCCTTCTCCCTGCTCTGATCTCCAGCTGGCGTTCTAAAACCCCTTTATAGATGAGCAATGAAATATTACCTGTAAGGGATGGGATGACATGGAAGAGTCAGAATTTCTGGGGAGCATATATTTTTAAAAAGCATATTCAATATTATTATTACTTTGGCTGGTTTTAGTCATGATACTTAAATCATGATAATGTTAAATAGTCACACATAAAATGTCTGTTTATCAAAAAGAGTACACATTAAAATTTTCCAGAAATCTAAAACTTCACAGTAAGGGGTGAGGTCTGAGTGTAAAATGTCTGACCTTTCTCAGAATATTTTAACTTTAACATGTGGCGATGACAAAAGAATGATGAGATTTCAGCAGTGGGACAGGCAGATGAAGGAGCCAGGGGGTTCCTGGGAAGCATTGCCAAGGGGTTTGAAAGCATAATGCAGAGATGAGAGTCTTCAGTGCCCCTCTTGACCTTCCAGGTGGGAACTGTCTCCACGAATGCGCCTCAGAGAACTGCTGTCAGGTGGTGTGTTTGTGGTAGGGAAACCAGGGGATGGGGGGTGGAGGGTAATGAAGGACAAAAGACCTTGTTTGGAATGGAGAAAGAACCCACTGGATCCTTTTGTTCTAACTATCCAGGAGGACCTGACTGTGGGTATATCATTTTGATGTAGAACCAGAATGTGGAAGAAGCAGGGCTTGTGTGGGAAAGAGAACACTGTGTTATCTGCATTTAGACTTAATTCAGGGGGGAGATCTTTTTCGGCCCCTGGAGGAATGTTCTGGCAGGCTCTGTGGCTTTTATGCTCATCCTTAGAAAATATAGTCCAGTGGACTCTATCAGTTATGCAACTCAATTCAGGAATTAGAATAACCAATCTAAAATACATATTAAAATTCCAAACTTGACCAACATGAAATCTTCCCCTACCCCTAGCGCCGTGATTGGACCTGCCTCACCTGGAAGTCTTCAAGTGGGATGGGGACTTTGCCTTAAGTTTCTCCTCCTCTCTCCCTCAACCTCTGGTTGCTGTTTTGATCCCCTGGGAATTGGTCTCAGAAGAGGGGCTGTAATAGCTGGTTTTCACTGGCTGAGTTCTTTCTGGGCCTGAAAAGTGGCTAAAGAAGTCTGTCTTTGTTGAGGACTTTGTAAGTTCTTTGGGTTTTCCTTGCTGGGCCCCTTTCCTTCTCCTGTTAGGCCAGGTGTTCCCTTGGGATTCCTTCCTCAGCTCCCAGACACTGGGTACACCTCCAGCCTCTTTCAGCTGAGGTCTCCCCATGCTTACAAGCACACCTCTCAGGGCCCACAATGAGCTCCTATCCCTTTACTTTGTTGGGTAGGACACAAATGGTTCACGGGGAGAGCTGCATTCCTTGGAAGTACAGGCTTATCCCAAGGCCTCAGCCCCTCTCAGCTCCCACCAAGCAGTTGCTCTTTCTCGGCTTCAACATTTCCTGGGCAGGAATCAGACCTCAGTCTGCGTACTCATAATCTCCCTACAAGTGAGTCAGGAGCCTGTCTTTAGCATCCCCCATTTGGAGAAATCACACTTTTGAGCATCCTCAATGGTTGCCTTAGAGCTCTTCTCTAGTGAGTTATTAAGGGCAGTGCAGCCCTATCCCTGAACAGAGAATGGGGTGGGGAATTGCAGCCCACAACCCCTGTCTCTAAAGAAAGCTCCCAACCAGCTTCTCTTTAAAATTCTTCTCTAACCCAATTTTGTATCCTTGATTTTGTTGAGGGGTCCATGCATCATGGACCAGGTTCTTCCACATTCTCTTTGTAAATTCTTAAACTATGCATGTCTGCTTGGGAGGTCTGCCATCCACTTCCTTTGATATCCTGATGTCTATGATCTCTGTGGTACCTTCATCAAAACTGCAGCAAAAAGCGCTGTTTTAATAGCCTACGCATGATCCATCTGAATCCAGCTGTCGTTCAAGTAGGCTGCTTTTGCTGAGTAGAGACACAGGAGACTTTACAGCAGTTGGTCAGAAGGTACCTACCACACCAACCACAAAGCAGTAGGGTCTGGGGCTGGTACGGTCAAGAAGGGCAAAGGTGAGAAGGGCAAGATGGGGTGGATAAGTAGACGGAAAGGGTCCCTGCTGTCCTCTGTGGTGATAGAATCCTTTGGCTGAGGCTTTGATGGTCCCTAGGGATGGGATATAATCCTTGGATTGGCATCAGCCCAAACCTACAACCCATAGGCACTTGGCAAGGGCAGAGTGCTCGCCTAAGAGCAGGATGGGGTTTCCTGGGATGCTGTCACTTGTACTCACACTTTGGAACCTCCAAAGCACATCCTCCTTCATGACCCTGACTCAATTTATTTTTTTCTCAGCCCCTTATATCACTGTATCCATTGAAGTTGAGTATAAAGATGGGCTGAGTAGGGCACCTGGCTGGCTCAGTCAGTGGAGCATGCGACTCTTGATCTTGGGATTATGAGTTTGAGCCTCACACTGGGTGTAGAGATTACTTAAAAAAAAAGAAAATCTTGAAGATGGGCTGAGCTTATGCAGCTCTTGGGGGGGCATGGCCCAAGGACAAGTGCAGGTTGCTGGACCCCTGGGGAAAGCAAATCCCAGGGATGTTCTCATTGCCAAAATCTCCTCCTGCATTGCAGATAGTGCCTAGCAGAGTGCTCCACTCTCTGAATATAGAACTCTGAGGAGGTTTATAAACTCCTTCAGAACCTCTGTGCTTTGGTGTATTGGTTCTTGGCAGTGGAAAGTAGCACCACACAGGGGTTAGTAACCCTGGAATGAGGTAACGTAGGTTTGAATATGTACATTTTAATTGCAAGTTATGAAACTTTGAGCAAGCTAGGTTGTCCACCCTCCCCCCCCCCCCCGCCCGCCCATGCCTTAGTTGTAACATCTATAATGCGGGAGTAATACCAACATGATTGAGATAATTCATGTAAACCACGTAGCACATAACTATCTATAACCATTATTCTTGTGAAATTACTTTGTGGAAATCTCCAGAAAAATAGTACTTGGTACTCAGAAACACTCAACTCTTGTTCTGAACTTACTCTCTTACTGGCCTTGTGTTTTTCTTCCTCTTTTCCTCTCCACATCTCTTTTCACTTGGGCATATAAAACTACTGCCAAATGAGTTATTTGAAATGAGAACCATTAACTTATTTGAACTTTTCAGAAGTTCAAGTGCCCTGTGTTTATTCACTAAAACAATCCAACAAAAACCAATAAAAGCACAAACTGGCAGCCCCCCCCACCCCACCACTCCACAGGCAAACCAGGTAGTGGGAGAATCTGGCTTAGGGACAGATTCAACAACAGAACTGACAATCAACCACAGAATTAATAATAGTCATGCTTCCATGGTTTCAGCACAATGAGATGCTGTCCCGTTTCATCAGAGTGCAGTGTCTTTTTTTGGAATGGCATTTTCCTAAAAGCAGCCTGGATTAGTGAGCAAAGAGCAGTGAGAAGGAACCCCACTAACCTGGGCCATCCTATTTAGGAACCAAGTTTCGATTCCCAGTTTTTCTGCCCCCTGTATCTCCAGTCCTGTCTACCGTCTTGTTAATATTTATAGTTGCAGTTTGCTGCTCCAGTAGAAAAAGCCAGAAGTGCTCATGGATTGCCTCATAAAAGAAACTCAATTTAGGAAGTCTTATTCACTAAGGATTTATTAGCTCTTCACACTCTGGAAGCCTGGAGTTTTATTTTGCTTCAGAGTTAGCTGTGCACCCAAATCTGCTGAATAATTCCACCCTGGAGACAGGACGCCATTTGGAGGCAAGAGCTTTTCAGCTGCCAGCAACTTCCCCTTTGGTTGTGGTCTCCAGGTGGGGGGGTATATGTGTGTGGCAGAAGTTGGGGGAATCCTTTTTGCCCAGCGTGTAACCACCCAGCTGTGCCCCCCTGTACAGACTGAGTCAGAAAGCCCTAAATTTTAATTACTTAAAAATAGATGGTGGGGATTGGGGTGGTACAGACACTTCTACAAATTTATTATTGAAGATGAACAGTAAAATTTGCGGGTGGCATAAGCTCTGTATGTGGTTGGGGGGGCACAATGAGGAAAGGCCCCACTTGAAGAATTAAATACCAGCTGGAGATAAGCTTGCCAAGGTAATCTCAAGGAGCTAGATGAGTAACTGTGAGCTGCATGGCATAAAGAGTAGGATCTAGGTGTTCAAAGGAGGACCAGTCAGCATGTACTGGGCTGGTCAGGGAAGGGTCCATGGTGAGGCAAGATTTTAACTGGACCTACAGCATGGGTTTTATTAGGAGAGGGAAGGAGGGAAGGGAAACAACGCTTCAAGTGAGGAATTTGAAAGAAACCTCTCTTTGCTTTGGATTTCAGCCAGGACTTGTCTGCCATTGAAAGGCAGAACTGGTAAAGGTTTCAGAGCTAAACTTCAGTTTCAGCTGCACGTGTTCACAACATGTATTTGGGAACATGAGGCAAAAGGGGAATTATTAGAAAACTGTCTCATACTTTATCTCCACCCCCCCCACCACCAAAGGCTTAAGAACTGAGTGGGTAATGCAGGCCCAAGGGAAAATAAAAGTTGAATAGTATTGAAAGTCCTAGCCAGAGCAATTAGGCAAGAAAAAGAAATAGAAGGCATCTAAATTGGAAAGGAAGAAGTAAAACTGTCACTATTTGCAGATGACATGATGTTATATGTACAAAACTCTAAAGAGTCCATCAAAAAACTGTTAGAACTAATAGACCAATACAGTAAAGTTGCAGGATACAAAATGAGTACACAAAAATCCATTGTTTTGACCATCTGAGAAGTTCCTGAAAAGAAGAAGATGGCAGAATCAACAATTGGAGGCCACTCAGTGTAGAAGCAAACAGTCTTGGATCTCGATGATGATACCATAGAATAATCAATGTTAAGGTGAGGCTAAGATCAATAAAATCAATATCAAGATTAGGGATATCAAGAAATGTTGAAAAGCTGTACATTTTTTCTGTTTAGCAAGTCAGGGAAGAACTTTAGATTTTGCTAAAAATTGGCCAGCAATGTATTGGCATGTGAAGGGGCAAGTGCTGGATAACCACGTGGGGTACAGGAGGAGACCTCTCCTGGGGGCTTAGCATATTACGTGCACTCAGACGTTGTATATGTTGATCATCACAGCTCTGGTGAGATGCCTATTTTATCTTTGGGGAAACTGGGTCTCAGAGAGAGGAGGTAACTTGCTTGTAGTGACACAGCTAGTGAGTAGCTGAGGACCGATTCGAATCTACTCCTTAGGTCATTAAAAATCACTATCCTTTGTGTAGAAACCTTCTTTTCAATATTGTGTATGACAGACTTTTTTTTTTTTTTTTTTTTTTTTTTACTTTCTGTGGGTCCTCTGCTGGCCTGCCTGAAATAAAACCATCTGAGGACAGGTGCTGGCTTGGTCTAATGTTTAAAAAAAGAAATTCATTGCTTTGTGCCATCCAATATTTAATAAAGCTTTTCTAGTATAGGAGGATGAGATAATTCATATACAGTGATGTGCACATAAGAATTCAATAAATGTTATCTATCATGATAATAATGATGATGGTAATGAAGATGATAAACAGCTTCTGCCCAAAAGGATTTCCTCTGACAGATTATTGATTTCTGCAAAAGGATCGGCCTGATAGGATAGAGATTTGTCACCTCCATATCATTAATTATGAAGCATTTATCAAATGTAGATGAGGAAACAGGCTCTGGAATCCAGTGTTTAACCTTGTTCTACTGCCTCCTAGTGGTGCTTCAGGGCTGACTCTTATCCTATGTAATGGAGGGCAAGGTACGTTCTGTTCTGTTGTTTTTTTAGTCAGAAACATGAGTGGTTTCTCTCCTCTCAGAGCTGAGATAACTTGCTGAATCATCTTGCAGAGATTTTCCGTAGGAATATAGCCAGGCTTTTCTGCGGTGTGGCAAGTATTCTCAGACAGGAATGATCCAGCTCTCCTTTGGCATATTTGGCCCATCTTCCCTTGACCTTCTACCCCCTCCATTCCCTTTGTGAAGGTAAAACACTATGCATGGTGAAGGCCCCATTTGGGGCTGAGGGCAGGAGAGAGGACAGCATCTTTTGGCCTTGACTTCCATACAAGAACACCAGATGGGGAATTAATTACCAAATAAACTGTACTAAAAATAACTGCTAGAGGACTTCGGTGGAGGGAAAGGATTTATACCTGGGATGGGGTGGTTGGGTAGGCTTCTTGAGGGTATGGCCTTGAACTGATGGGGCTTGAACTGGTCCTTAAAGCCAGACTGTTAGCTATACATCTCAGCTCTCCTTCTTAATAGGTATGTGATCTTGGTAGGTTTTTAGTCTTTCTTTGCCTCTGTTTCCACATCTGTAAAAGTGAGATGATAATAGTGCCTACATCGTGAGATTTTTGTGAGGATTTAATGATAAGGTATGTCTCAAGTGCTGAGAACCTAGGATGTGTCTAGCACCTAGGAAGAGTTCAATAATATTGGCTATTTTTACTGAAGACTTGGAGGTGATTGGAGAGTCAGAAGCCAGATCTCAGAGGCAGGAGAGAGAATTCAGGTCAAATATATGGTCTCTCCCAGCCAAGGCAGGAGGTCTGACTCATCCCATTTCACTAGGGACACAGTCAAGGGCAAAATGTTTATCTTCTGACATCCCTGAAGGCTTAAGTGGCTTCTTAGGTGGCTGCAATCTGGAAAAACCATTTTCTGAAGAGCTTAATTTGTTCTTTGGGAATATATTTGAACCTCAGGAAATGCTGGTCCTGAGGGGGCACATCTCAGCTTCTTTTAGAAAACACAGCATGTTGGAAATTCAGAAGACTTGCAGCCTCAGTTTCACTAGAAGCCATGTTCAAGGCCAGCTGTTGGCTTACATGTGTGTTTCCAAGGAGAAGACCTGAGTCTAGCCTGAGGTTGTACCTGTTCTGAAGCAACATCTGGGATATTTTCAACACTCAGTAGACATCGGTTGGTCATCTTGCATGTGCCATGTTTCTGCCTTTATAGAGCTCATAATTTATTAGTGTGACAAATACTCTCATGGGGGAAGTGTAGGGCACCATGGGAAAAGTGAAAGGGGACAATGAATCTAGTCCAGGATGGTGAAAGAAGGGACATGTAAGCCCCAGAGGAGGAGGAGGAGGAATTAGCCTAGAGCTGTAGGGTTGAGCGTTCGGGGTGGGAATGTGGGAGGTAGAGGTGGCAGCTGAGAGGTTGTGTATACTGACCTGCTGAGACTGGCCAGGGTTAATATTGTGTATGGGTGAGCATGTGTGTGTGAGGGGGAAGAAAGAGGATGGAAGAGGGGCGGTCTGGGGTAGTAAAGAGAAACGTCATCTGAATTAAAGAGAGAATCCAGTTTTTGCTGTATCCTCTGGCTGATTTTGGGCAAGGCACTTAATTAAGAAATTAAGAAACTTAATTTCTTCTTAATATAAATTTGGCCTATTTCCCAAGGCTATTTAATAGTAATAGATAGGAAAGGGCTTAAAACATACAGTATTAAGCACTTTTCAGGGATTGTCATTGTAATCATGAGTTTGTTTTGGAAGGCTGATAGTACCTTTACAAATCTATGGTACTAGGGGTATGTGGAAGTCCGTGATGATGAATCACCATCAGGAACAGTGTCTTGAATACTTCCAGTGCCATTATTAGAAGCAGAGAAGCAGAGCCTCGGTTTATGGTGGTGGACAATGTTACTCTATTAGCAAATGGTCACCTCTGCCGTCCATTCCCCCTGTTGCAGAGCCACTGCCACCTCTATAGGCCTCCAAGGTGGTGACTGACAGGATATGCAGAAAAGATGGAGATTGTTTCCTCAAATACCAGCCACAGACCATCGGTTCTTGCTATTCTCTTTCCACTACTGGTTTACCGCGATAACTTGGTCAGATGGCTCAGACAATGGGGGGAATGTTGTGGACAGTAGAATGATTTGGTACAACAGGACTTCTCAGTAGGTAGAGAGGTGATGGAGAGGGCTGGAGAGACCAGCTGCAGGGGTCAGGTGTGAAGGTGACAATCTGGTGATCTGCAAAGGCAAGTAGTCTTCCATCCCAATCCTAGTTCTAGGGTCACTGGATGACCTTGGCAGGTCACCTTCCTTCTTGAAGCCTTCTTGAAGTTTCTTTATCCGTAAGCTGGGAGATGATAATAGTACCAATCTCATAGAATTCTGAGAGTTAGTGAAAGGTAAAATTAGGACATATGAATATAAAATGAAAGTGTCAAAGATTTTATGTAACTCATTAATTAGCAAGGGAACCGGTAAGATGATAGAACTGGCTTAAAGGAGAATTCAAAGAACCACACATATGGGCAAATAGGGACTGCCCAAATGAATTTAAACACAGGTGCAAACTGAATTGATCCACAAGACAATAGTCAGTTGCATTCCACCGGGCACATTGCATTTGCATTTCAGTTGACAAACTTACTTGCTTTGTTATCAGTTTTCTGTATCTTACAGAGTTGTAGAATAGCTCAAAAAAATTATAACCCAGATCATGCCTAGTTTTCTATTGAAAAAAAAATGTGTAATCTTTTTGGTCCATTTCAAAGTCTTTCTCAAAATTTTCTCACAATTAAATAGAGATAATGCATATAGAGTGCTTGGCAAAGAGTTAAGTGCTCAATAAATGCTAGCTATTATAAAAGTCACTGAAATTAATAGTAATAATAAAAATCCTTTGCACTGCTGGCAGTTATCTCTGTGAAGTAAAGCTTTGGTCATGATACTTCCTTCTCAGAAACTTTCAGTGACTCATCATTGTCTGAAATAAATCCTATACTTCTTAGCCAGGCACTTAAAGTTCTCTGAGCTGTCCCCATCCGAAATTACCAGTCCATTTACTACATATGACTCCCTGCGAGATCTGTCATGGTGCCTGGAATTTCACCATCAGGGATCAAACTTCTTGGTTACTGAAGATCTGTGGGTCTTGAAGTGCTCTCTCTGAAAATGCAAATGCCACCAAGAGAGGATTTTGCCCGCAGATGATCTGGCACCAACATACTTGTCCGGATTGGCAAGTGCATTAGTCTGCTCAGGCTGCTAAAACAAAATACCATAAGCTGGGTAACTTAACAGGCAATTGATTTCTCACAGTTCTGGAGGTCCGAAGTCCATGATGAAGGAACTGGCCAATTTGATTTCTCTCTTTCTCTTTCTCTTCCTTTTGCTTTATTTCTCTTTTTCTTTTTCTTTCTTTTTTTTTTTTTTAAAGATTTATTTATCTATTTGAGAGAGGGTGAGCTGGGGAGGTGGGGGAGGAGCTGGGGTCGGCGGGTGGAAAGGGACAAGCTGACTCCATGCTGAGCATGAGCTCGCAGGGCTCAATCCGACCATCCTGCGATCATGACTTGAGCTGAAACCAAGAATCAGACACTTAATTGACTGCCACCCAGGTGCCCCAGGCTGATTTGATTTCTAGTGAGAGCTCTCTTCTTGACTTGCCATAGCCACTTTCTCCCTATGTGCTCACATGGCCTTCCCTCTGTGCGCAAGGAGGGAGAAAGGGCTCTCTGGTGTCTTTTCCTCTTCTTATAAGGACACTATCACATTAGGACATCACTCTTATAATTATTTTTGAACCTTTTAAATTACCTCTCTAATGGCCTTATGTCCAAATACAGTTATGTTGGAGGTTAGGATTTCAACATATAAATTTTAGGGGGAGATAATTAAGCTTATAACAGTAAGATATAAGAAAACAGAGGGTGGAAAATGGAAACTGGGATGTCTAGCTTCATCATTATGCCACAATCCTGTTCTGCAGAGTTTTCCTTGTGGTGAGACCAGCTCTCACCTGGAGTACTTGCACAAGATTCTCATATTCCAGAACACTAGCCCTAGCTGGGGAAGATGGTAGGTGGTTGGGGTTCTCTCCTGCCACTCTCAGCCTCCACTGGGTGTCTCACTTAGGCTAAAAACTTAAGACAGCTGCCTAAGTGTGACAGGGATTTTCATTGGGAGAGAAACAACCAGAAATGCTACCAGGTTCCCTTTAAAGATTCTTAAGATTGTGAAGTTTGCTTTTGATGGGTGACTAAAACATGTGATTTTCTTTGTGCATATATTTGACTTTTTTGTCTAGACAGGTTTATTTTAAGAAGCCTTCCTTTCATACTACTTTTTTCAAGACATAGGGCATAACTGGCTTAATCACAATCCAGTCCATCTTGATGCTAATAAATGAATACAGTTGCAACATACACATATGATTTTTGAGTAGCCAAGCACCTAGGATTAGCTAATGAAATTTTCATCTTGGGGTAAGTATTATTTTTCAGAGTGTGTTGTATGCCAAACTTGATGACAAAGGTTTGCAGGAAGATATTTGGGTAATTTCAGGAGCAATTTTAGGGTAGGTACTGTCATGTGAAATTGCTGAATGAGTAGATATCACTTCCTATTATGGTTTACTTATTGGAAGCCAAATGGGAAGAGTGTTAAGTGGCATACATAAATTGTGGCAGTGAGACATAATGAAAAAGAAAACTAAAGTGTCCTGCTGGATTTAAAGCCTAATAGACCAGAGCTTGTCACTACCTAACCCTGTAACATTGGGTAAGTTCCTTAATTTTCCAGGTCACAGTTTCCATATCTATAAAATTAATGTTGATGATCTTCAAGGTTCTGTTTTAGCTGCTATAATAAACTTTACAAATTGGCTTAACACAATAGACATAAACATTATTAAACAGATAAAACTATATATTTTTAAAGGATTTTATTTGAGAGACAGCGCACATGAAAGTGGAGAGAGGGGCAGGGGGGAGGGAGAGGGGCAGAAGGGGAGGGAGAGGGGTTGAGAATCTGAAGCAGATTCCATGCTCAGTGCAGAGCCTGACATGGGGCTCAACCGTGAGATAATGACCTGAGCTGAAACCAAGAATCGGAGGCTTAACTGAGCCACCCAGGTGCCCCCAGATAAAAATATTTTTGACTGTTTTTTTAAAACAAAAGTAAACATTTCAAGTATAACAAGCATGTTGAAAAAATGCATGCATCAAAAGCTTATACCTTATATAATAAAGGGAACACCTACGTAACTAGTAGCCCAGGGATGTATTTCATAGCCCCTAATCATTTCCCCACCCCCAGTTCCTCAAACTAACCACTGTTCTGACTTAAAGTACCATAAATTAGTCTTGCTTGTTTACACATTTCCTATAAATGAAATCCTATAGTATGTGTACTTTTGTGTCTGGCTTCTCTTTGAGATTCAAGTAGGAGATTCAGATATTGTTGCATGTAGCAGTAATTCACTAATTTTGATTGCTTTGTGATACTCTAGTGTGAATACACCCAAATTTATCCATCCTTTGTTGATGGATATGTGGGTTATTATGAATAATGCTGATACGAACATTGTTATACATTCATTTTGGGGTGTGTGTGTGTGTATTCCATTTCTTCTTTTTCTATTGGTTGCGTTGTTGAAAACTCCCAGTTTTTCAAAGTGGTTGTATGATTTCCCTAGGAACTCATGAAATTAAGTAACTTCTGATATATTTATTAGCCATTTGGATTCTTTCTGTTAAGTAACTGTTTGAATTCTTGTTTTTATATTGGGTTGTTTCTTATTTATTGATATGTAGGTGTCATTTTTTTTTCCTGAACGTGAATGAACTCTTTGTGCTAGTCTGTTGCCCTCTATCTTCTAATTCCTGTTTGTTTCTTTTTATCTTTATTCACTTTCTAGTTTGCTTTAGTTCACTTGGTTTTATTTATTGAAACGAAAGCTGATTTCATTTATTTTTAATCTTTTTTTGTCCTTAAAAGTATTTGAGGCAATGATTATTCCTCTGAATACTGTGCTAGCTTTTCTTGTTTTTACAGTGTTTTTATCATTTTCTATGTGGTCTGCAATTTTAGTTTGGATTTTCACCTTAAAGCAAGAATTGTTTAAGAAAGTTTTTCTTGTTTTTTTTTTTTTTTTTTAAATTTCTCTTATTGCATTGGAATCAGAAGATACTGTTTATACTACTTCAACTTTTGGGAATTTATTATCCTTTTCTTTGCAACCAAACAGATAGTTAACTTTATGGATCTTAAGCACTTGAAGACATTATTTAAATTGAGTGAATAGAAATTCTATATATGGGTATTTATATAGAATATCATACAATCCATCAGATTTACTTTATTATGTTAGGTAAGTTTTTTTTTTTTTTATTCTTATGTTAATCCCCATACATTACATCATTAGTTCTAGATGAAGTGTTCCATGATTCATTGTTTGTGCATAACACCCAGTGCTCCATGCAGAATGTGCCCTCCTCAATACCCACCACCAGGCTAACCCATCCTCCCACCCCCCTCCCCTCTAGAACCCTCAGTTTGTTTTTCAGAGTGTTAGGTAAGTTTTTATAACCTTATTTTTCCTTCCTTTGTTATGGACTGAGATTAGCATCTTCTAAGATGGCTGTACTTTTTTTTTTTTTTTTCTACTTCTGTTTGAAACGCCTGGAGATTTTGTTTTTTGAGGATTACTCTAGAGCTCATAGATGTTCACATTATCTTATCTTTGAGATTGCACTCTTTGGCATTAGAAAAATACTTTCTTGCCTCGTTGAATCCTTTTGGTTTGAATCCAATTTTGTATAATACTCAGATTGTGTTTTTTTTTTTTGGTATGCATTTGCCTGGTTTGTCTATTTTAACCTTTTCAGAGAATCTATATTCAGCATAGATTGCAACTCCATGTTGTAATTCATCTGTTTGTTTTTTACTTTTGGCCTTTGTACTGTTAAGTATAATTTGTTCTTAATCACTTGCTTTATTTTTTTTTAAGCTTAAATGATCTCCTTTATCTTCAACAGAATCATTATATCTACCCTACTTCTCACCTTCTCTTTCCTCTGTTGATGTTTGTTTCCACATGGTCACAACATAGAACATTGTGTTCTGTTACCTTATACTCATATTTGTTTTAGTCTTACAATCCAGTGAAGCAGAGGAGACTAAGCCCCACTGGTTGTGTTACCATGATTTTTACAGTAGTTTCTTGGTTGGATGAAGTTAAGCTTCTACTAAATTCCTTAAGAAGAGCTTACACAGGGGCGCCTGTGTGGCTCAGTCAGTTAAGCATCCGTCTCTAGATTTCGGCTTGGGTCATGATCTCAGCATCATGAGATGGAGCCCCACATCTGGCTCCTCGCTCAGCAGGGAATCTGCTTGAGATTCTCTCTCCCTCTGCCCCTCCCCCTCACTCATGCACATGCTCATTTTCTCTTTCCCCTACTGCAGAACACTGCTGTGAAGAAGTTTGAGGCCAGGCTGTTTTTCCTTTTGAATTTGTTACTGTCTTTTTGTGTAGCTGCCCCAAAGGTTGCTTCTTCATCTTTGAAGCCTGGAATTTTTATTAGGGTATATCTTGGCATTGACTGTTAAGAGTCCCTTCTTTCTAGGATACAGTGTACCCTTTCAATAGATAGACTCAAGTTGTTTGTTTGTTTGTTTGAAGTGTATCTTATACTATTGTGGAAATAGACCACCCAGATGAGAACAAAGGCTGTTCATTCAGAGCTTTCTCTACAAGGAAGTCCACAACTGTCACTTGAGTTTCACAGAGACTCAAAGTTGGACGGAGGACTGGGAAAGCTTTATTGGCGGGGGGAAGCCTTCAGGTATGCCCTGATTGGTGGAAGGTTTAGGGAGGGGGAAACTTAGGTGAACTAACTAGAAGCGGGCATCCTATGTGATGGGCTTAGGCAGCATATAAGGCTTTCTCTGATCGTTTCTAAATGGGGCAGAAATGGAAGCTGGAAGTTATTGATCAAGTCCTGGTTATTTTGGGCTAATTGCTGAAGGGGTTGTTACTTGGTTTTCTGGGCTGCAGAGAGTGAATCAGGGGTATTTTTATATATGGCCTGGATATTGTCCATTTGTTTATGCAGTCTCTCAATTTTTATTTTTCCCATTTTTAATACTTTCCATTCCCATTCTTTTAAACTTCCACTTAACTTTCTCCTTCATTTCTCATTTTTATATCTCATAGTGTGTTCACTGGTATCTTTTTTTATTTTTTTCTTTTGCTTCTTCTGATTTTGCCTTTATTTCTGTATGACTTTATACTTATTTCTTCTACTTCATTCCTGAATGCTGCCAGCCCATATTTAATCTTTTTTCTTGTGCCATTTATTCTCTGAGCTCTTGCATTTGTGATTAGGCTCATGTTTAATAGAAGGAATTGCTTTATTAAGTGTTTTAGATTTCTGTCAGTTTATTTTCTCCATGGCAACACTGTTCTGCATTCATCGCCATTTGCTTTTATTGACCATTTCTTCATTTTTTTTTTACCCTTACATTATCTTTGTGTAGGTCCTATGCTTTTTAAAATACTCAACTTGAAAAGTGACAAGTTATTCTGGACTGACTAAATGTGTAAGGGAGGAGTCAAAGCTGTTTGGTTGACTTTTTTTTATGATCTAGGATTTTGTGTGTGAGCTCATTTAGACTTCTCTTCATCCAATGAAGACAGTCTGCTTTACTGCTTTTTATTATTTATTTATATTGTTGTATTTTTTTTTTTTTTTTAAAGATTTTATTTATATGACAGAGAGAGACACAGCGAGAGAGGGAACACAAGCAGGGGGAGTGGGAGAGGGAGAAGCAGGCTTTCCGCGGAGCAGAGAGCCCGATGTGGGGCTCGATCCCAGGACCCTGGGATCATGACCTAAGCCGAAGGCAGACGCTTAACCATCTGAGTCACCCAGGTGCCCCCTATTTATATTGTTTTTAATGGAGGACTCTGTTCTCTTGTGGTGCCGTGGCTGTAGACTGAAAACATGACATGTGTTTCTTTTTCACAGCATCCTGTTTCTGGGGTCTCACAGGTTCACTCCCAGTTTAAATATCCCTATCCTTCCTATTACTAACCTTTACTACTACTACTGCTACTAGTTAGTTACTACTAACATTTACATCACAGTTTGTGTCCCTTACTGTGTACTCCACACTTGAAGTGTACGTTGCTTCACACTTCTTGGAAGTTGTAGCTCAGTCTTCCTCTTCAGAATCTTTTCTTCTTTACTCCTTCGTACATGACCTCTTCTCAGTCAAAACTGTTGTTTGAAGCTCTTGGGTATTTTGGGGGAGGGGTGGGTTGAGGGTAGGGACCTGAGGTTTTAATTGTCTCCCAGTTTTTCTGAAAATGGGCTTTGTCTTTTTGTTTTGATGTGTTCTTGCCAGTTTTGGGTGATTTTGTATCCTTTTCAAGAAAATAAGAGGGAAATGACTCGTTGTCATCATGTTCAGATAATCATTTCAAGGTTGCCCCTTAGGAGACAGCAGAAGAGATGGCATCTGGCAGTGACTGGGAATGTCCCTCGGCATGGCTGACTGGACAAAAAAGGGAGCCCATCACTCCTGTGGCCAGAACAGTCTCTATCTTACTCTGATCTATGCTTCCTACTTGAGCTGCCATTCTTGCATCAGAAGTCTTCATTAAACAAACAAGACTAAACCGC
>NC_138378.1:58724783-58739622 GCF_054177405.1 Leptonychotes weddellii
CCCCCCCCCCCCCCCCCCCCCCCGACCCTGAGAAGCCCTCTGGGCCAGAAGAATGTGTCCCCTAGGGACTTTTCTTTCTCCTTGACTTTGAAAGGTCAGCAATGAATCCCTTCAAGCCTGTTTCTTGAGTCCTCTTCAAGATTTCCGTGGGCAAAGCAGTGCACTAAGGTTGAATTTTAACCAGTTTTGAGGTGACTATGAGCTATTCTTATTTGATTCTCCTAGCAGTCTTTTTTTGTTTAAAACAAAAATTTCCTGAGAATTTTCTGGCTCTTCTCCCTAGGGTGATAGGCATTTCATAATTGATAGTAGCTTTGGAGGTCAATACCATGTATTAAGATACAACCTAAGATACAACAATGAGGTTGGGGGATCTCTCCTTTTGTCAGGCCTGAGGTTTTAAGTACAACCCCCTTTTGCTAAGGTGATTGGTCAGAACTAGGGTCTTTGAGTAAGCCTCAGATTGGGAAGGTGATCATTGTACCCAAAAATGTAAAAAACTCAATTTTGATCTTTTCTTTTATGGGCTCAGCTATTTCTTTTATTCCCTATTGACATATCTGATCATTTTTTGCTTCGTTGTTTAGAATTGGGAGGAAGGGAGGAAATAGGAGACTCTACTTGGATCTTGAAACTTAGTCCAGTTTAGCCTTTATTCAGAGCTATGCACTGCAAGTTGTGCTAGTACAGCTAGGAATAAAATGGTACTCTGATTTTCATTCTGCATTCATTCTTTGTGAATACCTTCCTAGAACTTTGCTGGGAGAAGATAGGGATAATTAACAGGGCAAGAGCAAGTCATTCTCTGGTCCCTGACCATTGTAACATCATCATAGCACATGGCACTCTCATTTTAACCTCTTAAATAAAAAGTATCCTCACTGGTGAGGTTGTAAAGACCAAGGTCATGGAAGACTGCAGGGATGGGGAAAATGCCCACCAGCTGGGAAATAAAATGCTATAGTGGAGCAAGGGGCAGTGGACTAGGAGGGCCTTTTGTGTGAGATGAGTATGTGTGAGGATGGGACTAGGGAGGGGTTGGTGATCACGGAGAATATTTTTGAAATCAGTGAAAGAGCTTGTGAAAACATAAATGTGATGGTGTAACAATATTGTTTTCAGTCCTTTAGTGCCTCCCACTGCTTACGGGGAGGATAAAACCTAATATCTCTTAGCCTTGTCTCCTGTCCTGTCCTATCTCCACTCTCTTGTAGGCACAAAGATCTTTAATTCCTTAAGCAAATCAAATCCTATATTAATTCAAGGCCTTGGTATCACATGAACTCTACCCTCTTAGAATGTTTGACTCACTTGGCAAGTACCTGCTTAGCAGGTAGGCCCCCCACTTATAGTGTCACTTCAGGGAAATGTATTTTTAACCCACAAAACTCAGGTGTGTAACAAATGTTAAGTTTCTTCGTTTCTATACCTCACCTATCTTAACATCCTATTTTGCCTACTGGCAGAAAAAGCTACAATCTTGTTAGTCCATTAATCTAGTCACTTCCAAGATTTTCTCTAATTGCAGAATTAGTCATTTCAGATATTTCCCCCACTCTGGGGGCTGCGTTTAATTAGTAGGGGTGCTTGCAAGTTGTCACGGCATTTGGGAGAGCATCAGGTCCCTGGTATCTAACCATAGACACCTGTTTCTGAGACAACTTTTTGGCTTATCTCTGGTCATGGCATCTATACCTCTGGCTTCTGTCAATGTGTGCCATCTTGCTTGGCTGAGGAGCAAGCTCAAGAGAACTAACCATGTCCTCATACCATCCATGGCAGGGCAGTCCACCTGTCCTCTGCTTATATGAGGCTTTTCCTGGTCATGTGACATCCACAGGCATGCTGACTTTTTCTTTCGCAACTAACCCCTGAGAGACAAGTAAATATGTAAGTTGGTTCTTTAATTATCCTCATTTTGAAGAATTGTCATGGAATAATCTGATGACACTCTGACTCCTTCAAGGTTCTGCTATTGATACTTAAGTCTGGGCTTTAAGAACTCAGGCTTTTTTTCTGAAGAAGCTCAAGCACTTGTCAATGAAAGTTTTGTTTTTTTAAGTTGGGTTGCTCTGACAGTAGATTTAAAAGTCTATTTTGAAATTCAAAAACTGAGAGTGGACTACTTCTTTGTATTCTTGCTACAAAAATTCTATTGCTTTTTAAAGTATTGAATGTATTGAATGTCTGTCCAGGGGAGAGTCACAAATAAGAGATTGTGAAATATGGAGGGAAGTACTTTGTTGAGGAAATTAATCTACCATGGAAGCCTTCCTCAAGGTCAGGACCAGGTCAAGCCCCACTGTTACAGGCTGAAATTACATGCTGAGATGATGTGTGTGTCTATCACAACAAGGTCCATGTGTCCCACCAAACTGAGTTTCATAAGAGATCTGGCACTGTCTTGCTCACCACTAAAACCTGAACTCAAAGCACAAGACTTGGCAGAGAATAGTGTTCCACAGATTCTCATTAAACTTTTGAATAGTCTGGAGTGAAAGAGGAGATCACTCTAGCAGCAGGAGGGTTCTGGTATCAAGGGGTTGAGGGCAGTACTGAATGGACAAATGTGGGAAGTGGCTGCAAATAGTTCTTCAAATAGTTGAGTTAAGTGGAGCTGTGATGCTTGAATATTGCTGTGGAACCCATTGGTACCAGGATCTTTGTGCTCTGAGTAAGTTTCAAGTAGACATGGAGTTGGGAACCCATTCTGGGATAGTAGTAATACAAACAGAATGAACAATGGGGAAAATCACCACCTCTGCATGTGGGTAGCACTGTTTGCATCCAGCTTGACACTCTACATAATTCCTGCTTATCACCCCTGCATATTCCCCAGACTTGGACTGAATGTAGTTCCCACTCGCTACAGAGGGGGCTCTATGTTGCCTTGGTGAGGACAGGGCTTTGTAGCGTTCTGTACCTGTCTGTGCTGCACTGGGTTAGAGGTTCCCTATAGAACCACCGGGCTTGCTTGAAGAAAACAAATAAGTTTAAAATGACAAGCGGGTAATTCACTTTCTCATTTTATCAGGTTGTCAGGAAATTTGTGTGTGTTGTATGTGTTTTTATAATTTGAAAAGCATATCTGAATCTTTCTTGTCAGGATTGATTATTTTAGGACTTTAAAAGCAATACACTCAGAACAAAACTGAAAAATCCTGACTTGAAAGCAGATGGTGAGATTTCTTACTTGTTTGATTCGCAGGGAATCCTGGCACATATTTGGCACTCCAGAAAGAGGAGTAATGTCATTAGGGTCACTGTCTCAGTTTATCTTCTCCAGGGAAGGACATGAGGAAAATGTAAGGAAGGCTTATCTAAATCTCTGCATGACCCAAGCTCCAGAAGTTGGTGGAAGGGAATTGGCTTTGCAAATTGACACCAGAGGAAAAAAAAAGGCTTTTGTAAGGTAAATTCAGAGACCAGAAGGGGACCTCTAAGACCAGTGACCCAGCTTTCTTCTTTTACAGATGAGGAAACGGAGAGCTAGAGTGAGTTGTCTTATTGAAGGGGACACAGTTAGCTACTGATGGAACTGTGCTAGGATAGCTTAAACAACTGCTCAAACTTGTATTCTCCTACAAACCATATAAGGATCAGAGTAAAAATACAGATTCTGACTTAGGAGGTCAGAGACCTTGCCTGAGAATCTGCATTCTCACATGCTTGTTGGTGATACCTGACAGTCCTGTTTCCTGGGCAACACTGACTTGTTAGGTAGCAGGGACCTAATCCTAAACCATTCCTGACTCCCTCTTTCAGATGGTATGCTGGGTTAAGGCAAGGAAGAAGGGCTCAAGATCAGTCCTACATGGTGGGCTCCTACTGGGCCATGCCGAGGCCGGCTCACTAAACAGGGGATGTCCTGGAAGGTCAGGCTTATGGGGCTTTGACTGTTCAGATCACTTTTCTTGCCTTCACCAGATCCTGCCACTGTTTTCTTCTCCCATGGGGCAGGGTCCTGGAAAGATGGGATACCTGTTACTTACGTAAAGAAAAATTGTGAAAGACTAACAATGGATTATCTGATTCTGTGGGATCTCCTCTCATTGTCTTTGAGCTGTTTTTTTTTTTTAATCTAAAATGTAGAACTCTAAGTGTAACACAAATGATTCTTATCTGTAAAAATGCAAATGAGAAAAGTGCAAATAAAATGTGTCCCATGGAATGTGATGACTGCCATGTGGATATTGACCATATCTATCTGTAAATTCATTTCAGCATTCCTTTTTTTTAAAGATTTTATTTACTTATTTGAAAGAGAGAAAGCGAGCACACACAAGCAGGGGGAGTGGAAGACAGAGGCAGAGGGAGAAGCAGGCTCCCCACAGAGCAGGGGGAGCCCGATGTGGGACTTGATCCCAAGACCCCGGGATCATGACCTGAGCCAAAGGCAGATGCTTAACCAACTGAGCCACCCAGGTGCCCTCATTTCAGCATTCCTGATTGTCTAGGTGTTTCATTAAATTCTCATTTGAATTGATTGAAACATTGTATTAGTTGTGTCATTACTTAATGAGTTAAAGTATTTGACACATGCTTATTTTATGTGAGCAAAAGGTATGATTTTATCCTTTCAAAATTATTTATTTTTAAAAAAGATTTTATTTATTTGACAGAGACACAGCGAGAGAGGAAACACAAGCAGGGGGAGTGGGAGAGGGAGAAGCAGGCTTCCCGCAGAGCAGGGAGCCTGACGTGGGGCTCGATCCCAGGACCCTGTGATCATGACCTGAGCTGAAGGCAGACGCGTAATGACTGAGCCACCCAGGCTCCCCTATCCTTTCAAAATTATTGTTCTTAAAAATAAAATCACTTTATTTGGTTAACTGTCTTCTCCAAAAGTCAAGAGATTGAATCTGCTCTTTAATGTGAGAATTTGGGATTTTTATTTTCACCTTTTATATAACATTTATTCTCCTACCGTCTACCGGAGCCTCAAAGAATTCTAAGTTACTGAGGAGGCAACTAAAGCTCAGGGAAACAGATTTATCCAGAGACACAGCTAGGATGTGGCAGAGCAAGGACTTTTCCATTTCCTTATACTACCTTTTATTTGTGTGCTGAGATGACCCAGGTCTTTCCTATTGCCCCAATCCATGAAAAGGGGTCAAGGAAAATGAGAAAGGTTTGTGCCTTGTCATGGATATGTTTGTATCTTCTATTGTCTACCTCAGGCCTGTCACCTGCAAGGATATAGTGTCAACTAAATGTGTCTCTGAAGCTAAATGTCTCCATGTCACTGTGGATGAGCCTGTGGTTACAGGGATAGGGATGATAAACTTTCTTGGAATGAGTACATGCTTTGGAGCCAGACTGACCTGAGTGTCCATTCTTTTTCTGTTACTTATGAATTGTCCTACCTTTGGCAGACTTGCTTATCCTCCCTGGAATTTTTTTTAATCTGTAAAATGTAGCACAACTTCATAGAATTATCACAAGAAATTTGAGATAAGATGAGAAGCACAGTGTAGTTTTGAGTCATTATTTATCAAATGTTCTTTTTCCTTCACTTTTGCCATAAAATACATGCATTTACATTCAACTGTTTACTCAGAAGAGCGTTCACTGCTCAATGACATTTAGTGAACACTTATGATGAATCCAGCCTTGTGGCAGGGACTATGGGGCATACAGAAATGTAAACATTCCCATCCTGCTTTCAATGAATGCACAGTCTGACAGGGATTCAGAGGCTGCCTGTGAGTTGTGGGGAGGAAGCTGCTGTGGGAAGAAAAGACAGTTTAAATGCCCCATGGAGGCAGCTCCCCCAGATCTCTGCACATTACGTTTCCTTCTGAATGTCTGCTCTTCTGATTACTTTGAACAGGAAATGTTATCTATAATTTTTCATCATAAGTCTGTTTAATTATCTTTTTTTCCTCTCTAGGGACTCAATTTAATGAAAAGGTATAATTTTGACTGCTAAAAAATTGAGCTTCCCTGCTCTAGTCAATATTTTTCATTACCATTGTCATTTCTAGACAAGCCTCTTGATAATGGAATTGCATATGAGCCCTTTATAAGGATTTTGACAAACTTCCATTCGAAACCAAGGTAATTTCAATGGCTCAGGGACTGGATACCATGGGTTTTGGGAAGAAGGGGATGAACAATGAACCTTTCCTTTTATGGATACCTCACGGCTGAGGGCTAGCGTTAGTGTAGGATATGGTATAGTGGACAGATCATCAGCACTGTGTACATGTATTCCTCAGCGAGTAAAGTAGGAGACATTGAGCCTGGAGCAAGGGGAAGATAGGAAATCTACACATGAACCACTTGGGAGGGGTGATGGAAGGCCTTGTACAGAAATGAGATATAGAATGTAATTGATACATGAAATTGATGCGAACAAAGCCAGGGTGGCTATCAGCCCCTAGAGTGACCAACATAATAATGAAAAAAAAAATACACCTTTGAGTATTTTGCATGCACTATTTTCATTTTTATTTTTAAAACAACCCTGAAAGGTCAGTGTTAATAATTGGATTTTTATAGATAATGACAGATCTGGAACTAAAATCCTGGTCTTTCTGAGGCCAAAGGCTGAGCTCTCCACAACATGGCACTCCCTTTTTAGGAAGATGCTTCTAAGTAGAAGAGCTCTTAGCTTGAGATGCAACTATTCTTACCTTGGGATTCAGAGGAGTCCCAAGGAATTGTGGGTTGTACTCTCCAATAATCTATTTGTAGGGGGGGACCAGGGACCTTCTGGGAAAGAACTTCTTGGGAGGAGGATGGGGAGCAATGGAGGGAGGAAAAGGGAATGAATTCAGTCTTGTAAGCCAGGATTGGAGTCTTCTAGCTGAAATCAAGTGCTGATGGTGAATATGGTTAGCATGGACACTCAGCCCATCCTCTGGTCCAGTCCCGAAGATGTCAGAAAGACAGGGCTAAAAATTAAGACTGGTTGTGTTATGTCGCCAAGGTCACCAAATACCATTAGAGGCAAAAAGAGGACTTCTCTTTAGGACTTAGTTAGCAAAATACACATAAAATTCGGGGAGTGGGATTCTTCCCTGCTTTTTTGGGAAGCCAAGTGGGACCACAGAGTATTTAGAGTGCTGGTGAATTCTGCCAAGATGAGTAATAGTTCCTTTCACATACGGATTGGCCATCTTGGCAGCAGAAAGAAGCCTTTGGTAGGTACCAGCAGGGACAGCAGGACCCTTGTCAAGGTAGAAATGCTAGACGTTGGCAAGAAAAATTGAGAATAACTTTGAAATGGGCCAAAAAAATGACTACAGGGTCCCTTCAGTCGATTCCTAGGTATTGCATGGTGACTCCTTCTGGATTATTTGATCTTCTGAGGGTGTGCATCCTTCATTGTCTTTGAACTTGCATGGTTTGAGCACTCCTGATGACCCATATGCGTCTGCCATTGATTCTCCATTGTGCTTGTTGTAATATCTTACTGGTTCCCTCAGTCACAAGTTAAATAAAATTTTTCATACAGATACATCTTCTATTTGTGAGTCATGTTTTTACCTTAAAAAATTACCCTTTAATGGCTTTAAATGTTTAGCAAACATACCTGAATCTCACTCATGATGGGTCAAACTTACTCGTAAACAAGAGTCTGGAATAGACTGGACTGTTAAAGGAGGGGTGGGAAGAGAGGTAAGGCTTTGCTTCTTCAAATTTCTTCTCTGCCTTTTTCGATAGTGTTCTGTCCCTGCTGGGTAGATTTGATAGGCTTTTGTGATATCTATATCTATCTATATATCTATATGAGAGAGAGAGAGAGAGATGGTTGGGTGGAGGGTAAAGTGATAGGGAAATAAGAGCCTTGGGATGGAGCTGAGGAATGTGTTTTTGAATAGTCCTCTGCATCAGTCATGGTTTTGTAGGTTTTATACCAACAAAGTTGGTGTTGGCCATGGTAACACTTGGGATGACATGTCTCCAGGGTGCTTTAGTATAAATAGGCATTTTTAATCAGGAAAATGAGCCTCGTTCCCACTTCAAAGAGTGATAAGTTGGGGGTCTTGATAAAACTTAGAGAACAACCCTATTGCTTTCCTTTTAGCATTCCATCATAATTATCCATTTTCCTTGCATTTTAATAGTGTTCCTAGATGATGGTGCCATGCAGCAGCAAATTCTGAATATTTGCTGTTGCTTGAAGTTCATCTAATTACTAGTTTCACTGGCTGCATCTTACTTGCTATGGATAAGATGTCCAATTTCAATTTCGTCCTTTTCTTGGACTAACCAAGAATAAGTGACCAGGACCAGTATTTTTTCTTGACAGATCTTCTAAGCTACAGAAAATATAACGTTGATCCCAAAAGAAAAGTTTCTAAGAGTTACGGGAATGAGTGACCAATATCCTTAGGTCACTTCTCCATCTGAGTACCTCCCTTCCTGACTACACACTGGGGACCAATTTTTATACTTTTGACAAATAACTGTGGATCAAGTTCAAGAAGAGTTCCTGCTGGTCATCAGAAGCCTCTCAGGGTTGGATCATCTCTGCCTATCACATACGGCATTCCTCCTATAATAAATACTCTTGGGCTATAATGAATTATGTGAATTTGGCCTCATTTTATAAATTTGTAAAATGAATGGATGATTTCCAAACTATTTTTGAGCTTTTAGTGGATTTCGGGCATAAACAATAAGTGATGAAGGCCTCCCTCACATCTCCCCATTATACCACAGCCCACTGCAATTCTGGTCATGGTCTTAAATCTTCTGTTCACTAGAATCAGATTAAGTGATGAACTGATAGAGCAGTTCTCCCTCCCTGAATACTTTAGCTAATTATGGTTTCTCTGTACAGGACCCCTAACTGCTCAAATGTCTCCTGGGCCCTTAGAGGAAGTGTGGGTGCACATGAAGGCCAAGACAAGTAGAGGCTGATGGAATGATGCCAATTGGTGGGACCAGCCATTGTTGCAGGCTAACACTGGTCACTGTCCCAGTGATTCTGGGAGTAGCTTGGGAATTCCACGGACCCAAAATAAAAGAACAAGTGGGCATGGGGACCTGGGATGGGAGAGAAGAGGCCCCAGAAGATTCAGGAAGAATGCAAACAAAAGGGCTGGAGACAGGATTCCTTGACTCCCTGTCTTCCTGAGGGACAGGATTAGCTGGAATCAATGATCAGGACAATCCTGGGTACCTCAAGTGTCCTACTGCAGTCTCTTCAGGTCAGCTATACCCACCTGAAACCTGTGGGCAAGTCCAGATCTCAGTCACCTGGAATAGGATTACAACTTCTTCTGAGCCCTGTGGTGGTCACTGAAAAATAGCACCTAGCCATGGAGATGTGTAAATGTTGTCGGAAAACTAACACTTTCCGGTGATAAAAGAATTGTCTTTCATTTATTGTTCCATCATTTCTAACTCCCCGAAGGGCTTAGGTTTCTAAGAGAACTACATAATTGCCTGCCCCAGTAATAAAGAGGTTATATTCTCTTCCGTTGTGATAGCAACAGAACATTTTTGGAACTTCAGCTCCCCTCTGGCTTCTCCACTGCGCTGTGTGTTGGGGGAGGAAGTCTGCATCTGACTCTTTCTCTGCGCATTTCCTGAAATTAAATTCCCCTGTAAGTTTGCTCCAAATAACATAGATGAAGGGTCAAAATCCTGTGACAACTTGTTGATAGTAGTCAAGTTTCTCTCTGGCTTTGCCTGGAAGCACGTATAAACCACTTTCTTGGGGAATTGGGGGCTTAGTTGCTCCAATTGGTT
Source organism: Leptonychotes weddellii (assembly GCF_054177405.1). Taxonomy (NCBI): domain Eukaryota; kingdom Metazoa; phylum Chordata; class Mammalia; order Carnivora; family Phocidae; genus Leptonychotes; species Leptonychotes weddellii. Next base: position 58,734,492 of record NC_138378.1, read on the forward strand.
CAGGCTTTTAGAAACACTTGCCTCTCCCTTGAGTCTTAATTTCCCTGTTCGTTTCTTGTACTGGTAGCACCTTGCCTTAATTCAGTTTGCCACTCATCTTTCTGCTGGTCTAACCTTCCAGAACACACTTGTACCATCTCTGGGCCCTGGAGATTCAGCATAAATTCCTTTTGCAATAGAAAGTGGGTGGGTGTGAAGTAGGGGGGAGGGGTTGCTCTCCTTGTCTCTTCAGGTTTCTTTTTCTTTCAAGTGCCGCCAGAGGGTAGAGATACCATATAACTTAGCATCCAAAATGGGGACACTTGAGTTGTCAAATGATAATTACTGATAATTACACTTGGACAGCAAGAACAAACTAGAGCCAGCCCAGGTGAACAGAGATGTAGAGCCCCACACCAGTGGACTAGGTGTACTTTGGCCCTGGGGCTTTTTATATGCCATTCTGGCTGTATAGAATGTTCTCCCTCTACCTTCACTGGTTAGCACATGTTCACTCATTCTTTAGGTTTTGGTCTCCAGTAATGACCTTTTTTTCAGGAAGACTACCCTGACTCCCAGGACTGGGTTAGATGCCCTGTTTCCAGAACTTCCCCTTCATTATCGAAGCCATCATGCCATATTGTAATGTCCTATTTACAGTATCCTCTCCCCCTCATGAGTATGGACCCAGAGCTCAGGGATTGGGCACTATTTACCTTGTTTCTGCAGCATAGCACTTTGCTTGGTATTTGCAGCTGAGTAAATATTTATTGAATGCTCTGCTGATTTTTTTCTCCCCCTCACCCTTTTGTGGTGTCTTGGGTCTTTCACATCTACTATAGTATTTGCCTGTATTTAGTTTTGGCTTCTTTCTTTGGTATTCCCAGGCCTGATTTTCCTCCTTGCCTTTTGTACTGCAGTCAAGTTCATCCTAGTCTTTTCTCCTCCTGTTCCTCACCTCTCACTGTTCTGTATCAGATGGCTCAATTTCTTCTCCCACTCTTCCTCTTAAAGCAGTACCTACAGCAAGTGGGTGGCTCTTTCTCTGAAAATGCACCCCAGTGGGGTCCCTGGGTGGCTCAGTTAAGCATCTGACTCTTGATCTCAGCTCAGGTCTTGATCTCAGGGTCGTGGGTTCAGGCCCTGCATTGGGCTCCACGCTGGGTGTGGAACCTACTTAAACAAAACTAAGAACACCCCAAGAATAGGAGTCCCCATGTTCCATGACTTGGAAATAAAAGGAATGAGAGTTGAGGCCTTGTCAGCCTAGAAGATCTCTGCTTCTATTTAGCGTTGGTGACAACTTACTTATAGTAGGCATGCATGTAAATACGTCTTTACCTCTACTCCCGTCCCTCTGCCAGTAATGCCAGTAAGCTGGGAAGATTTCTATTGGTGACACTAAATTTCTTTGGAATCTTCAGGCATTCTAGGTTTGAGAAGAGGGTAACACTGTTCTTGGTCTTCTTGGGCATCAGTAGTCTCAGACCAAGGGAAAGGGAACTTGTGTGGCACAGTTCTTCCTTAAAAAAGAAGAGACTGGTTTGGAAGGAGGCTATTTTGTAGTAATTCATTTTTTTTTTTTAAGATTTTATTTATTTATTTGACAGACAACAATAGAGGGAATACAAGCAGGGGGAGTGGGAGAAGGAGAAGCAGGCTTCCCGCCGAGCAGGGAGCCCGATGCGGGGCTCGATCCCAGGACCCTGGGATCATGACCTGAGCCGAAGGCAGATGCTTAACGACTGAGCCACCCAGGTGCCCCAGTAATTCTTTTTTTTTTGCCTTGTGCTGCCTTCTTAGGTCCCACTTTCTTACTTAGTCGTTCTCCCTGTATTTTGGGCAATTTTGCTCTTAGCACTTTTACGCATCCTGCCTTAATTCGGAGCCACAAATCCTATATCTCTGTTAAGCTCTGACTTACTTGAGCTTCTTTGCTACCGCATATGCTTAGGTCCAAAAACGAAGGTCTCATTCCTGGTGTGATGGACCTGGCAGCCCCTGGCCCACGAGAGCCAGTCCTGTATACGTCTTCTCAATTCTGCACCTGGTACTTGAACTCTACAATAATGGCAGTATTGGCACCGTGGAAGTCAGCAAACTCGGCAAACTTAGAAATCAAGGGGTGTGTGTGTGTGTGTACAGGTATGCACCTGCCTTGTTATTAAACCTTTGCCAGCATTCCACTGACTAAGGCATCAAAATTCTGGCTCTCTGTTGTCCAGTGGGTAGTCACTAGCCATCTGTGGCTATTTACATTTAAATTAATTAAAAATAAGTAAAATTGAGAATTCAGTTCTTCAGGTTCCCCAGCCACATTTTAATGCTCAGTAATAACATAGTGCTGTATTGGTCAGGGCAGGTAGAGGACATTTTCATCACAGAACATTCCATCAGATAGCCTTGACTAGATGTTCTGTACTCGTCAGACATACAGGGTCATGGTTCAGTCTGACAGATTAGGGTTAGAGTCAAGTATTAGTAGTCCCCTCAGTAAATACCAACCCAGGGTAGCTTACACTATAATCTGTAGGTTAGGGGTCGGCAGACTTTCTCTATAAGGGTGTTCCGGTACAAGGGTTTATGGGCCCTCTGGTCCCTATTGTAACTATTCCTCTTGGTTGCTGTAGCACAGAAGCACCCACACATACACAGACATGCTCATTTTTTTTTTTTTTTGATGTACTAACAAAACTTTGTTTATGAAACAGGCAGTAGGACAGCTTTGGCCTACAGGCCATAGTTTGCCAATCCTTGATTTATCTAACCATCTAGTTTTATTCATGGAACTTTAAATATAAATTTGGAAAATCAAATATGGATACATCTTAGAGTTTGCAAATTCACTCTATTTTTAAAACTTCACTATGCAAAATTTCAAACAGATGTGAAACTGAAAAAAATAGTGTAGTGAATCCCCATGTACCCATTACTGTCTCAACAATTATCAATACAAAGCTCATCCTATCTTGACCTCCTCATAGACTCTTCTTCAGTGTATGAGAATATGATATGTCAAAATGAGGACCTATTTCAAAATCATTTACTAAAATCTTTTAATTGACCAAAGCCAAACTTCGGATATTTTCAAAAACAATCTTATACTATCTGGTTAGATGCTTATTTCCCGGGAGTCACTGATGAAAGCAGTGCATGTCTGTGCAGTGGGTGACCCTCCCCACCTTGGGAGCGTGAGGTAGAATCACACAGCATGGACTTACCTGGGGATTAAAAATGAAACAGGCTGCATGGATGCTTCTCCTTCTGGGTATTCTTACAGCCTCTGTGCTGTTCTTGAACAAGTCACCCAATCCTTGTCAGCAAGGAGTGACACAGGCAGGTTACAAGGCTTGGGTGAACTCCGTGACTATTAAAATGCAGAACACCCCCTTCACCCCTCCCTTTGTCTCCTTCCCCCTTCCCTCTCTACCCCCAACTTGTGTTATGAGAGGTCTCAAGGAAGAACTTTCTTTCGGTAAAGACAATCAATCATAGCATCAAGGTTAGAGTGGGAAGAGACCTTCATGAGCATATAGTTAAACCCTCACTAGTTACTGGTGATAAAGGGCTTAGAGAAGTGAAGCAATTTACTTAAAGTCACACAGCAGGGGGACAGAGGGGTCTAGACTGAGTCTCCTGAATCCTAGTTGAACACTGGCAAGAAAGAGATGCAGGGCAGAGGAGGTCTGTTCCAAGTTGACCCTGTTTCTTTCCCCTTTCTGAGTGCCATTCACTTGGGACCTATCTTGCTTTTAACCAGGAACTATTTCCCAGCTAAGGCATTTAGTTGATGACTGCTGAGGGTATTAATAGCTTTCAGAGAAAGTTGTCAAAATAGCAGAGGTATAGGCATAAAAACAACGCACTGATGCTCAGAAACGAATGCGGCCTTTCAGTTTGTCCTTCCTTTTCACTGCATCTTCCTCCCTGCTGGCTCAAACCAAGCTTTGTGAATGGAAAACCTCCATCCCTCTCCCCACCGCACACACTTAGATGCTGCCATACTGACAAGTTTTTTGCAGTGGTAACATAGGCTTCCTAATAAATGTGCCCCTGCCCCCACCCCCATAACAGCTATAGCTTTTGGCTGAAATAACACTTAAACTTGAACCCAAGTGGCTCTCTCTTTCTGTGGACTTGCATTTCACCAGAGAATGAGTCAGTGACCAAACCGGCAAACTTGATGAGGGAGTGATTCCTAGCATCCTATACAGTAAAAACATAAAGCAGATCATGACCTGTCACTGCCTAATACCTCTCAAAGTTTTCCCATTTCCATTGGAATAGAAGATATGCTCCTTCACCTGTCCTCAGGGCCCTGCCTGCTGGGCCCTGTCCACTTCTCCATTCTCCCCTCATACACACTCCTCTTTGAAATGGCAGCTTTTATTTTTTTAAAATTTTATTTATTTTTTTAAAGGTTTTATTTATTTGTCAGAGAGAGAGAGAGCGAGCGCACAAGCAGAGGGAGAAGCTGGCTTCCCACTGAGCTGGGAGCCCAGCAAAGGACTCAATCTCAGGAAGCTGGGATCATGACCTGAGCTGAAGGCAGATGCTTTTTTTTTTTTTGCCTTTTTAAACATTTTACTTTTTTATTGTTATGTTAATCACCATACATTACATCATTAGTTTTTGATGTAGGGTTCCATGATTCATTGTTTATGTATAACACCTAGTGCTCCATGCAGTACGTGCCCTCTTTAATACCCATCAGCAGGCGAACCCATCCTCCCACATCCCTCCCCTCTAGAACCCTCAGGTTCTTTTTCAGAGTCCATAGTCTCTCATGGTTCGTCTCCCCCTCCGATTTGCCCCCCTTCATTCTTCCCCTCCTGCTATTTTCTTCTTCTTTTTTTTCTTATTTGTTTCAGAGGTACAGATCTGTGATTCAACAGTCTTGCACAGTTCACAGCGCTCACCATAGCACATACCCTCCCCAGTGTCTATCACCCAGCCATCCCATCCCTCCCACCCCCCACCACTCCAGCAACCCTCAGTTTGTTTCCTGCGATTAAGAATTCCTCATATCAGTGAAGTCATATGATACATGTCTTTCTCTGATTGACTTATTTCGCTCAGCATAACACCCTCCAGTTCCATCCACGTCATTGCAAATGGCAAGATCTCATTCCTTTTGATGGCTGCATAATAT